>NC_064638.1:316400910-316713576 GCF_023864345.2 Schistocerca serialis cubense
CTACTACCCCTCGTCTTTTTACCTACTTGATCCTCTGCTGCCTTCAATACTTCATCCCTCAGAGCTACCCATTCTTCTTCTACTGTATTTCTTTCCCCCATTCCTGTCAATTGTTCCATTATGCTCTCCCTAAAACTCTGTACAACCTCTGATTTAGTCAGTTTATCCAGGTCCCATCTCCTTAAATTCCCACCTTTTTGCAGTTTCTTCAGTTTTAATCTACAGTTCATAACCAATAGAGTGTGGTCAGAGCGCAGAAAAATAATAAATGGAAATTCGTAAACGAAAACAAGACTTGTGTAGTGAAAACTTTCTCTTAAATTACAATAAACTTTAGACGGGAAAAAATAGTACCTAACAGATGACGTCTGCAGCAGAAGATGGATATGCAAATATGAGTAAACATAGTAAATCATTCTGTTTCCAAAATAATCAGCAACAAGCTACAAATAAAACAATTAAGTCAGTTCAAAGAGAAAATGTTGCAGTTCCATAAGGCACCAGAGTATACCGATCTAATTCTTCACGAATTTTTGACTTTTGGATCCCTTTACTGAACGGACTGCTCTGCGACCGCGTTGGATTACGCGATTATTCGCGATGACGTCACAGACTAGAGCACAGGCCTTCTTTCTTTAGGAGGTGCTGCTACCGGTTTTATGTGTATTATTGCGAAGATCCTAAGCCTAGAGCTTATTGAATCATTTAACGTAGAGGAAGGTATCAGTGATCATAAGGCTGTGATTGCAGCTATGACTACAGCTATTACATGGGACGTTAAGAAAAATAGGAAAACATTATTGCTTCAAAAGACTGACAGGATATAAATTACAGAGTATCTGAATCATCAACAGCGAATACTCATGGCTTAGGACGAAGACAGCAGCACAGATGGAAAAAATTCAAAAGCAACGTTCAATATGCCTGAGACAAATATGTTTCGATCAAGGCCTTAAGGGATGGGAAAGGCCCGCCGTGTTTTAGTAGCCGTGTGAGAAAACTGTTACGTAAACAAAGAGAGCTTCATCACTGATTCAAAAGAGGTCAAAATTTAGCATGCAAACAAAAGCTGAACGAAGCGAAAATGAATATAAGCAGATCAGTGAGAGAAGCGTTCAGTGACTTTGAAAGTAAAATTTTGTCAATCGATCTGACTAAGAACTTATGAGGTTCTGGTCTTAGAACTTGATCCCCATTATCACAGTTCGCTGGAGGAATTAAGAGTACGTAGCGACTTGAAAAATGAGTAAGTCATTCCCTTTTTCAAGAAGGAACTTAGGATAGATACATATAATTATAGTCTTGTATCGAGAAGTCATTCAGTTGTGGAATTATGAAACATGTTTAATGCCCAAGAATTATAACGCTTTTGGAGAATATAAATCTCTCTATAAAAATCAAAATTGATCCCGCAAACAGAGGTCTTGCGAAACTTAGCTCGCTCTGTTCCTCCGTGAAATCCATAGTGCTGTAGACAACGGTGCTAAGATTGATGCCGTGTTCCTTGACTTCAGGTAGGCATCTGACACCGTCCTTGCAGGCAGAATACAATGTGTCACCCTTAATGGAATAAAATTTACAGATGTAAGGGCAATATCCAGGGTACTCCAAGTGTGATAGCACCGCTACTGTCTACAATAGACGTAAGAGATGCAGTAGAAAGCATTGGAAGCTCTTTAAGACTGTCCGCTGACGATGCGGTTTCCTATAAGAAAGTCACAAATCCAGAAGACAGTACCGATTTGCAGAATGATCTACAGAACATTGATGAATTTTGCTGTCTCTGGCAGTTGATCCTGAACTTAAATAAATGTAACACATTGCGCATATATGGGAAAAGAAATCCACTCTTGTAGAACTACGCTATTGATGACAAAGGCGTTGTCCATCACGGAGAGGTTTACTATTGAAATTTCGAGAGAGTATTTTCCGGAAAGAGTCGGAAAACATATTACTTCCTTCCACATGCATCTCGTGAAAAAATTCGAGACATTATAGCTAATTCAGAGGCTTCCCGACAATCATTCTTCCCACGCGCCATTCGTGAGTGGAATAGGGAAGGGGGGGATCAGTTATTGGTGCGAGAAGTACCCTCCGACACAAACCGTCAGGTGGCTTGCGGAGTGTTGATGTAGATGGTCGCTATTCATTTAATTTAAAAAAATTTAAACTTTGGAGGTCATGCTACGTATGTTCTTAAACGTGATACCATATTTCGAACGTTATCTCTGCAAAACCAATTACAAATCTGTGAGATCAGTAACAGGAATCTGCTTGAATTGTTATTCTTACACTATAACTACAGTTGTATCAGTGTTCTATTTACTTTTTTTCCTTGCAAAGAAATGTGTTTGGTAATCTGACTTCGCAAAAAAAACGGTATTATTATTCCTGTACCTGCTGCTACGACTAATTCATTTAATATGACGTTTCCCAACTTATACACTCAGGAAAACATCACCCGTTTACCGTGGCTCGCGATAGTAATTCTCTTTGACCCAGGACTAGTAAGACGAATTGGACAGGAAGTCTCCATTTAATTTGTTGAGTTCACGTCAAAGGGGTCTGACAAGGCCATTCTACCTCCAATGCCACACAAATACCGTGTCTTTCGTAGGTCAGCGCACGCAGCGGCTATAAGTACTCGTAGTAACTCGACTGAGAAATTCGGGGAGCGGAAAGGTATCTACAAGTTATATGGAAACAGACTGCAGTTGTAAGAGTCAAGGGATAAGAAAGGGAGTGAGACAGAGTTGCAGGCTATCCCCAATCTTATTCAGTTTGTACACTGAGCAAGCAGTAAGGGTAGTCAAGGGCAAATTTGGGAGAAGAGAATTAAAATTCAATGAGAAGAAATTAAGTACTGGCCATTACAATTGCTACACCAAGAAGAATTGCAGATGATAAGCGGGTATACATTGGACAAATATATTATACTAGAACTGACATGTGATTACATTTTCACGCAATTTGGGTGCATAGATCCTGAGAAATCAGTACCCAGAACAACCACCTCTGGCCGTAATAACGGCCTTGATACGCCTGGGCATTGAGTCAACCAGAGCTTGGATGGCGTGTACAGTTACAGCTGCTCATGCAGCTTCAACACGATACCACAGTTCATCAAGACTAGTGAGTGACGTATTGTGATGAACCAGTTGCTCGGCCACCATTGACCAGACGTTGTCAATTGGTGAGAGATCTGGAGAATGTGCTGGACAGGGCAGCAGTCGAACATTTTCTGTATCCACAAAGGCCCGTACAGGACCTGCAACATGCGGTCGTGCATTATCCTGCTGAAATGTAGGGTTTAGCAGGGATCGAATCAAGGGTAGAGCCACGGGTCGTAATACATCTGAAATGTAGCGTCCACTGTTCAAAGTGCCGTCAATGCGAACAAGAGGTGACCGAGACGTGTAACCAGTGGTACCCCATACCATCACGCTGGGTGATATGCCAGTATGGCGATGACGAATACACGCTTCCAATGTGTGTTCACCGCGATGTCGCCAAACACGGATGCGACCATCATGATTCTGTAAACTGAACCTGGATTCATCCGAAAAAATGACGTTTTGCCACTCGTGCACTCAGGTTCGTCGTTGAGTACACCATCGCAGGCGCTCCTGTCTGTGATGCTGCGTCTAGGGTAACCGCAGCCATAGTCTCCAAGCTGATAGTCCATGATGCTGCGAACGTCGTCGAACTGTTCGTGCAGATGGCTGTTGTCTTGCATACGTCCCCATCTGTTGACTCAGGGACCGAGACGTGGCTGCACGATCCGTTACAGCCATGCGGATAAGATGCCTGTCATCTCGACTGCTAGTGGTACGAGGCCGTTGGGATCCAGCACGGCGTTCCGTATTACCCTCCTGAACCCACCGATTCCATATTCTGCTAACAGTCATTGGATCACGACCAACGCGAGCAGCAATGTCGCGATACGATAAACCGCAATCGCGATAGGCTAGAATCCGACCTTTATCAAAGTCGGAAACGTGATGGTACGCATTTCTCCTCCTTACACGAGGCATCACAACAACGTTTCACCAGGCAACGCCCGTCAACTGCTGTTTGTGTATGAGAAATCGGTTGGAAACTTTCCTCATGGTAGCACGTTGTAGGTGTCGCCACCGGCGCCAACCTTCTGTGAATGCTCTGAAAAGCTAATCATTTGCATATCACAGCATCTTCTTCCTGTCGGTTAAATTTCGCGTCTGTAGCACGTCATCTTCGTAGTGTAGCATTTTTAATGGCCAGTAGTGTACCTACAGAAAAGACTCCCTGAACCTTGTATTTATATTCGTTGTTAATAAACTTCTCTTCTTCAGAAACTGTTTTTCTTGTCATTGCCGGTCTACATTTTATATCCTCTCTACCTCGGCCATCATCTGTTATTGTCCTGCCCACATAACAAAACCCATCTACTTTAACTGTCTCGTTTCCTAATTTAATTTCTTCAGCATCATCTGATTTCGTGCGATTACATTCCATTATCTTCGTGTTGCATTTGGTGATGTTCATGTTAATCTTCCTTTCAAGAGGACACTATCAATTCCGTTCAACTGCTCTTCCATGCCCTTTGCTGTCTCTGACATCGGCAAATCTCGAAATTTTTATTTTTTCTCCCTGAAGTTTTATTCGTACTCCAAAGTTCTCTTTGGTTTCCTTTACTGCTTCATCAATGTACAGATTGAATAACATCGAGGATACACTACAATCCTGTCTCACTCCCTTCTCAACCCTTGCTTCTCTTTCATGCCACTCGACTCTTATAAATGCCGTCTAGTTTCTCTACAAGTAGTAAATAGCTTTTCGCTCCTTGTATTTTACCACTATCACCTTCAGAATTTGAAAGAGAATATTCCAGTCAACATAGTCAAAAGCTTTCTTCAAATTTATAACTAGTATAAGCGTAGGTTTGCTTTCCCTTACCTCTCTGATAAGTTAAGTCATAGGATCAGTACTGCCTACATTTCTCCTAAATCCAAACTGATGTTCATCACAGTCGCCTTCTATCAGTTTCTCCATTCTTCTGAAAAGAATTCGCGTTAGTATTTTGCAACCATGAATTATTAAACTGACAGTTCGGGAATTTTCATACCTATCAGCGCCTACTTTCTTTTGTATTTGAATTATTACATACTCGTACTTCTTGAAATGTGAGGGTATTTCGTCTTGTCTCATGCATCTTGCACACTGGATGGAAGGTTTATATCAAGGCTGGCTCTCATACAGCAGATACAGCTACCAGTTTCTTTAGAAACAGTTTTCTCCACAGCTACTATTTACACTTACGAAAACAGGCGCTGTTACACCAGAGGACCTGCACGTACACCTTATTTTTTGGACTTTGAGAAAGGTCGAATCATTGGTATGGGGGACAATAGAGCGTCATGTCGACAGATCACATAGACAATTAGGTGTAGTGCAATTAATACAAAACGAGTGGTGACGGTCTTAGGACAACAGTGTCACAAGCGGAATAGGCACTAGTCCTTCTCAAAGGAGTACCCCATGAGAAGATCGTAGGATTGTTCTACTGGCTCTGACGAACCGACTGGTGACAACAGCTGAAATCCGTCGGGAGCAGGTTACTGGCAACTGTGTTGGGATCTCGAGTTTCAATGTGTTGTTTACCACTGACAGCATACGTCGAACACCAGAGGCTTGCACCGTGTAGCGCTACGGTCAACAGGGGCGACGAGTGACATTCTATGGCAGGGCCGGCCAGAAATTCTGCACGCGTGCGGTGCTCCTGCACATGTGCAACTTCCGGGTCACAGCGTGCACGCCGCAGCCGTCAGCGTTCACGTAGTGCATGTTTCGACGCACAGATGTCGCTTTATCCACTTGCTGAGATACTCTGTACCAGCGCATTCTAGTGCTCTTTCCACAGCTGGCAAGCCAACCATGGGAAGGTATTTCGCGTATTAAACATTTAAAATACTGTCACAGTCTACTCATTGATACGTCTACTTTTATGTTAACAGTTTAACCCAGTAAGACAAGTAATACAGTTAACAACCGTGGGTTTTTATTAAGGCAGCTTGACTGACGGCACGTAAATACGCGTAATGTTTTTGATCTAGTATTTAAGAAAGACAGCACTTAGCGACTTCCAACGAACCTTAGTCATTATTTCAAATAACATTAAACCAATGCAAGGTTTCCTATAACTAATTCTCGGTGCCATCAGTTACACCCACATAATTTCTGTCTCAATGACCTCTGAACAAAATGATAACCGCAGACCTCTCGATGATCACCTGTTATTTCAATACCATTATTGCTGTATCTTTCATCAGTTCCGTCTGAACTCTGCATAATAACCGACGATTAGATGAACGTTACGTTTTATCGACTTCAGCTGAGCGTAGCCCTTCACACATTAAAAAACCCTAAATGTAAGTATACATTCGAACAATAGGTTTAATGACCAACTTTCCTGATAATAATGTAACATGGAGCAGAATGAGGCAATAATGCACAATTAGTAAACAGTAATTATGAAAGGAATAAATCCAAACACGTTTATCACTGGTCATGACAAATGATAATCGAGTTGATGTGTCTCATCCATTTTCTTAAGGATATTTAACTTTGCTTGCCGTTGTTCTCTGTTGAGTACACTACGCTCGTCTTTGTGATATGTATTGTGGTGTCTTTCAATTGAAAACTTACGCTGGCCGCCTATTATTCGGCGGCACAGCAAACACTGTGAGTTTTCGCCAACGGCTACAAAAAAGAATTGCAGTTCCCAGTCATTTTTAAACGACTGAGAACATAGATCTCCCGTCCTTTGCTTTTTCACAGTACCTGCCATTTCTCAGTACTTCTCTGTTAATCTTAGGGTCACCAGGGGTAAACGAGACTGGGTATGTTGCGCTCTTGCTTGTTCCACATAAACAGGGAAGTGGAGCCGCCACCGTTCATTTAGGACACATGTCTAATAACAGATGTCGCTGCCGTTCGCCGTCGCACACGTCCGCACATGTGCAGCACTTCCGCACGTCTGCACACTGTGCAGCGTTTGGCCGGCCCTGTTCTATGGCATTCAGTGCTGAGACTCGCTTCCGTTGGCAACGGTCAGGCTGATGCCAGCGTGTCCGTAGACTGCCTTGTTAAAGGTCACAGGAAGCAGCGATTCAGAATACCCATATCTCTCCGAGTGTTGGAAACATTCCTTGCGCAGCTATTGGATATAGAAGCAGGACTGATTTGGTAACTAACGAAGGGAGGCTGAATCCTTGCCAATACATCTCAAGGACTGTAAACCTTGTTGTCGTACCCTTCATCATAAACGGTATCAAACGTCACATTCCAGCAGGAAACAGCAAGGCGCCACACTGAAGTACACGCCATAAACGCCATCAGAAATGCACGAGACTTGTAACGGCCGTCCTGGTCCCTGAGTTGTCAGACTTCAACATGTTTGTACTGCTGTGGGCAGACGTATACTTTCATACCTGCCTTCAGTCAAAAAACTTAATGAGCTGACAAAGCGTGTGTTTCAGGTACGGTGACGAATTACTCAAGATGAGATTCGAAAGCTGTTTACTTCCATGCCACAACGAGCACAAGGTTGTAGCGGTTGTTTCTGCGAGTTACACCTCATAGTAATGTTGATGGACATCTGTATCGAATCGAATGAAAGTTTAGAGACTTAATATTCGTTATGTGAGTAACAACGCTACAAAACTGGTTAAGTATCGGAATGGTGCTTCATGGTATAACACCATTTACTTCCGTTCACATATTTTAGATAGAAAAAACGGCAAAATAGGCACCTAATTCCTCATTTGAATTTAGAGCCACGTTCACTATTATGCTAAAACTGCCTTCACGTCTTCTGTTAAAGCATCTTTGCATGAATGCCATATTGAATGCTGTCTTAGTGGAGTCACTTTCTGTATTCATTATGGCCACAATTTAGAGAGTAAGCTCCTCTGTAAAATAAAATAAAATAAAATAAAATAAAGGAGCTGTAAATACTACAATTTTGTTGTTGGCGTAGAAGTCTGAAGAAGCGTCAATCCTTATATGAGTACTGGAATTTGGTAATATTAGCCTCACGAAAACCTTTCTCATACTTCGTTGTTCATCGCTTACTCCAGAATCCTTAAGAGTTATATCACTACACAGAGAAAAAATGGTTAAATGGCTCTGAGCACTATGGGACTTAACATCTGAGGTCATCAGTCCCCTAGAACTCAGAACTACTTAAACCTAACTAACCTAAGGACAGCACATTGAAACGTCCCCTTTGAAGAATTATACACGACTGTCCTTAACCTGACACACAATATTTTTAGCGCAACGCAATCTGACTTTCAAATCCCTACAAAACAATGGCCCTGACTAACATTAAACTATACCTTTCAGAAATCACTTACCTCACAAAAATCTTCATTACTCGAACTACTGCAATACAGCGAGCGCCACTACTGCCAGCTAAATAAAAGATTCAAACTACAGAAGGCACTAACTACTGATAGGGATAGTTAGCAAATAAAAGATATTAATAGAGAACAAACAATGTATTTACCTTGATAGTCATAATATATATAGCAGTTCATGACAAATTACAAAACTCCGCCATCTCTCTCCCCACATCCACCACTGCTGGCGGCTCACCTCCAACTGCGCAACGCTACGCGCTGTTCACATCCAGCTGCCGCTGTCCAACATTACAATGGCAGACAACAATGCAAACTAGACACAGACAGCACACAGCACAGCCAGTGATTTTCACACAGAGGTGGCGTTACCAATAAAAAAACCTAAACAGCCTACTTACAACATACATCCATGCCCGAGGCAGGATTCGAACCTGCGACCGTAGCGGTCGCGCAGTTCCAGACGGAAGCGCCTAGAACCGCTCGGCCACTCGGGCCGGCGCACAGAGAAATTTATTCTTCATGTACAAGGCTGATCGACAGAATTCTTCACCTTCAAGATCCTCAAAAGGCACTTCGCTGTATCACCTTCACTGACCTGCATTCCCCCACCATTTCCATATAAGCGAAAATTGAGCGAAATTAACAAAATCACTTGCACACGCAGCCTAACATAAAGTTACTCTATCCGATGTTCAGAAGCGTTACTTCGCAGCAAAATGCGTAGAGCTGTTAGCTACAGGAAGCAGATGAGACAAAATCTGACGAAAGAAAGCGTCAAGAAGTGTGTCCGACATTGAATCAAAAGTGAAAATTCAGATCCGGCATTGGGGAAGAAGACTGTTACCCGCATCACCTTAATAACTCTTAACATTATCTATTATTATCTGACCGACACGCTTGTGTCCCTTGAAGAAACATAATTAACGGAAAATGTAAAAACGCCTTGTTGATGCTTGTGGAAGGGAGCCCTTTGACCCCACATAGCTTTGAGCAATTTGCTGAACATTTTTAGTATAAATAACGTGAAAGCTTTTTAAGAGGTTGAAGTTTTATTAAATGCAAAAATCAGTACGTGCGCTACAGTGACTGCTCATATACGAAACCATAATCACCACAAAGCAACAGTGACAACAAGGAGTAAATAGTTAACTCTCGATATTAATTTCCATTATCCATCACGTCCCCTTAAACTGACATCAACCCACAATGTGAAGTTCAAACGAACAGTCACTGTCTAACTTATTTCAGATGGTCACGGTTTCTTACATGTTTCATTTTTGGCACGACTTACTGGTTTTGTAAAAGTATCAGCCAACACTTCTTCAGAAAGCAGATGTTCAAAATTAATAACATCTGATTCAACGTGCTGTCTTGCATAATGATGTATTATAGCTATGTGCAGGGATCTACAGTTTGTCACTAGATTCTTGGCTAACTGAATGGCTCTTTTACTGTCTCAATACATTTTGGCTCTGAGCACTATGCGACTCAACTTCTGAGGTCATCAGTCGCCTAGAACTTAGAACTAATTAAACCTAACTAACTAAGGACATCACACACATCCATGACCAAGGCAGGATTCGAACCAGCGACCGTAGCGGTCGCTCGGTTCCAGACTGTAGCGCCCAGAACCGCACGGCCACTCCGACCGGCTCAATACATTTTAAGCGACTTTGTGACTCTAGTTCGGTCTACCTCAGACCACAGTAAATCCTTAAGAGTTCGGTTCCAAAGCCACGTATCCAGCTTCATAAGTAGAGAGTGCAATAGTTTTTGCTATCTATAGGCAATAAAATAAAGATTTGTATGCATGAACCAGTTACAGAGAATCAGCCACTGATTTTATTTCCCCAGTCTGCATCACTGAAGGCCATTATTTTTGTACTGCAATTTCTAGGAAAGTATAGCTTATAGTTCCTTTATAAGGGCTGCTCAGGAAGTCTCTCCGCAGTGCCGTATGATTGTTAGCCACGCGTGCCGCATGCCGCAGTGAATATACCGAAATGAAACTCAGTGAAATACAAATTATTATTATTATACAAGTTATTATTATTTTACTTACAAATTTTCACATTAAATGTTGAAAGTGTCCCCCCTGTTGTCGAATACACAGTTCAATTCGTCTAATCATCTTTCCAAACACAAGTTGTAACATTTCTTCTGTAACAGAAGCAGTGAAAGTGAATATTGCAGTTTTCAATTCATCGATGGATTTTGGACGGTTTTTATAGACAGTTGCTTTCGCTGCACCCCAGAAGAAAAAGTCAGGTGGTGTTTGGTCAGGCGATCGTGGAGGCCAAAGTCCCTGTGAAATTATGCGATAGCCAAAAACATCAGCAAGCAGTGACATTGAAACGCGAGCTGCGTGCGTGGTTGCACCATCTTGTTGAAAATAACCGTTCATTATTTCACTTAACACAAGTTCTCCTATGAATTGGTACTGAATATCACTGCAGTATCCTTGTGCGTTTATTGTTTCGTTGAAAAACCCAGCCAAACGAACAATCATACGGCACGGGCGGCTAACAATCATACGGCACCGCGGAGAGATTTTTTGAACACCCCGTCTATCTAAACACTCATTTTACTAACAACCAATGAACTTTTTTAAGAGTTATAACTGCTAAGAGGACTAAAACAAAAAATCTCAGGTTTGGAGATTTGTGATAAAGAGACTTGCTATTGCCTCCCGATATAGTAAATCGATGTCAAATGATTTGACTGCCTCAGAGTCCAAACCGAGTTCGAGTGGTCTTGATAATGGCTTGGCTTCACTTATTCCAGATTTTTTCAAAACTTATCCTCCATAGGAATACTGGGAGATCTGATTGTTTTCAAGATTTCGTGTACTTTCGTTACCTAGGCGTTGGCTCACTGGTCCTAAGTTTATGATCAAAAACAATCCCCTCAAAGTATTTTTGATGTGATTCAAACCACTTCTGTCATTTGAGGATAATAGCATATCATCAACATATTAAGCTATGATGTCTAGTTTGGTGCCGTCTCTATGAAAATAGGCACTTATATCGATCAGTGTTTTATACGTGCAGTTTGTTTTCTTAACACCTCACGAGTTTTCTCATTCCAGTTCCCACCAGACTCTGTACCCCCACAGGAGGTGTAACGTTTTCTGGTGGAATGACATACATTTCTTCATTTAGGTGTCCACAGAGACAAACAATCGTGATATCAACATGTTCGATCTCCAGATTCTCTCAAGCTACTTTCTAGTGCATGCTTGACCTCCGATGCAAAGGTCTCCTGATAACCAACTCTTTGAACTTCATAGCAATATTTTATCACTAGGCATGCATTAGGCTTTTCTGGTGGACTGCCTATTCCTTCCCCCCCTCTCTGTTCATCTCCTCCTGTCTCTCCCAATGGCCACCTGCAACCCCCCCCCCCACTCCATCCATCTTCTCCTGCCCCTCTCTCTCTCTCTCTCTCTCTCCATCTGCTCCTCCCACCTCTCTTCATCTGCTCCTCCCGCCTCTCTCCATTTGCTCCTTCCCCCTTCCATTTCCCACTCCCTATAGTTCCCCCTCTGAGTCATTTTCCTCGTCAACAGTCTCTCCGTCCATTTCCTCGTCTTCCCATTCTCTGTCCATTTCCCCTCCCCCTCTTTCTATCTTCTCTTCCTCACATTAGTGCCCATCTGCTCATTCCCTATTTCTGTCAGTCCATCTCTTGCTCCTCCTTCTCTCCCATGTTATCGTCCCCACTCCAAACAGGAGGTTGTTGGTTCTTACCTACAGTATTCCTTTTCATATAGTAAGTAATATGTGTACCACGTTTGGTTGAAATCGATCCAAGGGATCAGAAGTAGCTTTTTACAGGTGACTTTTCCCTAGCACGCATACTTCACATATATTTCATGTATATTTAACATATTTCACACGTATTTTGTATGTATTTCTCTTGTATCTCTAGCGATTTTTGCCCTGCAGTTCGTTTTCAGGCAGCTCAGTGTCAATGACGTCACACCAATTATGTGTCGTTCCCTGGTTTTTGCGGGTATATCCAGCTGTATATTTGGACACTGTCTGCGAAATATGTGGCAAATGGAGTTAGTAATAGAAAAGTAATAAATTAAAGTTTACACACGCTGCGGAAGTTTTCTCCGCATCTCCATGTTTATGACGTCGTATCTCTTGAGGAGGAGGAGATTAGTGTTTAACGTCCCGTCGACAACGAGGTCATTAGAGACGGAGCGCAAGCTCGGGTGAAGGAAGGATGGGGAAGGAAATCGGCCGTGCCCTTTCAAAGGAACCATCCCGACATTTGCCTGAAGCGATTTAGGGAAATCACGGAAAACCTAAATCAGGATGGCCGGAGACGGAATTGAACCGTCGTCCTCCCGAATGCGAGTCCAGTGTGCTAACCACTGCGCCACCTCGCTCGGTCGTATCTCTTGAACTATGTGTCGTACAGTGATATATTTTTACAGATATATTCAGTTGCATATGCGAATACCGTCTGCAAAATGTTTTACTAATAGAATTAGTAGTATAGATGTAATAAATTAACATCTGATGGCTGATACGGTGGTTTTACTGCGTGAATATCGAAAATGTGGTAAGCGATAAATCTTTATCACTTCATCATTTTGTCAGAGTATCGGTAACAAAAAGTCTCATAAGGGTTTTAAATTATGTGTAAAGTTTGTTGCAGGTCATTAAGTACTCTCATTCTCAAATAATGGATGAATATAGTCTGGTTATTGGCACGTCGTGAGCCTCGTTTGTTTTTTACAGTAACTACTTAATATCTAAAAATTCATCCATTGCGAAAGAGTTGTCATTCAGAAAGTAGAACGAGTTGTCATTCATTAGCGGCCATTGTTCATATTGGCTTATCATGGTTGTGTCTTTGAAATCGTAGTACGCCTACAACCACCATGTAATAACGAAAGTGAAAAATATTTACTGACGTCTAATACAAGATACTCTCCTGCATGTATCACAGAGATACAATAAAAATTCTGTCCCACTGCTGCCAAAGTAGAATTAGACGACAAGATATTTATCACAGTAACCAGTAACGAAAGATATATAAATTTTGGATCCATACAAGCATTCGTAAACATAATAAAAGGCATAACGATGACTTTTTCATTTCAGAGTAGTGTCTAACGGTCGAGTATGTGTTCTAATTATAGTTTATGCGTTCTTTAGCTACCTCTGCTACCATGGAAGTCATTCTCTGGTGTGTTAACGTACGCCCTTCTTCTCAGAAGTGAAACATGGAGGAGAAACAGTTTGGTCAAGAAGGGAGTGGAAGCTTTTCAAATGTGGTGCTACAGAAGAATGCTGACGATTAGTTGGCTAGATCACGTAATCATGTAACTAATGAGGAGGCTCTGAAATTCGTGGCACAATTTAACTGCAAGAAGGGATCAATTGATAGGGTACATTCTGAGACATCAAAGGATTACCAGTTTAGTATTGCAGGGATTAGTGGGGGTAAAAATTTGGAGGGAAATCAAGAGACGAATACAGTAATCAGATTCAGAAGGATGTAGGTTGCAGTTGTTAGTCGAGGATGAAGAGGCTTGAACTGAGTAGAGTAGCATGCTGAGGTGCATCAAACCAGTCTTCGAACTGAAGACCACAACAACAAGATCTTTTGGTATCAACTCTACGTCTACATACATACTCTGCAATCCATCATAGGGTGCGTGGCGGAGGGTACCTCGTACCACAACTATCATCTTCTCTCCCTCTTCCACTCCCAAACACAACTAGGGAAAAATGACTACCTATGCCTCTGTACGAACCCTAATCTCTCTTATCTTATCTTTGTGGTCTTTCCGCGAAATATAAGTTGGCGGCAGTAACATTATACTGCAGTCAGCCTCAAATGCTGGTTCTCTAAATTTCCTCAGTAGCGATTCACGAAATGAACGCCTCATTGCCTTCAGAGACTCCCACCCGAGTTCCTGAAGCATTTCCGTAACACTCGCGTGATTATCAAACGTACCAGTAACAAATCTAGCAGCCCGCCTCTGAATTGCTTCTATGTCCTCCGTCAATCCGCCCTAATAGGGATCCCAAACGCTCGAGCAGTGCTCAAGAATAGGGTCGAATTAGTGTTTTATAAGCCGTCTCCTTTACAGATGAACCACATCTTCCCAAAATTCTACCAATGAACCGAAGACGACTATCCGCCTTCCCCACAACAGCCATTACATGCATGTCCCACTTCATATCGCTCTGCAATGTTACGCCCAAATATTTAATCGACGTGACTGTGTCAAGCGCTACACTACTAATGGAGTATTCAAACATTACGGGATTCTTTTTCCTATTCACCTGCATTAATTTACATTTATCTATATTTAGAGTTAGCTGCCATTCTTTACACCAATCACAAATCCGGTCCAAGTCGTATTGTATCCTCCGACAGTCACTCAACGACGACACCTTCCGGTACACCACAGCATCATCAGCAAACAGCCGCACATTGCTATCCACCCTATCCAAAAGATCATTTATGTAGATAGAAAACAGCGCAAGACGGTTCCCGATGGGAAACAGTGCTGGAGAGAGTGAGTGCGCCCTATCCGTCGTTGTGTGCCCCCCCCCCCCACCCCCACTCTCTGAGCGTGGGTGTATCGCGGCACGCGCAGGCGTGCGGCGGCGTCGTCGCCAGGGGCGTCGCGGCGCTCGCCGCCAGTACCAGCACCGCCACCGCTACCAGTGGCGCCTGGCGTCTCGACGCCGCTGCCTGCGCGTCTGCTCGCCTCGCCACTCTTTTGCGCTGCTCACCTGTTGACGCCGGGCGGTGAGTGTCTGCCCCCGCTTCTGCTACGTTACTTGTCTGCTGCTCCCTACAAATGTTTTCTCTACCTGTTCCATTTAATTTATCAGCTGCTGTACTAATATCCTCGAATATTTTCAGCTGCGTTACCTCGTTCTATCTTTACGGTTCATCCAAGTGTTTTTTCACAGCTTTTTGCCGTTTTCCAAGAAGTGCTTCGAGACCAACGTAGGGTGCTCTGCGGACCGCCGTAATGGTAGGCCTCTATCGGAATGTGGTTATCTTCCCGCAAAGACGCCCCCGCCAGGAGCCACGAAGTAGACTCAGACTCGAAACTCGCGGCTTGAACCGAAACTGTGAATAATTAGCGAACACGTGCTTAATCCAGCACGGCTCTCATGGCAGTTAATTAATTCTGCGCCTATCAAACCGTATAAGTGATTGGCATTCTGATATACTACACAGTGTGAATTCCCTAAACCTTGTACCGCTTTTATTTCTTGATGGTTCAAAATATCGAAACGAAATTTCGGCGAATGATAGGCTACGTAATTTTGTGTTAGGGGTAATACCACAAACCCTCGCATAACCAAGGGTGGGGGGGGGGGGTGGGAGGTGAGTGTAGTACTTTTTATCTCTCTTTGAAAAATATTATAATCTAGTTAGTTAATTTAGTTAATTTATTTTTTAAATTTTTTAAATATATTTAGTATTTTTAATGAATTCTTTTATCAGATTAAATAAATGTTTTAAATTTTCCAATTAAACGTAACCAAAAAATATAAGTTTTAATAGTAAATGTCATTTTCCTCAGTGAATATCATATTCAGTCTTCAGTTTTGCGACCTTAGCCGGCCGGGGTGGCC
This sequence comes from Schistocerca serialis cubense, assembly GCF_023864345.2. NCBI lineage: Eukaryota > Metazoa > Arthropoda > Insecta > Orthoptera > Acrididae > Schistocerca > Schistocerca serialis. Next base: position 316,416,938 of record NC_064638.1, read on the forward strand.
GAGCGGTTCTAGGCGCTTCAGTCTGGAACCGCGCGACCGCTACGGTCGCAGGTTCGAATCCTGCCTCGGGCATGGATGTGTGTGATGTCCTTGGGTTAGTTAGGTTTAAGTATAGATCTAAGTTCTCGGGAACTCGTGAACTCAGAAGTTAAGTCCCATACTGCTCAGAGCCATTTGAACCATTTTTTTTTTTGGTACCTTACTTACACATGAATATCTTTTTAAAAAGTGTGTTATGGGTAAAAGTTGATAACAATTAACGAATTTTACATTTTTGAAATTGAAATTTTTTCGGTAGTACAAATTATTGAAAGTTCACTGACGTTCCTAAGGGTCCGCTAAAAGATATTTTTAGGTTCTGGACCTACTTCACGCTTCAGTAACTCTGTAAAAAAGAGAACGTCAACAATAATTAACAGTTTTGATACATTCAGTTTTTCTGTGGTGCGCATGAAGTACTCTCCCTTTGGTAATGTTCATTATCGAAAATGCGTTGGTATTGCAAGGATTAAGTCTTATGTCAACCGAGATACTAAAGGAAGTATTCTTTTCCTTTTTAGAAGGAATGATTTATTTTTCTAACGGTGTTCTAAAGTTCTTGAAGAGACGAGCACAGAGATGTAACGCTCTTTGATGTTGGTGTCGAAACTTTCCGCAAAAGTATAGGTGAAACGTTTTAAAACTGAAAGGGAAAGCGGCTGAAAGCTGCTATTGCCGTGTAAACACCACCAAGTGGGGCTCTAATGTCAGGTTCCGCCGTCCCAGCAAAAAAGTTAAGCCTACGCTATTGAGATAAAAAGTATTTCCTTCTGGCCCTGTATTATACGAGAGAGATGCAGACCTGGCTACGATTATCGTGAATGAAGCAAAATGTTAAATTTTATCATATCAGAAGGGGTTTGAGAAAACTATTTCAGATCTGTGTACATATGTTTCACTTTTGTGGAGACAATCTGAAGGTTTAATACAACGGCAGATCCCGTCGTGAGAGCTCGACTTGGAATCGCAATTCTCGAAATGGCCACCTTCGTTTTCAATTTTAGCACATTTTTATCGGATATGTGAGTGAAAAGTTTCAACGCTAACATTAACAAACGTTGTTTCATTGTATTCGTGTTTTCAAGAGCTTTCTAATAACACTAAAATGGTACATAGTTCCATCAGACGGAAACATATTTGCAGAAATATCTGGGTTGAGACAACAGATTACAGCACTACTCATCCGTCAAAATTACGTGCCCTTCTGCCTGCCATCATCTTGCCGAAGACATTGTTACGATATCGTGAATTGTTCAGGAGATATAGGTGGTGCAATTTTTAAGTGATTTGCTCTGTGTGGTTAAGATACTATTGAAAGAGATTTCTCTGTGTTATGTTCGCATCTGAGGTAAGTCTAATCTGTTACACTCTGTTCAACATTTGGCCCCCAGAACTGAATTACACCCTGCTAGCCGCAGAAAAACGAGCATTTTTTTGGGCAGGTTAAAAACGCTGAAACATATGCGCCACTAAGTTCCGGTAGTCCTGCTTAAAGAGACTGTGGAACTGTGATATGAAACAGTTTAAACAAGTAATAGATTGTAAGAGTGTTTGTAAAACAAGACTTTCGACGTACTAAAATAGTTATTTTAAATGCGACAGATGCGTTTAGTGCTAATGTTTTAAAGTTCTGCTGGTTTATGCTTCTTTGCGACGACAATTTGGTTTGCTCCATAGATGAGCATGGCAGTCGTTCACTCGTCTGTCTGCTTTTGTCTAGGCCAATCCTACATTTGACACCCTCCATGCACAGAAATATATGATTGAAATGGACGATCACACGAAATTAAGTGCATTTCAATATATTTTATGATTTTTAAACCCATTTTGTAGATGAGCTCGGGTTTGCAGTACTATGTATACTGCGTGTTTCCTCCTTTTATTGCAAAACAGAATAGCTTCTTTTCAATTATCGGGTAATCATTAGGGGGCTGTTACTTAGTGTCTGAACATTTCGAAAGTATGATGAAAATTATTACTGTTTTATATTTTGCCTAGTGCTAAGGCAATGACAGGCGCTGATTTTACCTAATTTTAAGTTTTTTGTTCATATTAACTTCTATTTCGTAAAACTGGACAACCTGAGATCTGCAACATAGAGTATTTTGCATGGAAATTTTTAAGAGTAATTACTGCTTTCGATTCTTCCACAACATGCAGAGTACGCACGAAGGTTTTATTTATTTTTGCTTGAATACAAAAATTCTTTTCCTGTCATCTGAATAAAACAAATGCCAGTAACATAAACCAAAGTCACTGTTTTGCAAACGGAACAGGCTCTCAAGAGCACAACATAACGTTCATCGTTATTTAAGACTGAAATGCTCTTATATTAAATAATTATAGTCTAATATTGCTTCAAAACGAGAGAAGATTGTTTGTATGAAAACAACTTTTTTCCTAAGATAATTGACACGAAACTACTCACTACTAGTGGACAGCTGGCTAAGGTGGCCATCCTAAGAGAAATATTTTCCCCTGATATCATATCACACATGGGCATATGAAATATTTATGTATAAACTGTCCAGTTTCTGTAACTATAAGAGAGTTGTATTGTTATTCAAATCTTGGTTTTGCAGAGAAAGTCTGAAAAATGGCCACGTTGTCCAGCAGGTAGGGCAAAATGCCTAGAGGCAGAGCAAAAGAAAAATAAGTGGAATCTGTGTTTATTTAGCTTATGTTTGCATGTCTCTTCATAAATTTTGTCAGTCAAATATTGCCTGTAATCTTTTTCTGTTTGTTGAATAGGTCTGATAGATAATTCATCTCAGCAAGCTCAAGTGCCATGTGGCGTAATTCAGTTGCTGATACGGCTCAATAACTTGTTTCCATGTCAAAAACATGTATCAGGAGTTCTTCCTCTTGTTGTTGGTTTAATACACATATGAAGTTCCCGAAACGTGAATCTTCAATAGCATCACGATTTTTTGAACAATTCTTCGTTGTAATGGTCCGCCCCGATAGCTGAGTGGGCAGCCAAGGGGTCCGGGTTCGATTCAAGGCTGGGTCGGAGATTTTCTCCGCTCAGGGACTGGGTGTTGTGTTGTCCTCATTATCATTTCATCATCATCAGTGGTAGGCAACAGGAAACCACCACTGGAATCACTTCCCTAGACGCTCATGCGGTGGACCTCTCTGACGAGGCTTCCCCCATGACAAGACCTGCCGTAAGGCAGAACACAAAGTAGTCGGTGTAATGTGTTTCTAGAGATATTAAACAGTTTAGCTGCTGTAGCAAACGGCATCTTTTCTTTTCTTACAGCATTCAGTTCCTGCTTCATAGCTCAGGAATTCCATGATAATTTCAGTGAATTTCTTAAACAATTTAATGCTATCTTAACATACTAACGTAATATATATATATATATATATATGAAAGTTCTTGTCTTGCTATCAATTCCGTTGTGTTGAAACAAGGTAAATACATTGCAGGTGACTGGCCACCATGGTCGACTAGACGTCATTGCGCTAAATGTTGTCTCAATGCGAAATTACATAACCTAGGAAATTCATAAACATATGATTTCGAATGCTAAAATACAATGTTTTTACCTGAATTGTAGCAATTAATTGTTACAATATGTGTTTTTTAATACACAGAAGTGAATCTGCCACTTGTTTTACATCAGACGCAGAGGAAACAAAAATATTTCATTTTAGAGAAGTGCGCTCAGCTATCACAACGAAATTCGTTGATAAAACCGAAGAAGTCTCTTTGAATAGTTTAAATGTTCGTCGCTAGGCTGCGGCAATCGCCAAGAGAATGAAGGGAAGCGACCACTGATACCTTCCTAGTCGCTATTGCCGGCCTTGTGGTGTAAGAGTACTTGTAGTCATGATTAATCACTTTGTTATGGTACAGTCGTAACCTGTTTCGACCTTCAAATGTCATCTTCAGATGCTATGGGCGGTATTTGATGAACAAGTGTCATGCGTTTTCACCCATAGACGGCGTTAGATGAACAAGTGTTCATGCATTGTCAGCAGTTGACAACACGTGGACACTTTTTCATTAAATGTCGCCCATAGCATCTGAAGATGGCCTTCGAAGGCCCAAGAGTGTGTGTATGTGTGTGTGTGTTGGGAGGGGGGGGGGGAGGAGGGGCAGGAGTATGGAAGAGAAAGACAGGGAGAGATGCGGCGGTGTATGACAAAGAACATTGCAGCGTGCTACACGCTACTTTCTTTGTCCGATAACTTTGAGAAATTGCCTGAAGCTTCCAATCTTGTTTACATAGTATGTAGTCTGCGCCCATTCTGTTAATGATAAACGTTTGGGGGGGGGGGGGGGGGGAGAGGTTGATTGAGGAATAATTGGTCCATAGAATCACTTTAGATATTAACTCGGTATGATTTATGATGATATAAGAACTCTAAATCAGTTGGAGATAATTCGGTCACAGTTTTGTTTTACTCCATGGTGGTCGAGAACATTTCAGCTGTGCTACTTTGCAGTGTTCCGTATATCTTAATGGCTATACGGGGTTACCAAAGAACACAGAGTTCTTTCCTCTCCAGCATTTAGTGGTAGTTTCGCTTTGTAATTTGAATTTACCGAGAACTATCACTCTGTAAACGAAACAGAACAGCATACGTCCCAACTAGGTGTAATTCTTGACGGTAGCAGGCCAAATCAATTTCGTGACGCTGTCTTTACGGAGAACTATCACTCTGTAAACAAAACAGAACAAAAAAATGGCTCTGAGCACTATCGGACTCAACTGCTGAGGTCATTAGTCCCCTAGAACTTAGGACTAGTTAAACCTAACTAACCTAAGGACATCACACACATCCATGCCCGAGGCAGGATTCGAACCTGCGACCGTAGCGGTCTCGCGGTTCCAGACTGCAGCGCCTAGAACCGCACGGCCACTTCGGCCGGCCAAAACAGAGCAGCATACGTCCCACTAGGTGTAATTCTTGACGGTATCAAGCCAAATCAATCTCGTGACGCTGTCTTTCTATACAGCAAATGGGTTACTGACTGGTCCATAATTGAAGTTATATCAATGAGTTCACCAACATTAACAATTATTGCGCATTGTTTCACATCTGGCAGAGAACTCATGGAACATAATAAAACATGTGAAAATGTCTTTACAAGTTCGTAGAAGGCAGGAATATGAATACTGGTAGCAACAAAAAATAATAGATGTTCATTTCTTTCCTAGGGATTAGTTCCCATCCATGCATATGACGATATCTAAGAGGAGGAAACATGACGATGAATTACGTACATGAAGTAAGCTTAGTTGCACTAAGTGGCAAAGTACACTTTTGAATATCTGTGCGAGGATTTTGATAACCAGATGGAGTGTGCAAAATTGCTTTTAAGGAATGGACACGTGGCTCCTGGAACTGATTGACAGTGTTAGTACTTTGATAAGGTTGTACGTTCTATAATTCTACACAAAATGCTGTCACTTCTCCTCATAAAGAAAAGGTCGAGAAGCAGTGCACTGCCTCGGACAGTGGTGAGGGCTTCCGTGTGCTGTTACTGTGCCTGTATTGTTTACGTACGACAATGTTAAAACAAAAGATTTAAGCTAATGTATTGCATATCCTCTTAGTACGTACTAGAAATATTAGATTTTAAAAAAGAACTAGTGAGTCGACTGCCTGGTTATGTAGCGGAGTGCCAATGAATGGAATTTATATTTCACAAAACTTCGTACAAGGAATATTTGTCTTCTTCATTACTGCTTAACCTTCAACATAACGCATTTTCGATAACATTTACGACCACCACAAAGAATTTAAAAAATCCAAATTTCGTAAATTGTTGTTGAGTTTTTAAAGAGGTACTGATATGTAGGTGGGACTCTGAAACTGACTATATTGAATATGACATTCGTTGTGAAAAATCACATCTACTGTTTCACCTCACTTTCGCTCAAGTTTTTGGATAAAGTTTAACTGAAAAATTAAAAACAATTATAGAATCTACTAGAAGAATTAATTGAAAACAATCAGAACTTTTTCAGAATTTTAAAATATGAAGTATGTGACTAGATTATAATATCTACAAAAGGTGGGCACAGAGTAATTTTCCCCCCTCCCTCCCCTTTTGATACTGCTAAAGCTAAACTGATGCTGCGCCTGGGGAACGGCAACATTTTCGTTTATGCATAATATTTGCATTAGGGGATTAGGGCGTCTGTAAAGAGGAACGGGAAAAGAAGTTACAGTGTTCAACCAGAAACGCTCCACATTTGATTTCCAAAAACTGCACGAACAGTGACGCAGTCTATGACGCTGGATAAATGCATAAAGACCTTCAGGTTTACGAATAACTGTACTGTTCTATTGTTAAACTATGAGAAAATACCATTCGAAAAAATTTCAAGGTTAGCAAAGCAGAAGCTCTCTCTCATGTTTGATTGTCCCTCGCCGGCCGGTGTGGCCGAGCGGTTCTAGGCGCTTCAGTCTGGAACCACGCGACCGCTACGGTCGCAGGTTCAAATCCTGCTTCGGGCATGGATGTGTGTGACGTCCTTAGGTTAGTTAGGTTTAAGTAGTTCTAAGTTCTAGGGGACTGATGACCTCAGATATTAAGTCCCATAGGGCTCAGAGCCATTTGAACCATTTTATTGTCCCTCACTTACGTATTTTCAGCAGTTTGGTCAAGCTTAGTAATTTTTCTGTGGCTGTCAAACTAATAATAAGACTGAAATCTCAGCTAGGTGGGAAAATAATGAAAACAAACAAATTTATTTCAGTTTTTAAGTATGATTTTCCTAGTGGCGGTAGTGCTTTAGGTTATCAATTCTCCACGAAGATGTCCTAGCGCGATGCACCATACTAACAAACATTTTTGAAGTTAAAATTATGCTGAGGTTAGTCGGTACCCAGCCTTCCTATGTGAAAACATCTTTACGTAGCTTAATTTTAGCCTCCACGGTTATTGAATGTCGTAACTTTTACGAAACGTCAACAGGAGCGATTTGTTAGTTTCTACTCAAAATACATTAATTTGTTCTAATCTTCTATGAGGTGTAGTCTAAAAGTGAGTGCCGTTTGTTTAAATTTAAACATTGGCAGTTCAGAGCAAATTCGCACGCCATCTACTGATCGTTTATGAGCCCAGATTACGCATTTTTCGATTCATTACTCGTCTGACTGCAGGTGAAAGCAGATGGCTCCGCAAGTCGTTGCATCTGACAATGCGTGCTATGATTAGGTTTCTGTGTGCAAACGGATCTTTAATTACGTAAATTAGTGTGTCTACTTTGTGCCTATACGTTTGTGAAAGGAGGGAAGCTTAGAAGCGGTGCCAACACTTTAAAAGTTCCATAAACTGGGCATACTTTAACCACCGGTATTACTTTGACAACTGATAAGTCAAAGGTTTCACAGCTTCCTGCTGACTCTCAGTTGGAAATTCTGTATACACTGTTGGGTGATAAACTTCCATCTGTACATATTAGATGGTGCCATGCTATGCCTATTTTCTTGTGCAACAATTGGCGAACCTGTTGCGCTATTCGACAAAGTCTGTTAAAATCTGACTCTGGGAAATCCATCAATATCATTTGATTACAAAGCCATCGGTTTTTTCAAATGTGTTATGTAATTTACGTGATTAGTTCTCCAAACAGAACGCTGATTAATTTTTTGTTCACATGTACATACCTGCCAGTGTATTACGATTTCTGAGATCACTTTCAGGGTTACTTTGACCATTGGTAAATGCATTACCGGTACACAGATTATTAAAAAGTTCTAAAAATGGTTCAAATGGCTCTGAGTACTATGGGACATCTGAGGTCCCTAGACTTAGACCTACTTAAATCGAACTAACCTACGGACATCAGACACATCCTTGCCAAAGGCAGGATTCGAACCTGCGACCGTAGCAGCAGCGCGGTTCCAGACTGAAGCGCCTAGAACCGCTTGGCCACATTGGATCGGCTATTAAATAGTGTTGATGACATTGGCGGTGTGGCACCAAGGAATACAAACGTTAACGACTGGTGCATAGATGAAGGCACATTTGTGATTGTTAATATGCATACAGCTAAGATTAACAAATGTTAGTCATATACAGGGCGGAGAAAAATTGTACCACTAAATTTTAACCCTGGATAGCAGATGACAGTAGGAACAAAAATTATTAATATTTTGACTAAAGTTCAGTCTTGATCACGTCATGTATGTTTTAATGATACAGGTGACCGGTTTCGGTTCTTTTTACAAAACCATCATCAGACCCTGGCTCCTTGAGGATGGTAGGCGGAGCTCTCCTAGCTGCTACGCAGTCAACTGATCAGTTGACTGAACTTTAGTCAAAATATAACTATTTATTGATCACTGCTTTCCAAAAATGTTTACCAAAATTGTACAAAAATTATTAATGTTGTGTAGGTCGACAACGCACCATTTTTAAACTACGGAAACTCGGTGCCACGCGCTCCCATTGACCGTGGGATTGCCCGGTTGCCGTTCGTTAGTTGATGGGCGGCACTATGGTTGTCGGTTCACACATACACTACTGGCCATTAAAATTGCTACACCAAGAAAAAATGCAGATTATAAACGGGTATTCATTGCACAGATATATTATACTAGAAATGACATATGATTACATTTTCACGCAATTTGGGTGCATAGATCCTGAGAAATCAGTACCCAGAACAACCACCTCTGGCCGTAATAACGGCCTTGATACGCCTGGGCATTGAGTCAAGCAGAGCTTGGATGGCGTGTACAGGTACAGCTGCCCATGCAGCTTCAACACGATACCACAGTTCATCAAGAGTAGTGAGTGACGTATTGTGACGAACCAGTTGCTCGGCTACCATTGACCAGACGTTTTCAATTGGTGAGAGATCTGGAGAATGTGCTGGACAGGGCAGCAGTCGAACATTTTCTGTATCCAGAAAGGCCCGTACAGGACCTGCAACATGCGGTCGTGCATTATCCTGCTGAAATGTAGGGTTTCGCAGGGATCGAATGAAGGGTAGAGCCATGAGTCGTAACACATCTGAAATGCAGCGTCCACTGTTCAAAGTGCCGTTAATGCGAACAAGAGGTGACCGAGACGTGTAACCAATGGCACCCCATACCATCACGCTGGGTGATACGCCAGTATGGCGATGAAGAATACACGCTTCCAATGTGTGTTCACCGCTTCAGTGATCATGATTCTGTAAACAGAACCTGGATTCATCCGAAAAAACGACGTTTTGCCATTCGTGCACCCAGGTTCGTCGTTGAGTACACCATCGCAGGCGCTCCTGTCTGTGATGCAGCGTCAAGGGTAACCGCAGCCATAGTCTCCAAGCTGATAGTCCATGATGCTGCGAACGTCGTCGAACTGTTCGTGCAGATGGCTGTTGTCTTGCAAACGCCCCCATCTGTTGACTCAGGGACCGAGACGTGGCTGCACGATCCGTTACAGCCATGCGGATAAGATGCCTGTCATCTCGACTGCTAGTGATACGAGGCCGTTGGGATCCAGCACGGCGTTCCGTATTACCCTCCTGAACCCACCGATTCCATATTCTGCTAACAGTCATTGTATCTCGACCAACGCGAGCAGAAATGTCGCGATACGATAAACCGCAGTCGCGATAGACTACATTCCGACCTTTATCAAAGTCAGAAACGTGATGGTACGCATTTCTCCTCCTTACACGAGGCATCACAACAACGTTTCACCAGGCAACGCCGGTCAACTGCTGTTTGTGTATGAGAAATCGGTTGGAAACTTTCCTCATGTCAGCACGTTTTAGGTGACGCCCCCGGCGCCAACCTTGTGTGAATGCTATGAAAAGCGAATCATTTGCATATCACAGTCCTGTCGGTTAAATTTCGCGTCTGTAGCACGTCATCTTCGTAGTGTAGCAATTTTTGTTCATTCGTCATTACTAGAAGGGCATTCTGTTAGCAAAAAGGTGAATGGCCTTTCAGATCATGATGCACAAATTTTAAGTCTAAAAGATTATTGTGCTGCAACACATGTTAAATATAGTTACCAATTTTTTAGGAAAGCTGATACAGTTGCTGTACAGACTTTTGTAAACCTTATCAAGGAACAAGAGTGGCAAGATGTTTATAGTGCTGATACAGTAGACGATAAATATAATGCTTTCCTCAAGACTTTTCTCGTGCTCTTTGAAAGTTGCTTTCCGTTAGAACGTTCAAAACAGGGTACTAGCACAAACAGGCAGCCTGGGTGGCTGACTAAAGGGATAAGAATATCTTGTAGAACAAAGTGGCAATTATATCAGAACGTTAGAAACAGTCACAATCTAAATGCAGCAGACCATTACAAACAGTATTGTAAGGTGCTTAAAAAGTTATTAGGAAGGCAAAAAGTATGTGGTACGCAGATAGAATAGCTAAGTCTCAGGATAAAATTAAAACCATATGGTCAGTCGTAAAGGAAGTGGCTGGTCTGCAGAGACAAGTCGAGAATATAGAATCAGTGCGTAGTGGTGATGTCCGTATTACTGATAAGTCGCATATTTGTACAGTATTTAATAATCACTTTCTGAATATACCAGGTGAACTAAATAGAAACCTAGTCCCAACAGGGAATCATATAGCGCTCTTAGAAAAAAGTGTTCCGAGACTGTTACCTGAAATGCTCCTCCATGATACTGACAAGAGGGAGATTGAGTTAATAATTAAATCACTAAAGACCAAGAACTCTCATGGATATGACGGGGTATCTAGCAGAATACTGAAGTATTGTTCCACGTATATTAGCTCAGTACTTAGCCATATCTGTAACTTTTCCTTTAGGAGTGGTCGGTTTCCTGACCGATTAAAGTACTCGGTAGTGAAGCCACTTTATAAAAAGGGAGACAGGGATATTGTTGACAATTATAGACCTATTTCTATGCCATCGGTGTTTGCTAAAGTTATCGAGAGGGTTGTATATACAAGGTTACTGCAGCATTTAAATTCACATAATTTGCTATCAAATGTACAGTTTGGTTTTAGAAATGGCTTAACAACTGAAAATGCTATAGTCTCTTTTCTCTGTGAGGTTTTGGACGGATTAAATAAAAGGTTGCGAACGTTAGGTGTTTTCTTTGATTTAACGAAGGCTTTTGACTGCGTTGACCACAAAATATTACTGTAGAAGTTGGAACATTATGGAGTAAGGGGAGTAGCTTACAATTGGTTCGCCTCCTACTTTAAGAACAGAAAGCAGAAGGTAACCCTCCGCAATATTGAGAGTGGTAATGATGTTCAGTCCCAGTGGGGCACTGTTAAATGGGGCGTTCCCCAAGGGTCGGTGCTGGGGCCGCTGCTGTTTCTTATTTGTATAAATGATATGACTTCTAGTATTACAGGTGATTCAAAAATGTTTCTGTTTGCTGATGACACCAGCTTGGTAGTGAAGGATCTTGGATGTAATATTGAAACATTATCAAATAATGTAGTTCACGATGTAAGTTCGTGGCTTGTGGAAAATAATTTGATGCTAAATCACAGTAAGACTCAGTTTTTACAGTTTCTAACTAACAATTCAACAAGAACTGACATTTTAATCAGACAGAATGGGCATGTTATAAGCGAGACGGAACAGTTCAAGTTCCTATGAGTACGGATAGATAGTAAGCTTTTGTGGAAAGCCCATGTTCAAGATCTTGTTCAGAAACTAAATGCCGCTTTATTTACCATTAGAACAGTATCTGAAATAAGTGACATTTCAACACGGAAAGTAGTCTACTTCGCATATTTTCATACGCTTATGTCATATGGTATTATTTTTTGGGGTAATTCTTCTGATTCAAAAAGGGTATTTTTGGCTCAAAAACGGGCTGTTCGAACTATGTATGGTGTAAGTTCGAAAACCTCTTGTCGACCCCAATTCAATAGTCTGGGAATTTTGACATTGCCCTCACAGTATGTATTCTCTTTGATGTTGTTTGTTGTTAGCAATATTAGCTTATTCCCAAGAGTTAGCAGCTTTCACTCAGTTAATACTAGGCAGAAATCAAATCTGCATGTGGAATGCACTTCCTTGACTCTTGTGCAGAAAGGAGTGCAGTATTCTGCTGCATCCATTTTCAATAAGCTACCACAAGAACTCAAAAATCTTAGCAGTAGCCCAAACACTTTTAAGACTAAACTGAAGAGTTTCCTCATGGCTCACTCCTTCTATTCTGTCGAGGAGCTCCTGGATGAGCTAAAAAATTAAGCAAATTCCAGTGTTACATTCTTGATTTTCTTTATTTAAACTAACGACTTATCGCCCGAATATGTTTCTTATATTTCATTTTATCTGTTTCTACAATCGTGTTATAATTTCATGTATTGACTCGTTCCATGACCATGGAGACTTCTCCTTAATGTGGTCCCACGGAACAATAAAGGAATAAATAAAATAATAACCAGTAGTGTAATAACCTTTCAGTGATCACTGTACAACTCCCTGAATTTAGTTCCTCATCCTGATTCGTGTTTATTAGGATCAGGCTCCAGTTCCCTTCAGCAAGCTTGCCGAGATAATACACTCCTGGAAATTGAAATAAGAACACCGTGAATTCATTGTCCCAGGAAGGGGAAACCTTATTGACACATTCCTGGGGTCAGATACATCACATGATCACACTGACAGAACCACAGGCACATAGACACAGGCAACAGAGCATGCACAATGTCGGCACTAGTACAGTGTATATCCACCTTTCCCAGCAATGCAGGCTGCTATTCTCCCATGGAGACGATCGTAGAGATGCTGGATGTAGTCCTGTGGAACGGCTTGCCATGCCATTTCCACCTGGCGCCTCAGTTGGACCAGCGTTCGTGCTGGACGTGCAGACCGCGTGAGACGACGCTTCATCCAGTCCCAAACATGCTCAATGGGGGACAGATCCGGAGATCTTGCTGGCCAGGGTAGTTGACTTACACCTTCTAGAGCACGTTGGGTGGCACGGGATACATGCGGACGTGCATTGTCCTGTTGGAACAGCAAGTTCCCTTGCCGGTCTAGGAATGGTAGAACGATGGGTTCGATGACGGTTTGGATGTACCGTGCACTATTCAGTGTCCCCTCGACGATCACCAGTGGTGTACGGCCAGTGTAGGAGATCGCTCCCCACACCATGATGCCGGGTGTTGGCCCTGTGTGCCTCGGTCGTATGCAGTCCTGATTGTGGCGCTCACCTGCACGGCGCCAAACACGCATACGACCATCATTGGCACCAAGGCAGAAGCGACTCTCATCGCTGACGACGACACGTCTCCATTCGTCCCTCCATTCACGCCTGTCGCGACACCACTGGAGGCGGGCTGCACGATGTTGTGGCGTGAGAGGAAGACGGCCTAACGGTGTGCGGGACCGTAGCCCAGCTTCATGGAGACGGTTGCGAATGGTCCTCGCCGATACCCCAGGAGCAACAGTGTCCCTAATTTGCTGGGAAGTGGCGGTGCGGTCCCCTACGGCACTGCGTAGGATCCTACGGTCTTGGCGTGCATCCGTGCATCGCTGCGGTCCGGTCCCAGGTCGACGGGCACGTGCACCTTCCGCCGACCACTGGCGACAACATCGATGTACTGTGGAGACCTCACGCCCCACGTGTTGAGCAATTCGGCGGTACGTCCACCCGACCTCCCGCATGCCCACTATACGCCCTCGCTCAAAGTCCGTCAACTGCACATACGGTTCACGTCCACGCTGTCGCAGCATGCTACCAGTGTTAAAGACTGCGATGGAGCTCCGTATGCCACGGCAAACTGGCTGACACTGACGGCGGCGGTGCACAAATGCTGCGCAGCTAGCGCCATTCGACGGCCAACACCGCGGTTCCTGGTGTGTCCGCTGTGCCGTGCGTGTGATCATTGCTTGTACAGCCCTCTCGCAGTGTCCGGAGCAAGTATGGTGGGTCTGACACACCGGTGTCAATGTGTTCTTTTTTCCATTTCCAGGAGTGTAGATTAGCATTTATCATGCATTGTAATGTAATAAACAGAGTTAATTGTGAGTCTCGTTTAATTTCGTAAAAATCGAAAGCTTTTCATTATTTTACAGAACAATTACTTAATTATTTCAGATAACCACTTTGCAGATCACCAATTAACGTAACCTCATGTCTACTTGTAATAATTTAAATGAATTGCTAAGAATCACTATGGATATCCTATCAAAATATGTATAACTAAACAACTTTTTTGTGTTATAGAGCACTGATGATGCCTAGCGAGAAGAAGCGAAACTTGTATGCTAGACATATATAAGACATTCATCTGCAAAAGACGGAGTTCTTCATATCTTTTTGGAAAGCATAATCAATACTGAGCGCTTTTCACAATGAAATTGTTCTTACATAGTATCTCATATACGTATTATTAATTCACACTTCTAAGCTGTATAAATCAACACTGAAAAGTTTAGTTGCATCTGTGCAATTACAGCAGATATATAGAGTCCTAAATCAAAATCTGTGTGCTTCAAATGACAGTTATGTCCCGCCTACAAAGCTTTCTTTCTTTATTAATGCACTGCCTGGCTGTCAACGCCCAGCAAACTTCTATCCCTCCGCCCCCGCCGAAAAGAAAAAGAACCACCCGCAACTGTCACTGCCACAAGAGCAGACAGTGACGTGCTGCCTGATGACGTCCTGAATTTAAACCGAAATTCCTTACAGCTACGAGGCGCTATCAAAACTTAAGGGGCATTCGGTCATAAAAATATTCGTTAGAAAAAGTTTTTATTGGCCGTTTTAGTCTCCTGCAAACCAACTTCACTTTTTCCTGCAATCAGTTTTAGCGACCTGTCGCAGCACTGTAGCAGCTTCGTCAACCTTCTGTAACGTATAGAAGTTCTCCACTTCAAAACTGATGAACTGTAGATCGTCAAAGTTAGCATCTATTTGGGGATACAGTGACTGGCCTACACTTCCACCACAACTGTCAACTATCATTCTGCTTTTGATCAAAATTTCAGGAACACAATAAAGCATTAACTGCCCAGAAATAAATACATTGACCAAAACTTTTCTTAAGTGCACTACTAAGCCTCATAAGAGACAAAAACCTAGCACAGTACATAAATCAAGCAGTATGAATTTAATGAAAGATACTAAAGTGTACCACACACATAGCACACACATAGCTCTAAATTTCGTTGAGAATAATACCTTCAGTTACATCCATCTTAGACCTAAATTCACGTTTCAAGACATCTGGTCCAGATAGAGCTAAGTTTACCTGTTGCTCATTTATGGAGTCAATATCTGGCACTTATGACCAAACTTTATTCCTTCTTTCTGGAGACGTTTGACATCATATGTTATACCTGAATCACTGCCTGAACCACAACAGCTTCCAATTTGAGCAACACATGGTGGAGAAAAATAGTGTCACTAAATATTAACCCTGGATAGCTGATGCAAGTAGAAACCAAAATTACTAATGTTGTGAAGGTCGACAAAGCACAGTTTTTAAACTAGGGAAACTTAGCGTCACGCGCCGCGGGATCGCCCTGTTGCCAGATGCTCTGGTCAACACATGACATCAAATGCTTTGACTGCCGGAGATCGCGATGTATCCAAGGTGGCCCGCACGCTCGGTGGCAGCGCGCCAGCCTTCCGCTCTGTAGGCCTGGGGGCGAATCCGCCAGTGTCCCACACATCTATTGTAGTTTCATGATAAAACGTACCTGGAACAAACCCGTCAACAGCTGTTAGCTCGCGTACAGAAAGTCTTTGTGTCGGCCCTGAAAATGACCTTTTTTGTAGCTAGGACATTGTTTACTTAAAGCAGGTGCTCGAACTGGCAACCCTCTGACACGACACTAGCTTGTTAACACCGAACGATGCTTTGCCGAAATGTTTCAAAAATTCCTGGCATAGCCCTGATATGACTGGCGGCATGTTGAATGCAGTCCGTTAATTCCTCTTCGTTTCTATGTGATTCGCGTCTGGGTGGGTGAACTAGAACCTTGAAGAATCCCCACAGGAAGAAGTCTGGTTCCGTGAGGCCTGGTGATCGCTGTGGCCATATCCTAGGAGCACCTCTACTAATTACCCGGCCGTCGAACATTTCATTTAAATATATGCGCACAGCACGACTGTTATGTGCGAGCGCCCCATCATGCTGCAACCACATGGGTGGCCGTAAGTCTAGGGGAACATCTTCCAGCAGGCCGGGTAGAGTTTCTTGCAAAAAGGTAATTTTCACAGGTAAGTCGAGGAGGAAGACGGACTGACCCAATCCGATGGTCACCGCCTACCCAAATGTTGAGCGAAAATCGTTCCTGGTGTCCGTGGACGTACGTGACGTGAGGATTTCCCCTTGCTCAATAGTGAACATTTCGAGTGTTGTAAAGGCCATCCCGACTAAAGGTGCACTCATCGATAAACAACACAATGGCTGGGAAGTCGGGATCTTGTGCAACACGTTGCGGAAACCACCGGCAAAACCCGAGCCTGTGTTCATACTCCGCCTCAGGATTTAGGTCTTAGACAGGGTGGAAACTAAATGGATGCTGGCCGTCATGCCTCAAAAACTCCCAGACTAATCGATGAGTGACCCCCGCGTCGTGTCCAACCGCTCAAGTACTTGTCGTAGGTGCTTCCTCAAAGCGCTCGAGAACAGTCTCTTCAAATGCAGAATCCCGTCGTGTTCGAGGTCTTCCAGCATCACCATGATGCTTGTTTCGCCAAGTCGCCGGTGAATTGCTGTAAACGTTTGCGGATGTGGGTGGCGTCTTGCTGGGTACCGTTCCTCATACAACCATTGAGCTTCATGAGCATTACCGTCGGCTAGTCCATAAACAAAACCATATCTCATTGTTCTTCAAAAAAATAATGTGCCGCCGCCGGCCGGTGTGACCGTTCTAGGCGCTTCAGTCTGGAACCGCGCGACCGCTACGGTCACAGGCTCGAATCCTGCCTCGGGTATGGATGTGTGTGATGTCCTTAGGTTGGTTAGGTGTAAGTAGTTATAAGTTCTAGGGTACTGATGACCTCAGATCTTAAGTCCCATAGTGCTCAGAGCCATTTGAACCCAAGTCAGTTCCTGAAAGTTCATTTTAAAAAATCGGGCGTTCAGAGGATGCAGTCCACTTGGAGATAGCACTTAAAATCAGACTGAATCCACTTTTTATTCATATGAAAACAGATGAAATGGCTATCAAGTCCGTATTTATTTAGGTAATACTCTATCATTCAAAGTTCACTGTCTGTACAACATAGTTTCATTCGAAAAGCAGCCAGAATATTTGCAAGTCCGACCTGACTAATTTTCACGTTCTAACAGTCACAGACCCACAACTATTTGCGAGTTAAACATTCGGTCGTTTCAGTGGTCTTCTTCGAAACAAGAGCTCGCCAAAGTATTCCGTACAGAGCACGAAACATGCCACTCGGAATTGTTACTACGACCAGAAAGTTCACACGCTTATAACTTTCAAACTATTTAATTTAGAACCACCAACCTTTCATTAAAATATTCATAACTCCAGTCGCTTCAGTCACGAGGTATTCGAACTGCAATTAACTCACTATTTCTTCATTTTTCAGAGGAATTTTTCGGAGCTATCTAACATGGTGTTATCCGTATGCCGGTTAGCAAGCGACTATATCGAACTATTCTCCTCACTGCCCACTCCACTATATTCACGCGGGGACAGCTTAATTCTGATTAGCTGTTGATCTAGACGACCAATCAGAATTTTCTTTCCAGATCATTTTCGCGGCAAAACTTGCCTTATCCAATCAATAATTTGATACTAATTAATGTCATTAAAACTTCAATTTCAAGTATAGTGTTTAATCAAAATACACGAAGTACGAATTATTCTCCAAATTGATAGATAAACTTATTCCGTCTCTAACTTTCATTCTGGCTGCTTTTATGGCTCTAAGCACTATGGGACTTAACATCTGAGTTCATCAGTCCCCTAGACTTAGAACTACTTAAACTTAACTAACATAAGGACACCACACACATCCATGCTCGAGGCAGCATTCGAACCTGCGACTGTAGCAGCAGCACGGTTCAAGACTGAAGCGCCCAGAACCGCCCGGCCACAGCAGTGGGTGCCGCTTTTATACAAAAGAAAGCTCACACCGACATACGTCATCTGAATCATGGTAGCAACGGTCTGTTTGTAAAAGGTTTCATGAAAAATGACATATTAAGTTTTAACGTATGTACCACATACACTCTCTCCATCATTCTCACGCACTCACACAAAAAAATTATAATCAACTAATAATTCTGTCCGATTTTTTGTATTATGTAATGCACAGTGACTAACGTGCTAGAAAAGAAAATTCCAATTAATTGATTTTTATGCACTGGTAACTTTGTAATGGCTTCAAATGATAATGGAGATCAATCTGTATTAGTTCCTAACATGCTTTTAAAAAAACAAGCATTGATTTTAGGACTTTGCTTTGTCCCTGGCACTATAATAACTAAAAATCTGAAATTCTGACAGCATCATTCACAGCTGTGTACCAAATTTGAACAAAATCGGATAATAACCAATATGGATTATTTAGATTCGTAGAGGGTGTGAATCTTCGTATTGACTGACTGTTACGCTAGTAGTTCTCACGGCAGGCAGCGTCAGCTGCGCTGTGAGAAAAGTGCCCAAAAACATAGACGTCCTGCAGGCGCCGTACCAAACGGCTGCGTTGCAACGAATGCCATCTGGTAACAACTTGCTACGTTACAAGGTGGATTTTGTATCCCGCCTGGGAAGCGGCGCGTGGGTAGGAACAGGAAAGGAAAAGGTACTTCAAGTCGGTACTGCAAGAACGTGGTTTACTGGTGCAAAAACAAGGTGATACACGATTACGTAACTTTGTGCGTACGTGCGGTGCTGAAGCGAAGTGTCCGGGCTGGCTGCACCTGATCAAATGGGCTGAAGTAGTTGCGGAGCTCGTAGACCTCGACAGCACCGGCTAGAGAGCGCAGTCGTCTGTGTATCTCTTGGTGCCAACTTGAGAAACTATTCCGTGGCATCGTTGCTATCGATACCACAGTGGAGGCTGAAGTCCTTGATGTCGTAGCAACAACTTGCATCTGTGGCTAAGTTCACATCAGCTGGAAAAATTTCTAAGTCTCAAAGCTGATCTGCCTGTCTGCAGAGATACTAGGCTGCTGAAGTGCGGCTGAATACGTCTGGCGGAGAAAAACGCTAGTGGAGAAGTGATTTTGTGTCATCGGATTACTAACAGAAAGAGTCGTGTCTCTGCGTTTTTCGTTCGTCACATAATTTTGTTTTGCTGAACTGTGGATATTCTAGAGCGCAGACCAGTGAATGGCTGTGTTAAAAGAAGCTGGTGTCCTTCCCTGACTCCCTTTCAGGTGGTCAACCAGTAACGAGCTAACCGACACTTGGTGCCAAAAAACTGTCTCCTGCTCCCGTTTTGTCTCTGCCTATGACCAATTGGGGTGGACATCTGTAGCACACTTGTGTTTCTCTGCCCAGTTTCAAACTGGGGCGGTTTTTACATAGTGTTAAACATTTTGTTCTACAGTTCCTGAGCTTCGTAGCGGTGTCCGGCGATTTCCAAGGCAGCATAATTTCCCTGTTCTTCACTGCAATCTCAGATGTTGCCTATGGAGGCCTGTGTATTTCAAAGGAGCTCGGTTTTCTACAGCTTTGTTCACAGAATTGTCGGTCCGGGTCCTTTGCCAGGAACGCCACCCTCCTCCTTTCCACATGTTAAAAACAGACGCTGGTGCCCCGACACTACAGGGGATACAATTTGTATTGCGACTCTTGGCTTCCAGCTCCCAGGCAGTGGCGAGTGTGTCCACCCAGGGAGAAGCGCCATCCATCTGCTTTCAGTAAACCGCGGCTGAGGGACAACTGCCCTTGCCGCCTTTATGGCTCGAACGGCTCTGAGCGCTATGGGACTCAACATCTGAGGTCATCAGTCCCCTAGAACTTAGAACTACTTAAACCTAACTAACCTAAGGACATCACACACATCCATGCCCGAGGCAGGATTCGAACCTGCGACCGTAGCAGTCGCGCGGTTCCAGACTGAAGCGTCTAGAACCGTTCGGCCACCCCGGCCGGCCCGCCTTTATGGCCCAGCTTCGGTCGCTTGCTCACAGCCCAGTACAATATACTTTTATACGGAGACTTTTTATTTAAGTGAACCATGCAGTTCAATATGAAAATGTAATATGCGTTAGTTAAGTGCTGACAATCACTGGTGCTAATACACATTTCATTTATCAGCGAGGAGTTATTATTCCAGTTTGAGTGGCCTTTTAATTCTCGTTTTATATCAGTTATGGGACAGTTTTGGAAAAAAAAGTGTGTGTGAAACATTAACTATTAACAAATGTAGGGTTATGTTTTTCTACACGCAACATTCATTTTATTTCATTTTCATTGTACATACTAGAGGCGCAAAGCACAGGTTTACAGCTAACAGGTTGCAATTAAACATTTCACTGTACATGTCCTGTTGCACTGCACATGGTGTTACCCACATACTGCAGTGCCGACTGAGGGACATTGGGAGCTATAGAGAGTGGGAGTAGAGGGTGGTGTTGGAGTGGGGTTGGAAGAAGGATGAATGGTGGGATGCTGTGTGTGTGTGTTTGTGTGTGTGTGTGTGTGTGTGTGTGTGTGTGTGTGTGTGTGTGTGAGCGTGTACGTGCTTGCGTGCACCTAGTACATACAGAAGAAGAATGCATGTCTACATGAAAAGAATATAAAAATGTAAGAGTAAAAAAGTCACAACTATTTCTAAATCAATAATTTAAATGAACTGCCAGGAATCATTACGGATCTGATGTCAAATATGTGTAATTAAATAATTAAATAAAGGTCACAGATGGTACCTATCACGGATACTCGAACGTGTATGGTCGTCACAAATAAAACAGAAAATTGCATAAGACAGAATTTTTCTTCTTTGTATCATAAAGCAATATTGAAATAGGAACTGAGGCATCTGGCTGCAAATATTAACAATTCAAAATTGAGTTGAGCAGCATAGAATAAATCGAGCGTTGAAAATTTCATCATTCAGCAGAAAGATGATTGCAGTTTCTGTATGTCCTGGCACTCTCTGGTATCTGTTGCAACACTTTCGCATATGTTATGTGACTATTTTATCTATGTCAACGTTAGTGTTGTCATCATGAAGGTGTAGCTGATGCACATACATTTATTTAACGGTATACCTTTATCGCAGTGTGCTTCTCTCCTTAGTTCTATCAATAACGCGAGAAAAATTGCTGTGTAAGATTTCTTATGATCTGTAATTAATATGATGTGTTCTTTCTTATACATGTATTTCATGCAAGTAATAAGATTCAAAACAAATTCTCGGTCCTCACTGGGTAAGTGTGCATGTATCTGACCCACTCAATATACTTTCTACTTAAATACAAGGTGTTTCAGGTTCGCCAAATGCGCTGTTTCTGTCGTTGCCCAGAAGCTATACTCCCCTAGGCAGGCCCTGATCTCCGTTTGGCGCTCTGGTAGTTACTCAAACTGCGTGGCAGGTACAGACCACACAGGATACATTGGCCGATGCTCAGTGACTAATTTTCGTCCAAAGTGCAGGGCGAGTTCATTCGCTTGTTCAAAAGGGGAGGCCGACACTGTTCCCCCCTTCTTTCACCCAGTCGGTGACGAATAGAGGCACGTGCTCTGCAATGTTTTTCAAAACAATTTGATAGATACCATTCGATAAAAAAATTCATTTTTACGTACGTTATAGTTTTATATTTCAGCTTCATTATGATGCGCCAATTATTTCGTTAATGGTCATAGTTGTTGTGATGTTTGCATTTATGTAAGACACTGCATGAGATTCGAAAAAGTTTTCAATGAAAAATATGGGTTGCTATGATTTTGCATTTGGTGCATATTACATAATATTTTGCTGCATCTGAAATTTAGCTACGATATTGAATTCTTTTTTAGACTTGAGTGGAGGTCTGTGTGTCACCAGTTTCGAGAAAACTGATCTGATGTAGCCCACTCATTTGCGATTGCTTGCGTCAGTGATCAAGCCAGGATGAAATACTCACAACATTACTCTTCCTCATGAACGATTTGAGATGGTGGACATGAGATTTTGGCAGATGATAGCATGCAAAGAGGAGAGTAGTTGCCATATGACAATTGTGCCAAACTTCATTATCTACCATGTTTTCCCACCAACTGCAGACTTTGTCGGTGAAAAATGTAATTTTTTAGGGGTCACAGATAGCTGGTAAACGGGAAATGCTGTGAGTTTTGGAAAAGTGTAATAAGTGAAGACATTACACATTTATTTTTGTAACAAGTATGTGCTTTTTCATGAGCTGTTGACCTTACTTTTCACCAGTTCCTCACTTAAGAGACTTAATAAACCATGGTTTCAGAATGCTCTCGCAGTTGCATCTGCACAGCATTTTAGTAATGTGACATTGTATTAAGTGCGCTGTGTTTTGGCAAAAGAGGCAAATTTTAACATGGCAGCAAGTGAAATGTAGGTTTCACTCAAAATTCGCCACTCATGACACTTCTATGAAAGTTATAAATGGTTTTTAAAAAGCAAGTCGAAAATAAATGACTGCTTTTGTTACATTTACAGCAGAATTATTTCTGTGTACTAAACAAAGCAGAGGTGACAACAGATCTTTCTGAGTGGTCACCATGCAAGTGTGGGTGTGGAGAGGCTCCACTTAATATTTACAAAAAATGGGAGTGTAGGCTTCAGTTTAGAACGGCATTTCCCCTCGAGGACTCGGCATTTCCCCTACAGCACCTGCCCACAACCCCTACCACCACCACTCTTCCCACATGTACCCTGCTGACTGTGCACCTACCGGTCATGTTATTCTGTGGGCACTGTAGCACATCGGTTTCAGGGGCGAATAGACTGGACGACGTAGGAGCGGCCTTGGTAAAATATCTGAGAAATACCATTTAACACTTGAGATTGCTGTGTCAGAAATATCTACTCAGACAGCTCTACACAAACGGAAAATGAAACCTGACAGAGTAGTGGGAGTGTATGGACTGAACAATTCAGATTCAAGTCCTCTGTATCAGCACTGCAGACGGCTATAATTGTCTGTGGATCATAGAAAGTTTCATCCTGACACGATCTTTCTGATGAGGCATCGCTGCAGTTAGTGGGCTACGTGAGCTCATAGAACAGTCAATGTCAGAGTTCTGAAGAGCTACATTAATCATATCAGTAGTCTCTGCATGAAGTTAAAACAGGCTGTCATCTGCAATTAATGTAGCAGGAATTACTGGACCAATCTCTTTCCAGCAAACGATAACTTGTGATAGGTATATGAACAATTTACTGTAACCTGTTTTCAGATTCTGTCATCAAAAACACGTCATAATACTGTCGTAGACGCCTATGGAGATGTGTACTCTTGCAGTGTCCCGCCCAAATAATTGTAAATCTTTCTCTTAGCACGAGACTACTTCAAAAAGTAGCTTACACATTACTATAAAAGGCAAATTAACTTTTATTGAAGGGTAGCCTACTCATCACAGTAACACCGATTCATGATACTGTTTTTCAACATAGTCACCAAAAACAACGACTGAGATAAACACTGTGTCTGGATGGCGCATTGGTTAACGCAACTGCCTAGTAATCAGGCAATCGTGGGTTCGAATCTCCGTCCGGTACACATTTTTACTTGTCGCCGCTCATTCCACATAAAGTCCCGATGCTGTTGACGTCAGTAGTTCCTTCCCTTAAATTTATAGAACGTTTGCAGTTTCAGCGCCATTTCACTCGCGCAATGTGGTGCATATGTTAACCATACTACAGTAGAACTTCCTGCAGGAAATACAGTACATTTACTCTGTTCTGACAATATGCCACTCATGTTGCACGATTGTCTTAGCATAGGACGACATGTACAACTTAGATACTAAAGTGTCTTTGTAGATACGTCTCTGAAAAAAGATTGGAGTGTGTTATTTACATACGTGTCACAACTTTTGGTTCCCACACATTCTTGGAGGTAGCGTTTGTGTTTTACTTGAAAAATCGTGCTCTTTTATAATACAGTTACGTAAGTTTAACGACCATGCGACATTGCTTCATTGTTCTGTAAAACAGGTACGAGTGGGAAGCTTAAGTGCATTCTCAGAGCGGTTCACCGCGATTATCCCGGACTAATTATTTGGAACCATCGCCTCCCCTCTCTGATCGGATGTTATTCATTATTATTTGTTGAAAGTGAAGCTCCTTGAAGGAAGATGTAAATGTTATGAAACAGACAGGATATTCAAAGCAGGATATACTATATAAATGATGAGAGTTAAAACAGCTGTAACGCGGATATGTGCTTAAGACCGCTTCTCTGAAGGGTCGTGTTAGATGTATTAAGGGATGAAGAAGAAAGAGCTTTGTATTTCGAGAGCAATAAATGTTGCTTGCTTCCTCGTTAACGGCAATGACAAAATTTCGGAGTGTGAAAAGATGCTAACGACTTGCATTTGCGAATTTGATTCAACATAGCGTTAAATCGCAGAGTTTACGGTACGTGATGCTGTGTGGGACGTTGTAAAAAGCTCTCGACCTAACAAACAGCTAGCATGAATTTGGGCCGAATATCTTGATGTTTGTAAAGTACGACGCGTTGAATGGTTTCGTAATCGTACATTTAGTTGTGTCTTTCAGCTATACTAAAGAATATGTCATATGTCTGGATTTTATGAAAATTTAATGAAATTTAAGAAAGAGATGTTATTAAGAACTTCGCTTTTAAGATTTAACTCCGAAAATATTATTGGATTTAGATTCTATGTTGAAAAATTCTTATCTTTCGTTTTTGTGATTAAGAAGCGGCATGCTGAATATTTATTTCCACAATTTTATTTGTCTTACATAGATCATACGTTAACTGAAAATTATCATTTACGTCTACTTAGAAACTTGCTCTATTAAGTTCTTTCTTGAGGTGATGAAATTCATTTGTAACAAGAGGCAAACAGCACAACGACATGAGTAAACCGATCGTGGAGATAGATTCCATTAACATATGTTCGTCCTTGGTTTCCTTCTGCGCTGATGAGAAAAGATGGTGTGGAATCTGAAGGCCCCCTCGCTCGTTTATGAATTTCTCATCACTCTGCTGAAGCTGTATCGTTAGCGTACATGTAATTCAGTGCATAAACGCAGTATCAACTCACGTTTTCTCCTATGACGTCTTGAAAGCCATGAATCAACAAAATCAAGGGGATGCAATGTTCTTGACTTTAAAAAAGCATTTGATTCAGTACAATACTAACGCTCACTGGCGAAAGTGCGATCAATGGGATATCAAACGAAATCCGCCCCAGGGCAGTGAGTTGGGTTTTTGCCGTTCACGTTGTAATGACCTGGCAGAAACTGTTAATAAGATTCCGAGGTGGTGCAAGGATTTTCATCTACCATAACATGTTGAACAACGTAAAACTGTGTACTTCACAAACAGAAAAAGCATTGTATCCTAAGACTGCAATATCAGTGAGTCATAATTGTAATCAATCAACTCATACAAACACCTGGAAGTAACAATTCGTGGGGACATGAAATGGAATGTCCATAAAGGCCCTTTATGTACAGCAGGTGGCAGATGTCGATTCGTCGGTAGGATACAGGGAAAATGAAGTCAGTGTACAGAGGTGGTTGCTTACAAAACACTCGTGTGAGCCATTCTACAATACTGCTCAAGCGTCTGGCACCTGTACTAAATAGATAACACTGAGCGTATACAAATGAGGGTTGTATAAATTGATACAGGTATGCTTGATTCGCAGAAGGGCGTAATGAAACGCTGAAACATCTGAGCCGGTAGACACATGAGGATAGTTGTCAACTAACCCTGCCAAATCCTACTTACAAATAAACCCACAAACACGAGCTGTGAACCAAACTCTCTACGCTGGAGGCGTACTCGAGGTTGTCGCTGACAATCATTGCAGCCGGATATCCCTACGGTTTAGAGTGACCGGCCAATAGTATCGACGCGAAGCGGAGTGCGTACCCTACAGACGTAAGCGGATAATGGCGCGTGCTGTCTGTCGGCAAATTCCGCTGGATTTGGAGAGCAAGCAAACGGCCATTTGTACAGGGTTGCGCGCTGTCCACGGGGCTAATTGTGCACCCTGCTGCCGGTATGCGTGGGGAGGAATCATCCACCGCAGCGCTTATGGGCAGGGTGGAAGTGTATTCGTTGCATTTCCTGCGCAACGAATTAATGAGTAGTCTCTCAAGGTTGTTCTACCTTTCCTTTCCTTGTTTTCTTTCTAATTTAATTTTGTGCAATTAAGAGTGGCTAGCCATTCAAGTGTAAATGTTTTAATTCAGAGACTTCTTAAACTAGTAATATTCCAGATGCGCCAGACTGCGACGTAAGTATCGAGTGTTCTGCCCAGTTAGAAATCTCTCGCATGCTGTTGTTTGTTGAGATATCGAACAGGCATTTGTTTTCACGTCTCCGCTTCGTTGACAGCACTTCCCTGAATGTACTCGGTACTACCTAGTTACACGCTACCTCTCCCTAATATCAGTCGTTTACTTTTCTTCAAACATTCATCAATTAATTTGAACCGCCGTTTGTGGTGCATTAAAGCTCTTAGAAAACTGACGAAAAGAAAACAATATTTAATGATTAGGATGTATCTATTTTACGTTAAAAATACTCATAATGTTATATGCTCAGTACTGCTGTATTTTATAAGAAATATATATTTTAATATAAAAAATATCTAGATACTTTTAGATTTGGATGCTCTTTTCTCTGTCAATTGGAGACTTTGCTCGCAATAGAGGGATATTTATTGTGATGTCACCGCCAGACACCACACTTGCTAGGTGGTAGCCTTTAAATCGGCCGCGGTCCGTTAGTATACGTCGGACCCGCGTGTCGCCATTATCAGTGATCGCAGACCGAGCGCCGCCACACGGCAGGTCTAGTCTAGAGAGACTCCCTAGCACTCGCCCCAGTTGTACAGCCGACTTTGCTAGCGTTGGTTCACTGTCTACATACGCTCTCATTTGCAGAGACGACAGTTTAGCATAGCCTTGAGCTACGTCATTTGCTACGACCTAGCAAGGCGCCATATTCAGTTACCATAATTACTTCAAGAATGTATTCTGAACAGATAATATTGTGAATCATGCACCGTCAAGAGCGACATTCATCATTAATGAATTAAAGTGAAGTATCAAACTAATTAGGCCCGCTCTCTGAATTGTCAGTATAGTTCTTCCCTCCTCACGCCAGCCTGCGTGAGATAAAACGCGTGCATTTCGGCCTCCACTCGTAACACGGTGTTGGCTCTTCTGCTGACACAAAATTTATTATATAATCTCCTCCATTTTCTTCCGAAAGACATTGTTTGAGGCAAATGGCCACTCCTTCTGAATTCCTCAGTTACTAGATATCGTTTTTTCTTATATTTTTAATTTACACGTTCTGTACTCTTCTTAGTTAAAATTTTCATTTACTTTTCCGCGTGTGTCTTTGTTATTTTACAACTTTGCAGTTGAAGGATAAGACTTGATCTCTGTGTAATTGTGACTTAATGGTAGAAGAGATGGAAACATCCTCTTTTTTCTATAAGGCGTAGTGACAAACGCACTTCTGTGAAAACACTAGAGCTGCGTGATCTTTCGACATCATACGCACTGTCCTAGCCATTTGAAACACTGTCACGAAACAATAAGAGAGTGCATATGTGTTTTACTGGTGTTGCTTCTCTCCATGTGAAGCTTATAGTTGTTGTTGTAGGTTCACAAGGTAGTCGTAAACTTTTAAATATATTCTGCGATTTGGTGTTATTCGTAAACTGATTATTTTTTTGTGTGGTTCATCGTTCAAGAGCAATAAATAAGAAATCATACCACGATGAATTACTCATTTACTGAAGCCGAAAATAACAAATACGTCTAAATTGAAGTTGCCTATTCCCTACTCACACAGTCCGATCTGAAGGATTTTTTAGTTTACTAGTGTGAATGTTGTTAGGTCTTCAACCCCCTTTTCTTAGAAATGAATAAACCACATGTCCTGAAAAAAGGCATCTGGGGTAGTTGCAGTCATTCAGGTACAACTACATGCTAAAAGTCTATAAGTATATCTGTAAGTGAATTACGCATTTTTTCGCATATTCACGGTGAATAAATTACCGACAATTATAAGCTGACAATCCACTACTACGTAACAATACGTATGTTACAAAAATTGTTTGTTGTTCGAGTTAATTGAGTTCTCGACTACACTGTACTGATTTTACTGTTTCATTTCACATTACTGATTTCGGGACCTTAATTATCTGGAGTAGGTTTCGTCACTTCAGAAAAAGACTGCAGCACCTAAGAAGTGAATGATATCATTTAAAAACGAAATAAGAAAATACCACAATGAAAAATGCTCCTATCATAGGACATAAAATGGCTCATTACTTTATGGGCAGAGTTATGGATGAGAAAGTAGGAAACTAGCTTTCCAACTTTTCTGGCAATTTCAAAGACTTTTAAATAAAAATATCTTGATATAATAGCGCATTTTTACTTCTTAGTATTAGTACCCATGTCACGCAATGTAACGCATCGTGTCATGTAAAGTAACTTGATATATGATGCCATATCGTGTAATACGATACATGACATTATGTCAGCCAACATGTCATTTGTCGTGCAGTATAACAGAATGTCATTAAAGTTTAGGATGGCTATATCCCTACTCTGGGATACTTCCTATTGTAGATCCACCCCCACTCTGGGATACTTCCTATTATAGTTACATCCCACTCTCTAGAAGCACATAAATCTGTGTCTGTTTGTTCACCTCACCATACATGTAACCGGGGTTGGATTTTGGTGATATATGGTCCCCTTCGGGGAAAACGTCAACCTCCCCCCCACAAACAAAAATCAAAAACCTGTTATACAGCTCCCCCCCCCCCCCCCCCAAGAACCAATCCACCCAATAATTTTGTCCCCTCAGAAAAACATTATGCATTACATGCATACTCTCCAGCCATATCTTATTATTAAACTGTTTACTATGGTTCGCGAATCTTCTGGATTTTGGGCACAGTATCAGGGACTTTAGCCTATAAATTTCAAGATGCAAGTGTTCCAACACCTTACAGCTTAGAAAAACTCACTGAGAAACAAAAAGAACGAATATGTCAAGATGGTCTGATTTAAATGCTTTTGGAGCCGTCAAATAAGTCGAAAAGCTAGTTTCTTCTTTTACATCCCTAATGCTGCCCATAACATACTCGCCTTTCTGTGCTATGATAGGATCACTTTTCATTCTGGTTCTCAACTTTTACTATACCATAATTCTGACATTAGACCACCACAGCTTGGCAACCGATGTAGATTTTTGTTGGCTCGGGCGCCGGCTGATCCGGTATAGGTTTTGTTGCTTGAGTTGGGCACCGACAGTTCCGCTCCTCAGAGCACACATACCTCACCACTACATCAAGGTCACATGCACGCTGGAGGCTTTTTGTTTTATTTTTTATTTTTTGTTTTATATTTTAAATTTTTAAATTTTTTTGTTTTATAGTTACACACATTTTTCCTCAACTACGCATGAGACTATGTACAAACATTTGAAACATACCCATAAATACTTAATACCATACACAAAAAAATGGTTCAAATGGCTCTGAGCACTATGGGACTTAACATCTGTGGTCGTCAGTCCCCTAGAACTTAGAACTACTTAAACCTAACTAACCTAAGGACATCACACACATCCATGCCGAGGCAGGTTCGAACCTGCGACCGTAGCGGTCACGCGGTTCCAGACTGAAGCGCCTAGAACCGCACGGCCACAATGGTCATACACAAAATAGCAGCAAACACAGATACGATACTGAACGAAATATTAAATTCTGAGCGAAATTTGTGATAATAATGTATGTAAATAGTTCATGTCACGTAGATAAATTTACGATACCAGTATAGTACATAAAGAAACTTACTTAAAAGCTTACTATATCGCAAGACGAACAATTTGCACAACAAGTAATACACTATTGAAAAGCATATTCGAGGGTAATCCCAAAAGTAAGATCTCCTATTTTTTTTATAAGTACGGAACTCTGTGTGGCAGTTGGTCACACTGTTGTGAAGAGTGGTTCACGCGCTGTGTGTAAACATGTGCACGCCGCGCTGAGGCGCTCAGTCTTGGCTTGGCAGCCGTTGAGAATGGAGCTCTTGTTGGATGTTACCGCCAAGTGCGAATTGTGCGCAGTTATTCGGCTTTTGAATGCAAAGGGCAATGCGTCGATTGAAATCCATCGCCAATGGACGAACGTGTATGGTGAGTCGTGCATGGCTATCAAAAATGTTCGTAAGTGGTGTAGAGAGTTTGCAGCTGGTCGGACCGAAATTCACGACGAACAAAGGGGCGGGAGACCGTCAATTTGTGAGTTGACAGTGTTGAAGGTTGAGCAAAGCATGCGTGAAGATCGGTGGATCATCTTGGATGACCTCTGCACGTTGGTTCCTGAGGTTTCCCGAAGCATTGCTGCTCACAGAATTTTAACGGAAACATTGAACTATCGGAAGGTGAGCGCAAGATGGGTGCCACGCATGCTGACTGAGAACCACACGCGGCAACGAGTTGATGCTTCCCGCGCATTTCTTCACCGCCTTGCAGCCGAACAGGACAACTTTCTGGACTCAATTGTCACGGGTGACGAAACCTGGACATACCACTTTACACCTGAGACCAAGTAACAATCACGCCAGTGACGGCATCCTTCTTCGCCAAAGCCGCGGAAATTCAAACAAGCACAGTGTGCCGGTAAAGTCATAACAACCGTTTTTTGGGATCGGAAATGGGTGCTGTTGGTCGACTTTATGCCCACTGTAACCACAATTAACGCTGACAGGTACTGTGAGACTTTGAAAAAACTCAAACGAGCAATTCAGAACCGGAGAAAAGGAATGTTGAGCAAGAGCGTACACATTATCCATGACAACGTTCGCCCACACATCGCTCGGCAAACGTTGCTCTCCTGCAACAGTTTCAGTGGAACATAATCACCCACCCACCCTATAGACCTGATTTGGCGCCCAGTGACTATCACCTGTTCCCTAGGTTAAAAGAACATTTGACCGGAAAGCGATTCAGCTCCGACGAGAGGTGAAAGAAGAGGTTCAAACTTTCTAAACAGCATGGCGGCGAGCTGATATGATATGGGCATACAAAAACTGCTACAGCGTCTACAAAGCAGCATCGACTTTATTACCACCTTAATAAGTAGAAATTGCAAAATTCGTTAATTGGTGTAGAGTTTTACTCAAAACATACTTTTTAAAGAGATATGGATGTTTAGGTAAAGTCCTGGAACTGGAAGTATCGAGTACGATGTTCATTGGGGAAAGTGACATCTATAGAGACTTAAACTTAAATTTAAAATTGAATTTAATACATTTGTGGAATTTGGTAGAAGAATTTGTCAAAAATACTAAATATTTTTATAATACGTGAAACGTAACTCAATTGACTAGATAGCAATAGTTTCAAAAGGTGGGCACAATGCACACCTCCCTTGGTACTGCGAGGGTTAATATGAGCGTGAAAGACAAGACAGAGGATGACTGTGTGGTCTGACGATACCGCTCCAGAATAGAAGATTCACACTCACGTTCGCATTATAATATAGCTACTACACTGCTCTCTGCAGAATTTAAAAAAGAGACAAATGTAGTAACGTAACATATTAACAACTACGTGGGAATGAGCGGAAGTACGGGATCAGGTTGCCGTAAGTCTCACAGTCGTGCACAGGCAGGTAGATGGCGCATGACATGAGATCAACGTGACCACAGCGCCAAATGAGGCTGGTCCTGCAACACGAAGCAGTTGAAGGAACAGGAAAAGGCAGTGTGTGTTAATCAACGAGCAATTACGGTGCACTGTTCTGGTGTTCTTCATTACAATATGGCCGGGAGACATTTGGATGAATTCACATGTGGAAGAATCATTGGGAAACTTGAATAAGGACGAAGTGTGACGGCCGACGCTGTGACCGAGCGGTTCTACGAGCTTCAGTCTAGAACCGCGCGACCGCTACTGTGGCAGGTTCGAATTCTGCCTCGGGCATGGATGTGTGTGATGTCCTTAGGTTAGTTAGGTTTAAGTAGTTCTAAGTTCTAGGAGACTGTTGATCTCAGATGTTAAGTCCCATAGAGCTCAGAGCCATTTGAACCATTCGAAGTGTGACGATTGTAGCTCAGGAGCTTAGAGTCGCTCACAGCATTGTTCCACGTGCGTGTGGAGCGTTCCGAACCACAGCCACAGCTCCACGAAGGAGACGAGGTGGTTGACCTCGGTCTTTGCAGCAGCAGATAACCGTTGCATTGTGCAATAGGCAAGAAGCGACCCACGTAAAACAGCCGGGTTGTACTGCAGCCACATTTAACGGGACTGCAATGCACACAATCTCATTCTGCACAGTGGCACGGTGAGTCCAAGGGGGTAGTCTCTTTGCCCGACAACCAGTACTTTGTGTTCCGTCGACACCCGCACATCGGCGGCAGCGTTTGCGATGGTGCCAATAGCTTATGAACTGGACCAACGAAGAGTGGGGTCGCTTGCTCTTCACGGATGAGAGCAAATTCAGTGTAGCAACCATTGTGGACATACTCTCATACGGTGAGAGATGGAAACGCTTAATGCACCCAGGAACACTATGGAATATGAATGTTTTTGTGGTCCTGATGTTACAGTGTGGGCAGGCATAATGTCCCATGGGTTTACTGACCTACAATCTTTGAACACGGAGCACTTGCCGACCATCATAAATCGTGATGACTTGTACGATCAGAGTTTCATCGAGCTATGTTATGGGTAGTGACAAGTCATGTGAAAGTTACTGTACTCTTTCCCCATGTGCGCCTTTCCAGGATTTGCCCTTCGTTAATTTTTATGGGTAACCGCATCGAAGAGCGCAGGTGGGGGCGCTCTTGGAACGAGACGATATTCAGCGAGTGGACTGACCTGCCGGTACCCCGTCTTAAATCTTTTTTTTTTTTAAGATGCGTTGGGGAGACATATTGTAGCACGTCTACATACACCAAAGACCATCCAAAACTTGCGAATAGCCCTGTTGCAGGAATGGAACAGCCTATCACAAGAATTTACCAACCTCGTGTCCAGCGTAAGAGCACGTTGCAGAGCATTCATTGCTGTTCATAATGATCACACACCCTACGAAGAACCGTGTCCCACATATTTAATGTGCAGGGGATCGTCATAAAACGTGGTGACTTGTACGATCAGAGTTTCATCGAGATATGTTACTGGGTAGTGACAAGTCATGTGGAAGTTACTTTCGTCTTAAGTTTTGCACATCAGTGTATTAATATCAACAGAACTGAATCCGATCTCGAGGTGAAATGTCTACAGGATTATGTATAGGCAGTCAACATGGACGTAGCTATGCTTCGACAAGTCATCACTAGTAAAATCACCGATATCTTCGTATACCGGTATCTTTGTATACGATGTTATCATGAATTTGGAAAATCATAGCGAGGCAGCAATAATGTATAATACGGGCATTCGATGTCAGGCGCAATCTATAATTGAAAGTGGCAGAGGAAATGCGGCAAAAATACACAACTTGATAAACATATATGCCTCTATTGGCAGCACAGGCAAACGTGGCAGAAGCCCGTTGTTTCGTGACGAAATAGTGAATCTACTAATGAACATTCGAGTTAATGTAATTCTACGAAGAGATTCTGTGTTTTTTATCAGGGAGATCAGTGCTCCAATTTTAATTTGTGGGAAGAGTTGAGTCTTTTAACTACTGTATTAGACTGCCTCGCACTCCCTAGGCTATATATATATATCAGTAGGAGCTCCACAAGTAGGCTAGACAAGTATTTACGCCAGAGAGACATACATAATGTAGGTGACTGCTAGATGGCAGTATATTTTTCGAATCGCTGTGGCTGCCATATCACGGCTCAGCACATCAGACAGCGATTCTTCCTGGGCCGAAGGGTCTGGTAACTAAATTTGCCACTTCTGGGTGACGTGTAACTGTACCAAGCTGTCACAGGGACTTTTGATGTGATGCCTACGGAGCCAGTCATGTCACTCAAGGCGTATTATCCTCTGTATTCAAACCGCAAAACTGCAAATAAACAAATGTTTTCTTCAGCTTGCTCCAACAAAGGCCTACTAGAGGAAGAAGAAGCTAGAAAACTATTTATTATGTCTACGCAAAGTGTACAATGAATTCATGGATTTGGTCGCCAACACTCTCCGAATAAAATGCACCAAGGCGGAGATTACTGTTTCTGTACGGCATCTTTGGAAGGCAAAAAAAGCACCAGTGTGTCTCATAACTAATATCACTCAAAATATTTCGCTATACCACATGATAAGGGAAGCCAAAAGAGGTAAACAGAAGGTCCTTTAATACCTAGGAGGGAAAAATAACTACGATGATCAAAGTGCAATTAAGCAACTTGTACGTGACTACACGGATCTCTGTTCTAAAGCAGCTACATGCTTGACTGTAGCGGACGCTTTCGTCTACAATACTCAAGACTCAGTCAAGCCCTCAGATGGCGTAGAGCTTGCAGGAAATTTATGGCATGAAGAAATAAGATGAGTAATTATAGGAGCACGACGAGGAAGAGCTACCGGAGTAGATTGCTTACCTGCAGAATTTTATGCATGGTTTTGGAACGTTATCGGACACGAACTAACGACAGTGTATAACGAATTTTTGGGAGATAATGACTTCCCGATAGAATTCACTGTAGCCGTGGTCGTGCTGTCTCAAAAAAAGTAGACAAGAATACGATGGAAGATTTTCTAACGCTAACTCTCCTCAATGTGACTTCAAACTTTTAACTCGCGAGATAAATACAAGTGTTGGAACTTTAATAGAGGCAACTATTTATTTACAGCACTGTTAAAACTTTGTTGCCGGCCGTTGTGGACGAGCGGTTCTAGGCGCTTCAGTCTGAAACCGCGCGGCCGCTACGGTCGCAGGTTCGAATCCTGCCTCGGGCATGTATGTGTGTGATGTCCTTAGATTATTTAGGTTTAAGTAGTTCTAAGTTCTAGGCGACTGATGACCTCAGCTGTTAAGTCCCATAGTACTCCGAGCCAAAACTTTGTTATACAAACACAAATTCTTTGTTATTTCAAGTAACGTAGGGATGTTGTGGGCATTGCTTTAATTAGTTTAAGATAGGTTTAACGTTGTGCATCCTAATTTATAGCAAAAGGTTTAATCATAATTATATGGTAATACAGGTTATTAAAGGAACTTCTTTGTCTTCAGCAGCAAACACGGGAAATACCGGGTGATCAAAAAGTCAATATACATTTGAAAACTTCATAAACCACGGAATAATGTAGATAGAGATGTAAAAATTGACATATATGCTTGGAATGACATGGGGTTTTATTAGAACAAAAAAAAAAAAAAAAAAAAACTTCACAATATGTCCAACAGATCTCTTGCGCGCGTCGTTTGGTGATGATCGTGTGCTCAGCCGCCACTTTCGTCACGCTTGGCTTCCCAGGTCCCCAGACCTCAGTCCGTGCGATTATTGGCTTTGGGGTTACCTGAAGTCGCAAGTGTATCATGATCGACCGACATCTCTAGGAATGCTGAAAGACAACATCCGACGCCAATGCCTCACCATAACTCCGGACATTCTTTACAGTGCTGTTCACAACATTATTCCTCGACTGCAGCTATTGTTGAGGAATGATGGTGGACATATTGAGCATTTCCTGTAAAGAACATCATCTTTACTTTGTCTTACTTTGTTATGCTAATTATTGCTATTCTGATCAGATGAAGCGCCATCTGTCGGACATTTTTTGAACTTTTGTATTTTTTTGGTTCTAATAAAACCCCATGTCATTCCGAGCATGTGTGTCAATTTGTACCTCTCTATCTACATTATTCCGTGATTTATTCAGTTTTCAAATTTATACTGACTTTTTGATCACCCACTACATTTCTGGGAGGGGTGTTTCAAACTACAGAATAAAGCAGTGCTGTGTTACTACTTTACTAAAAGTTAGCTACTGTCAAGGTTTGGAGCCTCCTAGTATATCAAATTGAATACAGATGTAATTATGCAAACCCTGAATAGCCACCTTCTGCAGTGCGAACCGCTGCGAGGGGTGCAGGAAGACAGTCAGTGAGATTATGGAAGGAATAGACAGGTATATGGAGACATGCCGATTCCAGTGCGGTGGCCAGGTTTCTCGGTTGAGGATCCAAGGCGCTAACAATCCGATCGAGGTGGTTCCACAGATTCTCAATTGGGTTTGAAGACGGGGAGTTTGGTGGTCACGGTGCAACAACCCTTTACACATTCTGCTTATTTGGATTTAAAAGAACCATGTACCTAAGGTTCCCTGTTCTGAGGGAAAGGCACCCACTCCGAAGAATAAATAAAACAGTGAAATGTAAGTGCTGCGATAAACGAATCGCCTATGCAGTCAGTGCTTTTAGCACTGACGACAAGAAAATGAATTTCGGTTACAGTAAAATAAAAATAAAGAATGAAATGGAATCACATTAGTTATCAAAATTTGAAAAAAAAGTTATGAATGTAGTTAATGTAAACAGCGAATTAAAGGTCGCCAGCTCACAACGTGGTCAAAATTACTCTTTCTGTAATTACTGATTTGTATTGCTGGTAAATCTGCGTAACAATACATTTTTTATCAGACGGAAATAGTTCGAAATTGTTAAATTCCACGTTAACAGAGCTTCAGAGGGATATGTGTCACAGTAGTCAATTACTTTTCAATTAAATCATACAACATGAAAACAGTGTAGTTATTAACAGAGAACACACAATTTCATTAGCTGTGAATGGTTACGTAAAACACAAAACTCTTGTAGTCACTCACTGTAATGCCTACTGTTGTTAGTGTTGCGCGAAGGGGATTAATACTTGTTCATTACCAAACGCTGTCGTTAAAATTAGAAAACATCTTAATGATTATAACGAAATTCAATAATCACTTACGTGTAATTCACAGTTACGTAATCTGCAAAGCAAATTTTCAATTACGAATGTATGTCGAAACTCGAAAAATGATTTTACTGATTTGTTCATCTTAAACAACTTCCACTTTCAGTATTATTAATTGACAGTTACTGAAAATCACTTTGCACAATTACTGCCAGTATTTACTCAAGACTTCAGAAAAACTTCTGACAGATTGCAACTGCGTAACACGAAAATTTGTTTGTTTGAAGTATTACATAAAACGTTATCTTCTACTGGATTTCACTTTGTTAATCACTGCTTTTACTGTTCAAATTACGAGACGTTAACACTGTGGTTAATTACTGACAAGCAAAACAACTGAAACTTTAATTACCGTCACTTCTTTGAGCGTAGCAAAAAGTTACTCACTGCTTGGTCATTTATTTGACTGAATTATTTGATATATATAAAAAACATTGCAATTGCTTCTTGCTCATTAGGAGTTTCACAGATTAGCAATAATTGATAAGACGGAGCCTGCTTTGGTAAACTTTCTTAGGTAGAACTGATAATCAACAGTTTGAAGTATCTTGTTATTAATTAGTCACAAAATTAACTACAATGCTTGTTAGGCGTACAAGTCTAATCAAATAATTGGTTAAATTTTACTTCGTGTTGAGTTATCATTGGTGCAGGTAAATCATCGTTCGTTAACCATGTGTGGCACAATCTCTTCTTCTTGTAGCTTCACAATAAGTAACTCTTCACTGTTAACTGGTATCCTCTTGCAGTGTTTGTACTGTGCCGCCTAAATGTCTTATACTGTTCCTAGTCACACCAAACTTCCGCCGGGGCGTTTCATATAGGGTGACAGTTATTGAACTACATGAAATGAAATCGTCATAACTTCTGAACGGTTTGCGTTAGCACGTTTAAACTACACGGTTGGCCGCGGAGCATGATGGGAATTGCTATGCGCTGTATGGTTTGGTTTAGCGACGAAGCCCACTTTTATTTGGATGGGTTTCTAAATAAGCAAAATTGGCGCATTTGGGGGACTGAGAATCAGCACTTCGCAATCGAGAAGTCTCTTCACCATGAACGGGTGTCTGGTGTGCAATTCCCAGTCACAGAATAATTGGTGCGATATTCCTCGATAGCATAGTGACTACCGAACGCTACTTGAAGGTTTTGGAAGATGATTTCATCCACATTATCCAAAGTGGCCCTGATTTCGACAAGATGTGGTTGGCACAAGACGGAGCTCGACCCCATTGAAGCCGGAGAGTCCTGGAGGAGCACTCTGGAGTCCACATTCTGGCTCTGGGGTACCCAGACACCACTCGCATGGGCCTCGATTGGCCGCCATATTTTCCGGATCTGAACACATGCCACTCCTTTTTGTGGGGCTGTATTACAGACAAGGTGTACAGCAAAGGCGAGTTGACAGGTGTCGTTAGGATAGGGGAAGTGTATGTGTCACCACGCAAGATTTTAACTGCATGGAAGGTAGGAGTAAGAAGGATCCACTGAAACACTGAATCGATTCGCAATGTTATTTAGAATGTTTTAGAATCTGTGAGAGGGAGAGGAGTCTCTGGGTAGATTGAAGGGCTGGGTACGCGTGGTCTGACAGGCAGAGGACCCAAATTCGAATTGAGAAGGTTCTTTCTTAACTAATGGTCCTATAAAATAAACTTATGGCTTCGACTTGGCAGAAGCCAACATTACATCATGATGGGAGGGGGGAGGGGAGATGTGGTAACAGTACGTCCTTCAGATACAGGATTTTATTGAATACTCATGAATTTACAAAAGCCATACCCATGCATATATTCAAACTTACAGGAGAAGGTACAGAACACCATAAAATTGTATACAAAAAATGGCTCTGAGCACTATTGGACTTAACAGCGGAGGTCATCAGTCCCCTAGAACTTAGAACTACTTAAAACTAACTAACCTTAGGACATCACACACTTCCATGCCCGAGGCAGGATTCGAACCTGCGACCGTAGCGGTCGTGCGGCTCCAAACTGAAGCGCCTAGAACCGCTCGGCCACTCCGGCCGGCTAAAATTATATACTAATATTAAATGTATATTGGTTATGGCTGCTTAAAACTATTATTCACACCAGGTTCACTGCAGATGGGTGCTCGTGGAAACAGTGCCTACTCTATCAAACGTCTTTCAACTCTATTCTATTAAACAGCACTCACTAGTAAGTATTATTTGTTTATAATACAAGATTGCTTCTTTCCTGAATACTCATTCACCGACTCACTGTACCATAGAAGTAGCAGAAAGGTTTTGTTTCACACTTTTAAAGACACATGATAAGCGCTTAAATAGTTTTTAGTTACTATAAACTATTGAAGTATCTATAAGGAAAAGTGGTGTTGTTTCCCTAATCTCTTTTTTATATAAAAAGTAACACACATAATTTAGGGACACATACATCTGTTCCTAGACTTCATTCACACTTCACCCTGCACTATAAAAAACAATGAAGTTAGACTAGAAGAAGCAGGACTAAGCCCCACTTTGGCATATCCACTTATGATAGAAAACCAACTTTAGTAAGGTTGAGAAGATCCTTGAACACTTAGGCTGGCTATAAGTGTACATATGAGAAGATATTTCGGTCCTGTATACCATTCACATAAAATATTTTACCATGGGATTAATTTGGAATATCCTAGGTTGAGAACAAAAGTAAGGAAATCAGTTTGTACAGTGTAGGCCTCATAAAACGGGCTCAGAACATAATCTATGCACCCTCAAATGGGCAATCGTTCTGTCCATATATTACTCAGTCCCGTGGAAGCTGGAAATCATTGCAGTACTCGTGCTACAGCCTCTCAACTAAATACCTGCATCCTCTGTGAGAGGATTCCAAATGCAGCAGGGAGTCCAGGAATGTGTCTCACGTGAATGTCTCGACATCCACACTCCTCGGCTCAGCTTAACGGTAGAGTATACCTGCGGGACAATCGGCCATTACAGATGGTGGGGTGATGCCCATATTACTTCTATGTGCATTTTGTTTGTTGGAGTTTAGATGTCTGAGTGTCTGATGTGCTTCAGCACACCAAACGCTCTAACGGTGTCTCCCAACTCTTGTGACAACATCATGGTAATTGTAAAATGTAAACTTTCATGGCCGGAATCGTCGCAATTAATAAAATATTCCGGGCTATTATGCCGTGGTCGAAGCGATTTCACTTTAAAATCCGACGTTTCGTCCCCATTTGCGGAGAACATTTTCATGGGGGATATTCGCTTTGTTGAATGTCCGAGTAACACCGTGGTTCGGTACTGACTACAGTAAAATTCCGCTTCCGCGAGCTTCCTTGCAGTGGCGTGACGTCACGTGCTTTGAATACGCGAGCTCAACTGGGCGTTGTCGACTGCCGTCGTCCGCTGTTAATATCATCGCATCGTGGAAGACGTTGTCCTCGATGGTGAGTGTTCATCGGAGGTGAGGGTATCATCTGGAGCGCCCCAGGGAAGTGTGGTAGGTCCGCTGTTGTTTTCTATCTACATAAATGATCTTTTGGACAGGGTGGATAGCAATGTGCGGCTGTTTGCTGATGATGCTGTGATGTACGGGTAGGTGTCGTCGTTGAGTGACTGTAGGAGGATACAAGACGACTTGGACAGGATTTGTGATTGGTGTAAAGAATGGCAGCTAACTCTAAATATAGATAAATGTAAATTAATGCAGATGAATAGGAAAAAGAATCCTGTAATGTTTGAATACTCCATTAGTAGTGTAGCGCTTCACACAGTCACGTCGATTAAATATTTGGGCGTAACATTGCAGAGCGATATGAAGTGGGACAAGCATGTAATGGCAGTTGTGGGGAAGGCGGATAGTCGTCTTCGGTTCATTGGTAGAATTTTGGGATGATGTGGTTCATCTGTAAAGGAGACAGCTTATAAAACAGTAATACGACCTATTCTTGAGCACTGCTCGAGCGTTTGGGATCCCTATCAGGTCGGATTGAGGGAGGACATAGAAGCAATTCAGAGGCGGGCTGCTAGATTTGTTACTAGTAGATTTGATCATCACGCGAGTGTTACGGAAATGCTTCATGAAGTCGGATGGGAGTCTCTAGAGGAAAGGAGGCATTCTTTTCGTGAATCGCTACTGAGGAAATTTAGAGAACCAGCATTTGAGGCTGACTGAAGCACAATTTTACTGCCGCCAACTTATATTCCGCGGAAAGACCACAAAGATAAGATAAGAGAGATAAGGGTTCGTACAGAGGCATATAGGCAGTCATTTTTCCCTCGTTCTGTTGGGGAGTGGAACAGGAAGAGAAGATGCTAGTTGTGGTACGAGGTACCCTCCGCCACCCACCGTATGGTGGATTGCGGAGTATGTATGTAGATGTAGATGTAGATGTAGATGGAAGACTGTTAAACGTCTTCTTCAGTACCGGAATCCATATTTCATTCATTTTCCCGCCCTCCTGCTTCCTGTTAAAATTCCTATTGTGATTCAATCTCTATGGCCTCTCTGTACAGCCTTTAGTTGTATTCGTTTGTGGCTGTGAGTACCTGCGTCTGGTCAAAATGAATGTGGTGGTCTCCTGGCTGTAAGGACGTTCCACAACAGCTAATCTGTCAATCTCCCCTCTTCTACAATTGCCCTTCTGCTCTTCGAGTCGTTTTTTGGCAGTTTGTTTTGTAATACCCACGTACAACTCCCCACAACTACACGGAATCCTATAACTTCCAGCTTTTTTTCAGCGGTTGGCGAGCATCGTTGGTCGATTTTGGGTGATCTTGTATTTCCGTATGTGTGTAAATTACCACGATGTTCCGCTTAAGATTTTTCCTATGCGGTCAGTCAGGTCCTTAATGAATGGCAGGAAAACATGCCATTTCACCGCCGCTTCAGAATCACTATCATTTCTACGCGGTGGTCTTAACGCTCTTTTCACTCAGCGAACGAGTAGCCATTCTTGAGCAATATAGTGGCGAGATGTTCTAATTCTGCGACAAGCAGCTCTGGTCCACAGATTTTCCTTGCTCTATCCGCCAATGTTTTTATGTCATCTCGCTGTTGTTGTAGGTGGTGGTTCGATTCCCGGTGTAGGTAACGGTACGTGTGCGAGGGTTTTCGGTAAACTGTGTGGCGCAAGCTACGATCTTCTTTTTTGAAAACTGGTACATCAAGGAAATTTAATCTTCCGCCTGCCTTCTCCTCCTTGGTAAACTGAATGTTCCGATTGATTCCCTTCAGATGTTTGTAAAAACGGTCCAATTCCTCCCTGCCATGCCACCACAAAACAAAGGTATCAAACACATAACGGAACTAATTATTTGGTTTCTTGTTCGCAGTTTCCAATGCCTGCTTCTCGAATTTTTCCATAAAGAAGTTCGCTAAAACCACGCTTAAGGAGGCTCTCAATAGCGACACCACCCGTCTGTTCATAGAACTCTTCGCTCCATTTGAAATACGTGGTTGTGAGGCAATATTTAATCAGTTCTGCAACATCGGGAGGAAAAATCAGATTCAGCTGTTGCAACATTTCATTGAGTGGAACCATAGTGAATAGCGACACCATATCAAAACTAACATGCCCTGCGGCTGTACTATTATGCAATTTAATTTACTGATAAAATGTGCCGAATTCTTGATATACGAATCCGACCAATCCACATACTGTCGTAATAATGGTGTCAAGAACTTGGCAATCGAATAGATGGGCGAACCAGTAGCACTCACTGTAGGCCTAAGTGGAACATGTTCTTTGTCCACCTTCGGCAATCCATAAAGTCTTGGTGCTAGCGCAACTGAATTGAATAGACTTCTGAACGTTCGCTTCGACAGAGGACTTCTTTATCAACCACGTAACAGTTCTAAGAATTTTGTCAGTGGGATCGTTATTTAATTTCCTATGTGTTTTTGTATCCAATAAGTTGTTGATCTTACTATAGTAGTCCGTCACATTCAAAACAACTGTTGCATTTCCCTCGTCAGCGGAGAGAATAATATCACTATCATCCTCATTCATGCCTTTTATGGAATTACTTTTTGGACGCTTTGCACCAGACAATACTCCTCCAGCTTCTATACGGATTTCTGCAGCCGTAACCTTGTCCACACTACGAATGCCTGCTTCTGCACTGGCTATTATTTCTGTTCTTAGTCTGAGAGTTATGCCCACAGATTTTCCACAACAGGGCCCTGTAAGAAAGTCGTGGAAACAACATCGGAGGATAACAGATTTTAGAGGGGTCACAGAAGGGAAACGAAGAAAGATCTGTTTTAACTGGCTGGAGTCACAGTGAACGCCAACCACATCTTGACACTCATGAGTTCCTGAATAATGGTTCAGTGCACTTTTAGTTAGGACAATAAGATGCTATTAGTCATGCGACCATAGTGCATAATGATTTCTGTAATGTTCAGAGAATCTAGGTCACAATGAAGGTGGTGGCTTCTTTCTCTTCACAATGTGCAGCTTGTCCCCAAGCAGCTCTAGTAATGCAGCAGGCAGGGGCCACACAGCGGTCTCTTGATAAGGCCTCAGTTGGTCGAAATGGATTAACAGTGATCGACCATCGGTTGTATTTCCGCATTGGCAGGCGACATTAAATGCTTGATCTGGTACAGACCTTCACAATAAGAAGTAAATTTCTTTGTCTTCCCTTTTTAATCACTGGGTTTTGCAATAAAACACAATCTGTTGGCCAATATGGAAGTAGTGATGCTATTTTGTTTCCCTTTATCCTAATTTAATAGTTGCTTTTATATTACTCCACTGAACTTGATTTCTTCGGATCAACGACCACAGATAGTTCACCTGTTTCAAAGGGTACCGTAAACTTAAAAGAGTCACCATATATCACGTTACAAGGTGGTGAGAGGTGGCTTCACTGAGTCACAGCGCCAGAGACTGCGCCAAAGGTTATTATTCCGCCGCCTCCACTGGTGCAGTAGTAGTTCAGAGGATGTCGAGGGCAATTGTTCTGTTGGGCGAGAGAGTAGATGCTGTTCGGTTGGTGTAATGTACAGATGGAAGAAGTTGAAATTGTGAGAATGTATTTGAGGAGATGGGCTTTTGATTTATGATGCTGGTGTAATGGAAAATTTTGGTCAATATATAAGGAGGTAAAAAGGGATTACAGTTTTCTTTAATGACAATGTCTCTTGCTCACATGTACAGTCAAAAAGGCATCTGGCTCGTGTTCATTTATTAGACTTGTAATTCTGGTTTCTATGTGCAATTATAGTATTTCTGGTTTTTCAATTAGTTCATTGTAAATGGTGTTTAAAATATTTTTTCGTATTGAGAAAGAACCGAGCCAGATACATGTACGTTAAGTCACACTACCACACACAGAACAGTTACACTTGGGCTTTGTTGTTTCGTAGCTTTTATAGTTTCAGGGGACTTAATTAATCAATTGTGTTAATGAAAATTCCTTGTCATTCTGTATTTTTATTTTATGCAGTCAGATTGCGTGCTAATACTAGTGAGGGCCAACCGGCTACGAGACTTCGTAACCGGTCACACAGCTACTAAAAGTATTGCATTTATTCATTAATTCTTTTAATTAAGCCCCCATGCAGTGGACATCCT
This sequence comes from Schistocerca serialis cubense, assembly GCF_023864345.2. Taxonomy (NCBI): domain Eukaryota; kingdom Metazoa; phylum Arthropoda; class Insecta; order Orthoptera; family Acrididae; genus Schistocerca; species Schistocerca serialis. The sequence continues at coordinate 316,461,496 of NC_064638.1, forward strand.
GTTGCCTCGTGATTTCTGCTATTGTAAGCGGACAGTAAATAAGGAATACATTGAGGTGACAGAAGTCATGGAAGACTCCCTAATATCATGTCGGATCTTCTTTTGCCTGGCGTAGTGCAGCAGCTCGACGTGGCGTGGACTCAACAAGTCATTGGACGTCCTCTGCAGAGATAATGAGCCATGTCACCTCTATAGACGTCCATAATTGCGAAAGTGTTGCCAGCGGAGAATTTTGCTTAAGAATTGGCCTTTCGATTGTGTCCCATAAATGTTCGGTGGGTGGCCGGATCATTTGTTAGAATTGTCCAGAATGTTCTTCAAACCAATCGTGAACAACTGTGGCTCGGTGACATGGCGAATTGTCATCCATAAAAATTCCGTGGTTGTTTGGGAACATGAAGTCCATGAATGACTGAAAATGATCTACAGGTAGCTGAACATAACCATTTCCAGTCAATGATTGGTTCACCTGAATCAGAGTACCCAACCCATTCCATGTAAACATGGCCCACTCCATTATGAAGCCACCACTAGCTTGCACAGTGCCTTGTTGACAACTTGGGTCCTTGGCTTCATGGGGTCTTACCATATTCGAATCCTGTCATCAAGTATTACCAACTGAAATCGGGACTCATCTGACTAGGCCAGCCGGCCGCGGTGGTCTCGCGGTTCTAGGCGCGCAGTCCGGAACCGTGTGACTGCTACCGTCGCAAGTTCGAATCCTGTCTCGGGCATGGATGTGTGTGATGTCCTTAGGTTAGTTAGGTCTAAGTAGTTCTAAGTTCTAGGGGACTGATGACCACAGCTGTTAAGTCCCATAGTGCTCAGAGTCATTTTGACTAGGCCAAAATTTTCCAGTCGTGTAGCGACCAAACGACATGGTCACAATCCAGAAGAGTCGCTGCAGGCTATTTCGTGTTGTTAGCAAAGGCACTCACGTTGTCTGTTTGCTCCCATAGCCCTTAACGCCAAATTTCGCCTCACCGTCATAACGGATACATTCTTCATACATCCTATGTTGATTTCTGCCATTAGTTCACTCCGAGTTGCTTGTTTTTTAGCACTGCCGACTCTACACAAATGTCATTCTTCTTGGTCGTTAAGCGAAGGCCGTCGGCCACAGTGTTAACTGAGGTGAGAGGTAAAGCCTGAAATTTGGTATTCTTGGCACACTGCTCTTGACACTGTGGATCTCGGAATATTGAATTCCCTACCGATTTCCGAAATGGAATGTCCCACGCATCTACCACCAGCTACTATTCCACGATCAAAGTATGTTAATTTCTGTCATGCGGCCCTAATCAAGTTGGAAATCTTTTCACACGAATCACCAGAGTACAAACGACAGCCCTGCCAATGCACTGTCCTTTTATACCTCGTGAACGCGATACTATCGCCATCTTTATATGTACATATCGCTATCCCATGATTTTTGTCACCTCAGTGTATGTGTCCAGTCAGTGTGTGTTTTCATATGACAGGATAACATTCAAGCAATAATTTTATGGGCACATTCAACATGGTTATTAACTTTGGGTTGGAAAGGGGTGGTTCTCCACTTTCTGATTTTTACCAGTCTCCACACTTGTAGAAATACAGTAATGCAAGCATAAAATTTGTTCTCCAGTCTTTCAATATGCTGCCAGAACTGGCGAAATGAAGTAACAACTGATTTACAAATCCTTTTGCCACAGTTTCTGTTTTCAAATCGGCAATCGGCACTAGCACTAGATACTAGGAAAATGATCAGTAATTGAATTATACATTTGTTTTACTGTTGTGTCTCAGGAGAAGGTCCAATTACAACTAAAGCCATGGTTTAAAAAGCCTTAGAAGCTTCTGTTAACGTCTACAACGTAATGCCCATCTGTATCTGCTTTGACACTGTGCGCATTGCAAGCATACATGTATAAACTAGGTTATATCACAGCTTCTATGACACCACCAATAAAAAGTAATAACATAGACGTTTGTGGCACATTTGTCACTGTGACAACCTTGAAGACTATCATGACATTCATTTTGGTATGAAGAACCGACTTCTCAGAGGGGTTTTGCGATATAATATACCACCTTTGGACACAAATTCTGGAATTGTGACATATTATTTGCAATCGGTATCTTCTCTCAGAATGTCTTTAACCCTGCTATGAACAATGCATCTACCTGCACTACTCGGACTTCTGCTCAAGGCATCCATGTTTTGGTGAAGTTTACGTGGTTTGTGAGATATTCTATAGTCGAACTGATTCAGCTTCAGAGCCCAGCGTATCAGGCAGTTGTTGGGGTCTTTTAAATTCGAAAGCCATAATAGAGCAGAGTGGTCAGTACCACAGTAAATGTTCTGCCATATAAATAACATTTAAAGTAGTTGACACCAAACATTAAACTAGCAAATCTTTTTATGTGATACTATAATTTTCTTCAGCCTTATTGAGGTGACGAGAAGCATAACCAATTGATTTCGTCTCCACCACGACTCTGTTGGCTCAAAAGACAACCCACAGCAATATCTGAGACATCACACGATGAACAGCTTTTCAAAGTGATGGGATACCAGCAACGATGCATTGGTCAATACATCTTGCTACATGACATTTTCACATGTTGTGAACCATTCAAAAACTATTCCACTTTTCAATAGCTTCATTAAAGATTTGGCCACCATAGCATATTCCTTTACAAAACAGCAATAGTAGTTCATCAGACCGCAATTTTATCTTAGTAGTGGCAGTGAAATTGCCTGCTGCTCCTGTCAGCCATGGATCCGTCTTTACCCCAGCAGAGCTAATAATATGTCCCAAGTATTGAACCTATAACTCTGCAAAGGAACATTTTTCCATCTTGAAACTTAAATGTGCATTGTGTAACCTCGCAAATACATTCCTTAACCACTCAGCATACTTCTCAAGAGTTCGAGAGAACATAACAATTTCATCTGTATAAATAGACCAAACTGGCGCTTACCTTAGGTCAAAAGGCATCCATCAGACTCATAAAAGCTAGAAGGTACTACAAAAGCCTCATGAGGTCGGTCCTGATTGGTTATCAGAATCTGGTTGTAACCTCATTTCATGTATACTGTAGTGAAAAACTTGTTGTTTCGTAATCTGCCCAGTGTTTCATCAATTCGAGGCAAAGGCAGGTGTAATGAGTATGAACCTTGTTTACTGCCCTCACGTCTACACCGTTGATCGGTTTTTTTAGCTACAACCAAAACGTAGATCACCAGGGACTGGCAGAGGTCGGATAAGTCCTGCAGTAAGTTATTGCTGAACTGTTTCTCCCACACAGACTGTAATTGATATGGAATTCTATATGGTTTCTTCACTATTGGCCTTGTGTCCCTGACAAGAATTTCATAGTAAACAACATCGATAGAGGGTAAGTATTGTCTTTCCTCAATCAACCATGAATATTCCTCCAAAAGCTGGTGGAACAGACTCTGCTCAGAGTCAGTTAAATGTGAAATCTTACTTTGCAACTGTTGTTTAAGGGTTGACATTACTGTGCATATTATACTGCTAGTCAGGGTCTTCTCTCCATTTCTACTCTCAATATTTTTTTCAGAAGGGATAACAATGAGTTCAAGTATCTTCTGGATAAAGACCAGCACGCAGTATTATTATATCACATGCACCAAAATAATCTAGACACACGGGGACACTAACTATCCCATTTCTAATCTCGGCACTGGAAAGGCCTCTTTGCGCATGATGTATCCAAAACTTCATTAACTTCATTATAGATGAGTGGGTCGACCAAGAACGAAGTTCTGTGAAGGGCTTGGACTTTGGTTGTCACTCAGAATTTTTTCAGTACCATACGTCTTTGTTGGTTTGCCTTTATGACCAAGGTACATGCTGTGTCAGAATTTCGGCGAATGGCCCCCTTCCCTGGATTTCCTTCCGTCTGTGAGGGCTACCGTTGCTTTTTAGCTCCACCAAATGAGACAGTAAGCGACCTGTAATAAATCATTCCCTGGAGCTGTTACACAAGTCATTTTCTAGGATGATATCAAAATCAAGCCTACTTTACCTTATATCTTCCATTTCTAACTCATGGGATCTCCCATCAGATTTTAACCGTACTAAACATGCTCCTGTGGGCTTTATTATTTTGACATGCAAGACAGTTTTAGCTGCCACTTGTCACTAGGGAACAAAAATAGCAGACTTAGTTGGGTAGCTGTATCCACCAAAAATACGGACCTGTTGACCTCCTTTGTCGACTATCACAATCACATTTATCACTTCCTCTAAACCTTGATAATTTATGGGGTTTAGTGCTGTTGTTTGGGTAGGGTTAGGTGGTTATGTCTGCCTTTGGCAATGGCTAGAGATAACTGGCATCGGAATGAGCAATTTCCTTACAGAACAGGCAGCAGTATGCTCAACATTTTGCAGCAATGTGGCCCCATTGCTAGCAGTTGCCCTAATTCGTCTTGGTGGTGGGTAAGTGGCAGAAGCAATTTGTGTGAGGAGGAATGGGTACAAAATGGCACACCTCCTCTAGTAGAAAGGAAAGGCACACGGCTTCTAGTAGAGACAGGGGTGACAATACTTTCAGTTCTTGTCTGACCTACAAGATGATGCCGCAGATAAATGCATCTATGGCACATGCTTTGGTTTTCTCTAAAAGCACAGCATTACGAGTTACATTCTGACAGAATATTAGTTTTGCGCGAGATAGTCCTCATCCGGCCAGCACATTGTTCGAAATCTTCCCCTGGTTTTGCCTCAGGATGGAAAATTTTGTCGTGGTGATAGCTGATTCCTTTCTTACCACAATAATGGTCTGAAAATCCCTTCGACAAGAAGTCGAATCGTTCGGCATTTTTCAAAATTTCCACAGATTCTACAAAGGTGTGTATGTGTCTAGACAACATTAGACATGCCACAGTCAACGTAACATTCGAACCAATCATGACTCAAGAGAGCGTTTACATTCTCATTGGTTTCTGCAAGGAAGGATGGTATGAAGCAACTGTTGGCAAACTACTGGCAATGACAGATGGCGGCTACTGTTTGGCTCTTAATTTGACTATACTTTTAATTGCCAGATATTCAATTTTACATAGTAATGTTTGTAGTTGATCATTTGGGTCATCCTTTACGGTAAATTTCACGTCCTCTTCTCCACTCAAATTCTGATTCCGTGCTAAACAAGCAGGCTGCGTTTTCACCTTAAAGTGTGCAAATTAAACATACCTACTAATCAATAGGCACCTGTCAAACAATGCCAAAAATAACAACCACCTTGGAAAGGTAAACAATTCATGGGAAGCACCAGAAAGACTAGTATCTATAAGACTACAAAATCATGTCAATATCCTAATAGGTCATATCAGTGGCAGCTAGACACAGAAAGGCAGTATAGGAAAACAACAGAAGAATTTCCTGTTTCCAACATATAAATAGACCAACCAATCACTTTAGGCAGAGGCAAACGGTATGTAGATTACGTAGCATTTGCAGATGATTTAGCAATTTTAGCTCACATTATTTCATCAGCCCCAAAACACCATTAAGACTTGAAAGAAACTGCAGAGAAAGTCGACCTCTTGACATTATTTTAAAAGGCAAAAGTACTCTTCATAATAATCTACAGCTACATCTACATGGATACTCTGCAAATCACGTTTAAGTGCCTGGCAGAGGGTTCATCGAACCACCTTCACAATTCTCTATTATTCCAATCTCGTATAGCGCTCGGAAAGAATGAACACCTATATATTTCCGTACGAGTTCTGATTTCCCTTATTTTATCGTGTTGATCGCTCTGCCCTATGTAGGTCGGTGTCAACATTCAGAGGAGAAAGTTGGTGATTGGAATTTCGTGAGAAGATTCCGTCGCAATGAAAAACGCCTTTCTTTTAATGATTTCCAACCCAAACCCTGCATCATTTCTGTGACACTCTCTCCCATATTTCGCCTTTCTTTTAACTTTTTCGATGTACCCAGTCAGTCCTACCTGGTAAGGATCCCACACCACGCAGCAGTATTCTAAAAGAGGACGGACAAGCGTAGTGTAGGCAGTCTCCTTAGTAGGTTTGTTACATTTTCTAAGTGTCCTGCCAATAAAACGCAGCCTTTGGTTAGCCTTCCCCACAACATTTTCTGTGTGTTCTTTCCAATTTAAGTTGTTTGTAATTGTAATACCTAGGTATTTAGTTGAATTTACGACTTTTAGATTAGACTGATTTATCGTGTAACCGAAGTTTAACGAGTTCTTTTCGCACTCATGTGGATGACCTCACACTTTTCGTTATTTAGGGTCAACTGCCACTTTTCGGACCATTCAGATATTTTTTCTAAATCGTTTTGTAGTTTGTTTTGATCTTCTGATGACTTTATTAGTCGATAAACGACAACGTCATCTGCAAAACAACCGAAGACGGCTGCTCAGGTTGTCTCCCAAATCGTTAATGTAGATAAGGAACAATGATGGGGAAGTACTTACCCACGATACGCAGGCAGTGAGCATTCGAACAACAATCATCTAAAATGCTTATATAGAATAAATGTGCATTCAGCGCAACTCAAACAACAATTTAAATTTCAAATCATCCTACTGAACAAAGATTCAATGCTGAGTAACAGACAGAATTTCAATCTGTTCCACGTACATCTAAGTATTAAAGAGAATGGGTATCTGAAATAACATTTGTGAGGCATACACACATGACCTGTTACCGCAACATTTATGGATTCTCCTGCACTAACAGCAGCAGTGGTGGAATGTAATAACATGGCATGGTGCATAGGCAATGGATGTGACGAAAATGTGGCATGCAGGGCCGGTAGTAGGTACGGGTTGTGCGGGCTATATGCATCTGACATCCACCTGGCACCGACATGCGAGGCAATGAAGGCTGGCTACTCGATAACGGAAACAGACACACCAACAGCAAAGACAGGACCTTCGTGAAAGTGGCAGGTCCATCAAGGATCCCACAGCAGTGCCCTCCAGTGGCGCCGCACAGCACGGGATGGCTGGAAGTGAGGCGAGGTATGGGGCGACTCCCAATGTCGAATGTAGACCCCTCAGATTGGACAACCACAAGCACCAAAGTTGGCGGATGGGAGGCATGGGAAGCACAAAAAGTATATGTTCCAGCAGAGTTGTAAGACCCCCAGCAGGGGCGGCTCGTTGGTGGCGACAGGTGGGTTGCAGCGTGACCGGCAGCCCGGTTGACAGGTCTGGCCACGCAGCAGCGCGAGTACATTGCGTGCTTATGCCGCTTGACTTGACTCCACTCTGGTCAACATGGTTCAAAATGGTTCAAATGGCTTTGAGCTCTATGGGACTTAACATCTGAGGTCATCAGTCCCCTACAACTGAGAACTACACTACTGGCCATTAAAATTGCTACACCAAGAAGACATGCAGATGATAAACGGGTATTCATTGGACAAATATAATATACTGGAACTGACGTGTGATTACATTTTCACGCAATTTGGGTGCATAGATCCTGAGAAATCAGTACCCAGAACAACCACCTCTGACCGTAATAACGGTCTTGATACGCCTGGGCATTGAGTCAAACAGAACTTGGATGGCGTGTGCAGGTTCAGCTGCCCATGCAGCTTCAACACGATACCACAGTCCATCAAGAGTAGTGATTGGCGTATTGTGACGAGCCAGTTGCTCGGCCACTATTGACCAGACGATTTCAATTAGTGAGAGATCTGGCGAATGTGCTGGCCGGGGCAGCAGTCGAACATTTCCTGTATCCAGAAAGGCCTGTACAGGACCTGCAAAATGCGATCGTGCATTATCCTGCTGAAATGTAGAGTTTCGCAGAGATCGAATGAAGGTTAGAGCCACGGGTCGTAACACATCTGAAATGTAACGTCTACTGTTCAAGGTGCCGTCAATGCGAACAAGAGGTGACCGAGACGTGTAACCAATGGCATCCCATACCATCACGCCGGGTGATCCGCCAGTATGGCGATGACGAATACACGCTTCCAATGTGCGTTCAGCGCAATGTCGCCAAACACGGATGCGACCATCATGACGCTGTAAACAGAACCTGGATTCATCCGAAACAATGACGTTTTGCTATTCGTGCACCCAGGCCCGTCGTTGAGTACACCATCGCAGGTGCTCCTGTCTGTGATGCAGCGTCAAGTGTAACCGCAGCCATCGTCGCAATGTCGCGATACGATAAATCGCAATCGCGATTGGCTACAATCCGACCTTTATCAAAGTCGGAAACGTAATGGTACGCATTTCCCCTCCTTACACGAGGCATCACAACAACGTTTCACCAGGCAACGCCGGTCAACCGCTGTTTGTGCATGAGAAATCGGTTGGAAGCTTTTCTCATGTCAGCACGTTGTAGGTGTCGCCACCGGCGCCAACCTTGTGTGAATGCTCTGAAAAGCTAATGATTTGTATATCACAGCATCTTCTTCCTGCCGGTTAAATTTCGCGTCTGTAGCACATCAACTTCGTGGTGTAGCAATTTTAATGGCCAGTAGTGTACTTAAACCTAACTAACCCAAGGACATCACACACATCCATGCCCGAGGCAGGATTCGAACCTGCCACCGTAGTGGTGGCGCGGTTCCAGATTGAAGCACCTAGAACCGCTCGGCCCTGCTTCCATTTGTTGTTAGCAGGTGACAAGGGCGAAATGCATTCAGCGCAACTAACAAGCTCACAACCCACAGTGTCATAAGTTAGGAATTATATGGAGTGTGACTCCAATTGGTATGGGATGTCGAGGCGGCCGGACTTCTCTGGCAGGCGCTCAGATTCATTTGAAATTCTGACGGGAAATTTGGTCAGATAAAGAGCATATAATTCAGTGCATGGAATACACAGGACGTGCTTACGGAGGGTAGCGAGGTGGCGGCTGGGAGGGGGGTGGGGGAGTCACTGTATTTGAATTACAGAGGAGCGGGGAGAGGATGGACGTTGATGGGTCAGAGGCGGTGAGCACTGAGAGAGAGAGAGAGAGAGGCAATTCCAAATGCCACACTCTGCCTGCAGTCGCTGGAGCGTCACCTCACATTCATCTATTGGTGGCTGCTGCAGGTGACGCATGACGCCAAGCAGCAGAATCCAGCTGTGGGATCCCTGCTGAGTGCAGCAATACGAGGTTACACAGAGTGCAAGATGCGAAAGCAGTCTTCAACAAATAATCGAAACAAGGGAAGAAATTCCTCTCATTCAAAAATTTGCAACAGTTTTTCCGATGTCGTCCAGGCCAGGAGCTATCTGTACATTTGCTGCCTTATTGTGCTCTTTCTCTGTTTGTATTTCAGTCTGAAGCCTTGCGAGTATTTTCTCTCGAAAATAATATCAGATGTTTTACGGGAACTTTGGTTTAGCCAAACCGTTAAGTATAAACTGAAGGATTGACTTCGCTTTGTCTGTAATTTACTAGAAACTGCAAGAAACAAGTTCAGTTTCAAAACGTCAAATGGAATGATTATATCGCTGAATAACCGAATATTTTATGTTTGCTGAGTTTCTAGTGTGCTACGATGATTCGGTAAAATCACCAAAACTATCTCCGCAGAGTAACACGATTAGTAACGTTTATTTTTAAAATAAATTGAATATCTTTCTATGCTACAGTGACTTATTCTTCCGCTTCGTATTGTAAACTAGCGTAGTTTTCTATTTTTACTGTTTGTGATTCTTTAAATTAGAAATAATTTGTTTGGCAGTTAACAGAAATGAACCCGAAGAAAACGTCACAGTATAGCAAGCTCATTTTTCCTTTATGGTCACAGAATCACGTAATAAATTTTTTATTGTTCATTGAACTGGTACAGGGAACGACACCTAAATCGCCTTGATTGGGCCATGTTCAGAATTATGAGACACTCTAGATGTGAACAGTATGCTGGCAGCCGTTACACGGCAATGAATTTCTTTTGTTAAATGTCCTGTAAAACCTCGCTTCCTTTCGTCCTAAGATCTAGTCCTCTTCGCACCAAGCCGGTGATGATTATAACTATCTTTACTCTCAACATTTTCGGGATGTAGTCTCACTGTTTCCTTTCAAGAGTTATTCAGGACCCGAACCTACAGATTTCTTCCGTCGACGTTGAAAGTAATGAGTCTCCCTATGTTGTGCAGCTCTCTCAGTTTAGAAAGGCCGTTTCAGCTACTGCTTTAATTAATTTTGTGACGTAACCAGCAGTCGTCCTTTAGAGAACTTAATACGACTGCGTTAAATCCTCTTTCGCAAGTTATCACGCCTTGGTTCGTGTCGCAGATACTTATCTCATTCTGCATTTCCAATACGGAAACAACATGACATTTGCATTAAGCTGGCGGTATATATTTTCAACACCCATTGGGAAAACCGTTATTCAATGATAATAGCCACAAAGACGAAAAAAGCAAGTGAGATGTTAACTAGCGAACTTATCGCCAAACATCGATGTTAAAATTGTGAGAGGTTAAAATCATTTACAATGAAATAAGATAAGCTAGTAAGTATATCACAAGGTTTCGACAATTTATAATATACAATTCAGATAGTAATTTAATGTACAACTAGTTCACATAAGCCTTTTATCTAGATACGGAATTTATTAAAATTTTTCTTGGCAGATGATAACTAATATATCTAAAACTGTTACTTATTGCTATATGTAAACATTTTCACTTCTGGCTATTGATAATAATGGTTGTATCTTGAAACATCTCCAGCTACTTGTTGTTTGTGAAGATGATATTCAAGAAACATTACAGATTCGAGTAGTATGGGGTATATCAGATTTGTAACAGTTGCCGTTTTACTGGTCATTACAGAAGCCACAAGAAACATTGGTGCAGCCTTCGAACAAATACAAGGGCAGGAAATCTTTCCGAAGACGTAGAATCACAGGAAGTGGATGTTGTTTTTCTCGCGTGATTGGGCGCGTTTCAAGTAACGACGGACACACAACGTTTCCCTTTCAGTGGAGCTGAGAAAACGAAAGGATGTTACGTTTTGGCTTCAAAAGAACACTACATTGTCGAAAAATTTTTTGTTACAGTGCGAAGGCATCCACATATCAAACATCGATTACTAATGTCTATTACGCTATATCAAAAATTACCAGGTAATTCCATGTAAAAAGTAGTAGTCTGGCGTGAATATTTGTAAAAATAATCGAAAGAAAAGAGAAAAGATACTGAACTATCTTTGGATTCGGGGACTATAATAGAGAACGCGCAAATGAAGTTTTGGTATATAACAGGTTTTAAATGACAAATGGTGTAGTATACCTAACATAATTTAGTTTGAATATTCAGCTGTAAATGGGCAGCAAGTACCTATGTATAAACGGCTTACGGTAAACACCTTGCAGTCTAGCTGGTTCACTGAGCGAGGGGCGCTGTGGTTAGCACACTGAACTCGCATTCGGGAGGACGACTGTTCAGACCCGCGTCCGGTCGTCCTGATTTAGCTTTCCCGTGATTTCCCTAAATCGCTTCAGGCAAATGCCACGATGGTTCCGTGCCGCCCCCCCCCCCTCCCCCGAAATCAACTAACCAACCAACCTAGTTGGTTTCACAAAAATACGGAATATGTAACTAACTAAACAAAAACTAAGAAACAAACTCATCGTGCGACTGTGTAGGCTTCTCCGGCATAGTAATTCGTGGTAGCCTCCTCGTGTTTGCTGTCGTATCCTAAGAACAGTATGATTCAATGAAGATTCTTAGATTCAGCAACAAGCCAGAGGAGATTACAAACACACACCTAGTTTTTATATTATTTATTTGGAAATTTTGGTACACTGTTTCGTTTTTTTGTAGAGAAAACTCTATAACTTCCCTAGTAGTAAAAGCACTTCAGTTCATGGCAGGTTAAGTTGTTTAATTACCTTCATGTAACGTTTATAAACTGAATGTGAAAGTGTGAAATTACCACAACATTTAACGAAGTGTAAAATACATTGATTTTTCCGTTTAGGTCATACTATTTTACAAATATTGGCTACGCTTATTAGTGTAACCATAAAGCTTAAATTTAATAAATATCTGTAAAGATAAAATGAAGAAATTGTAATCTGAATTTATTTTACCTTAGTTTATCTTTCGACTATGCCTGTAGAATTACTTGTCGTAGCATGTTTCAAGTACTATGATCTTAATTTTGACTCGCAACTAATGGTGAAATAATTTCAAAAGAGCATTACTAACGGTCATGCACGTAGAAAGTTTACGATATATTACAGTTCACCACACACACACACACACACACACACACACACACACACACACACACACAGACAGACTTACGTTCTCCAATGAAAACAAGTTCTTGGTGCGTAGCACAATCCTCTGTTTCCTAAAGAGTTGTTTTCAGATATGTTCTTGATTTGTCTAACGACACCTGTCTCTCTGTGCACGGTGGCATATTTTGATCGTCAAATTTATTTATCCGTTTCATGAGAATACGATTTGCCAGTGGAGGGATCTGTTGTTGCTTCATAATGTCAAGTTTTGGTATTCTCATTTCTCTGACATCGAGCAGTGCCCCATTCTAGCAGCGTGTTTACACTCACAGAGACCTCACGTCACAAAAGTGCTTTTTTAATTTGCACAAAACTGTAAACTGGACTGACAAGCAAATAAATATGAGCTAAGAAACGTATTCAGTTATAAAAAGCATAAGGGCAGGAATCAGATACAGATGTCTCACTCTGAAAGTAAATTAACTTAATCTACTTAATTACAAGTCGACTCTGACACAGATTCCTTCCTCCACCGAGGGCGATGCTTTTATGAAAGACCTTCTTCTTCACAATTTATCCGTCAGCTAAAAGCAACCACAGCTCTGTACGGGTTCTGGTATCGAGAGGAAAGTTAATCCAAAGACTTGTCTCTACGCCTGTCGTCCATTAACTCAGTACTTTAATATGGTGTAAGATCATGGCTCTAAAACCATTTTCTCTCTGTGCTAAAAGTCTTATAAGCTACTTACACTTAAAGATTCATGTTCGCTGAAATATCTGCGTAGTAGGATGGCTACAAAATAATGAGAAGGGTATGGAACAATTTCCGGCCAGTAGACAGTTTTGGTGCAAACAGTGACTATAAAATTACAACTTTCAGATCCTCTCATAATTGCAGAACTATGTTTTTAATACTACTTTCGATCTAAAGAGAGATAAGAATGATGGTTTCCCAGGAATATTTAAATATTGTGACTGGAAGGCACTTGAAGAGCAAGGAGGTAAAACAATAATTTATTGAGGACCCATCCTATCACTGCAAATATTCTTAGCGCTCAGAAAAGAAAGATTGATTTTATTTAAGAAGTCGTGCAAGTTGTATTTATGAATTTTTGTAATGCGTGAAGCTTGACAAATCAAATGAATGAAGTTACTTAAAACCATAGAAGAAAATCAGTAATAAACATTTAGTTTTTCAAATCTGATCGATTTTTATTAGAGATTTCAGAGTGTGACATTGCGTAGAGTTTCATTTCACTCAGATGATTCCGTCTCAAACTCAATAACGCACAATATGATTTCAAGTACTACTAAAACTGGCTGAAAACATTTCAGTTAACGAATGTTCCAAAGTAATACATAAGGTATCAATAAATACTTACTTAGCAGCATAGTTAACACCTGTAAGCACACCAGATTACAATGATGAACTATACAAACAATGTGAAGTATAACACTTATCTAAACCAGAGGAACATTGTTTGAACAGTCATCAAATAGGCAGCGGTTGTCTCTTTAAAGAGCCCGAGATCATGAAAAATTAGCCAAAAAAAGAATTGTGCAGAATGTAAAGCTCGCCCAAGAGAGAATGTACCAATGTACCTGCTTGATTTTAAGTCTTGATAAGTCAGGCTGGTTCTATAAATGAAAGTATAAATCAGATCCAAACAGTAATGCCCATATTGTTTAAACTAAACACCAATGCCCACGTGGTTTAAAACAGCAGGCAGTAAAATTGAACTTAAGTTAATCTCTAATACAAAATATATTGCACATAAGCAGCACGTACTCGTATAATATTCATAAATTACCAACAGGGTTCAAACGCGATAGACGGGATCTAGACAACCTGCCCCAAATAACTGTGACAAAATTAGCTAAGTTATATCTGATTAACTCTTTAAATAAAATCGGAGTCAACTCAAACCTAAAACAAAATAATGCACGTAATTTAAAGAACGGTGCAGGACAGGAGATATCTGTAGCTCTAAATAACTGTTCGTACAGTCTACACACTAAAGTGCTAGCCAAGTTATTCCAAAAAGTGCCAATAACTCCTGCTCACTAATCTCACTTTGCTCATGAATTCTGTAGACACAAATAGCAGACAACGTTCCAGTGCCTGCTCCCATCAAATTTCAGCGACGAGTTTCTCGGATATGTAAACTGGTAGAACAGAGTCATATTCAACTTCGGCAAATGCTCATTACAGCACCTGTCCGTGGACGGCCATCCTGCAGTTACCTGTGGTAAACGACGCCGGCCGCTGTGGCTGAGCGATTCCACGCGCCTCATTCCGGAATGGCGCTGCTGCTACGGTCGCAGGTTCGAATCCTGTCTCGGGCATGGATGTGTGTGATGTCCTTAGGTTAGTTAGGTTTAAGTAGTTCTAAGTCTAGGGGATTGATAACCTCAGATGTTAAGTCCTATAGTGCTCAGAGCCATTTGAACCATTTTTTGGTAAACGACTGAGGGCGAGCAGATGTGCAACGCCGTTAGGTCAGCACGGTGGAGAGTGCGCATGCTCCTCGCAGGATGAGAAAGGGGTGGTTGCTTAGCTACAGATCTAAAGAGATCATACCAAGCTTTCGCATTCATAGGTCATATAAAATTTTTCATATATAATGAAGTGGTCCGTCAAAAATTTCCATTGCCGTCGCTAGTCATGTAATACACTTACAGTCCAAGTGCCTTCGTTCAAAACTACTGATTTTTCAGATGAGAATGCCAAGTAGCTATGCTGACCCATTTCACTTTCATTATGACCTCTTTTAATGCTTCCAAGCAAGAATCTTTATGTGTACACTTTAGTAGGCTTTCTTGTAGCAAACATCACTTTTCTCAAGACTTTGAGACATTCTTCGGAATAATTTAACATGGCTCACAGCTGAAACTTCTCATTCGTTGGCAACTAAAAAACAAGAACCTTCTGCTAATTTGATCTGGATTTATCTTGTTCAACGAGATTAAATGGTGGTAGATTCTGGTTGGGCCAGGCAGTTTTTGTACAGTACATTATTTTCTTTCAGACATTTACAAATTTAAAAGCGAAGTCTGCTGCGGAAGTCCACGACCGGGCCATAGGGCTGACTGAAGCTGGAGTGCAGCTTTTCTGCCGCCACGGCACTAGGAGAGGGAGGGTAGCGAGCGCATCGTTGCGGTCGCCTTTTACCACGGTTAAAAATTCCCGGCACTCAGTTTGACAGCAGCGTGAGTCAATCTGCGGCCATCCTGGATGGACTGGCTCGAGGTAGACTCCCGGCTCCTATCTGGGAATGCGCCAGTTATAAACAGGGCTAGGGTCTAGTGCTCTCCCCCACAAAACCTTTACGGCCACAAAACATTTCCAAAAAAATTTGTTCACAGAAAGCAGATTTTTTCCCATTTAATTTTGATATTTGTTGTCATTTCGTTTTCGTTGCATTGTATCACTGTTTCACGTAAAATTACATGCATGTACAGTTTGCTTGTACCAATACAGGTAGCATTATACGTCATGTTGCATTTAGCGTAACTACAATATTCATTTCGATAAATTGGTAACGAACTTCCATTATAGTAGCACTTTCAATAAGTAGACGTATATGGCACCAGCATGACGGGTGCATGACTCACTACCCGCTCGTGGCTGGTAGAGCCAGCTCTTTTCACTTGTGTTTACAGATTGTTGGATGTCGCAAAGTGCTGACATTATCGAACACTAACGAATATAGTCTCAGTAATTTTCTCTCCGATTCAAGCAAAAGCTAGTTTCTCATACATTTCAATGTTATTACGTCGTATCTAATGAACTTGTGTCTTACAATGACATGGTTAATTTTTACGACGTCATATATCCAGCACTGTGTGATACAATACTGAAAGTTTACAGATACATTCATTGATAAATGTGAATTCTGTCTACAAAATGTTTTGTTGACAGAATTCGCAGCAAAGAGCTAGTAAGTTAAATTTTCGTATCTGATGCTCGAGTTTCATTGCATGAATATCGAAAATGTAGTAAGTGATGAAGTTTTTACCTTTCGTCATTACCGAGCGAGGTGGCGCAGTGGTTAGACACTGGACTCGCATTCGGGAGGACGACAGTTCAATCCCGCGTCCGGCCATCCTGATTTAGGTTTTCCGTGATTTCCCTAAATCGCTCCAGGCAAATGCCGGGATGGTTCCTTTCAAAGGGCACGGCCGACTTCCTTCCCCGTCCTTCCCTAATCCGATGAGACCGATGACCTCGCTGTCTGGTCTCCTTCCCCAAACCAACCAACCAACCTTTCGTCATTTTGTGAGGGGATCTCAGGGAGAAAACGTATGATAAAGGTTTGAAATTATGTTTAAAGTCTGTTGGAAGTCACTTAGTGATCTCATTGTGAATTACTGGATGAATGTAGTCCAGGTATTTTCTTGCCGTCATTTACGCTACCTGAAGATGCATAAACTGTTTGCAACTGTAGTACTTGCCTTACGGTGACATAAAATTGCATCTTCTAATGATTAGATTATGACAGCTTTTTACATTTTTAAATTTGATCAGTAATTATATGAAATACTGAAATTCAAAGTTTCGTTGCTCCTGGAACTATAGGTAGACACGTTGCAACTGCATCCTGGTTACCATGGCCCAGGTTAGTCGCTTAGTCGTACAGATGACTATCACTGTGTTTTGTCTAACAAAATGGACAAGGCCCAATTAGTGTCATCATAAATACAAGACTAGAGTGCAGTGCATTAAAATGGAGTATTGCTGAAAGTCTTACACTGTGTGATTTTAAATTACGTGAAATAACAAACGGTCGCCATTCCGAAACTACACAAACCATCTAGAACTAATTATTTATCAACATTAGGTTTTCACCTTCAAAGAAAGAATAGTATCATGAAGTAGGCTAGTAAATTGTTAAACTTCTAAGAAATTGGATTTCTATAGTAATGTACTGTAAAACCAGTGAAATGTCAATGTTCAAGTGTCCTTTATAGAACATACATTATTTGTTGACAGATTTTGTTAAATTGGTACGGATTGCGTTACGTTATAGTAACATCTTATTACATACTTCGTCTATGATTATTTTGTCTACGGAAGCGTTTATCGTTAACTTAATCTACCATAACTTCAGTAGCGATATTTGTCACATAATAACAAACAAAACAACACAAGTAAGCGCATCTGAATGGAAAATATTTAAGAAAATGAAACTAAATGAATTATTTAAAGATTGTGAAATGGAATAATACTTTGCACATAATAATAATGCAACCTATCAACAAACTTGAAATGTAGTGCGTTAGTTAATTTATTGATACAGGACATGTACGAAACTGGTAGATTAAAACTGTGTGCCAGACAGAGACTCGAAATCGGGACCTTTGCCTTTCGCGGGCAATTGCTCTACCTACATTCAGGACATGTACAGTTTAAAATTTGGTGCAGGATCATAATGATAGTATGGTGGTTCCAGATAAATTAAGCATTACTATTTCACTTTTAGTGAGCATATTGCATCACGTATCTGTGTTATGGGTCCAAGTCCTAACAGAGTTCTAGTGGAAACATATGCTTCGTATTGATTAAGGAAGACGAGCTGCAGGTACAATGAGCTTGTTCTGGTAGTGTCGTCCTCTTGCTACTCCATATAATTCTCTCTCACATAATTACAATTTTGTCCTGACTGCTGGTGGATGGAAATTGCTATTGTTTCCATTGAGACCATTTTCATCACAACTATGGAACGTTGACAATGATTCAGTGGACTGTACTGGAAGTCTGTATAATGTCGTGGCATCCGAGGTTATTCAGTCCGAGTATGCTCGATGCTATTGCTGGTAGCAAGCTCATGCCACTTTTCCACCCATAGTTCACTTACTACTCCCTGTCGCCCACCTAACAAAAGCTGTTTCTCCTTGCTAAAATTCTTAGTCTCATTATTTTCATCTATACATCACAACGTTATTTTATCAAACCCTCGAACAAGAACTAGTGTTCACACAAATCTTGTATAAATGATTCTCGAAATCAGAATCTTTTACTAATCTAGGATACTATCTTTACAACTAACATAGCTTAAATAACAATTTACAATTTCCAAAATCTTAAACATGGCTGCGAATCAGAAACTGTATAAATTTGAAGACGTTGAAAAAATCAGCCAACCAGTTGCAAACCGAAGGTTTAATTAGCCCCTGACTTAGGTTTCAATATTTCTATAAATATATTCTTCAGAAGATATTCAGGCCCACTCCTGAAGAATATGTTTTTAGAAATATTGATACCTAGGTTAAAGGCTAATTAAACCTTCGGTTTGCAACTGGTTGGCTAATTTTCAAAACTCTTCAAATTTAAAATTTTAATTATAATAGGAATCACTTCCACACTACACAAAAAGAAAAAAAATCATACGTATTGCTCATTTATAGCGTTATGTTGAATCAGAGACTAGTTTGTATGTGTTATTAGACTCTCTTAGCAGTGTCAAGCTGGGCTGCCAGATCAAATGGACGCTACGACATTAACTTAGGCTAATGTGAATTTCTTTCTTTTTTTTTTTAAAAAAAAAGAGCAACTGCTTCGATTACAAAATAGCTAACTTAAATTCTAAGTTCAAAATGTTTTGTTTTCTGCAAAACTATTGATTGGATTTTAGGCAGTGAAACACGTCTGAAACTGTCTCTTTTAAGCAGCAAATAGAACTAGTAATATTGACTTATTTGTAATTAATATAGCTGTGAAGAAAAATCGTCATCAATGGTGGCTGAAGATTTCCAGTATAAGGAGTCACCCTTGACCTGCTAATGGCGTTGTCAATGAGGGCAAAAGAATGGAGTGAACTACAGAACAACCTATTGCTCTTGGGTAGGGAACCTACCTCTAAAAGGCCGAAGAATGACGATGTAGAATGCAATAGGAACCACAACATTAAAGATGTACAACATGTATCCACAGGACACATGGCTTCTACTGGAAAGAGCGTCATGATCACCTCTCCATTAGCAAAAGATTCTAGATCTTCATTCCGATCTCCAGTCGAAGGATTTCCAAGGGGAAGGGACCATGAGAATAAAACTGAAAAAGCAGTGAAAGGATAATGATCTATGAGTCAGCGTATGTAATATCGGAAGATTGAACGTCGTATGGAAGCTAGGAAATCTGAAAATGGAAATTTAAAGGCTCGCTCTAGATTTAGTGTTGGTAAGCGAAGTGCAGTGGAAATATTATAGGGATTTCTGATCACATAAATATAGAATAATATAAAGAGCTGCAAAACACAGTATTGCAAGAGTAGGATACGTTATGAATCAGAAGGTAAGACAGAGGAACATCTGTGAACAATTCAGTGATGAGGTTGCTCTCATCAGAATCGTTGGCAAAGCAGCGCCAACAGCAAATGCTTGAATATACATGCCTACATGCTGATGTCAGAAAAAGAAGATGCAGAGAGAAAAAGAGCGAGAGAGAGAGGAGAGAGAGAATACTGAGGGGTAAATCAGTATGCAAAGGGAGTGTGGGATGGCAGGTAGCAGTTGAGGTAAGAAGATAGAGATCCGCCAACAAACCGACGCGCCAGTACCACAGACCTAACTGCTGACAAGCTGGCAGTGGCTCCATTTTGGTCTGGGGAACATTCATGTGGACATCCATAGGTCCAGTTGAGCTTGTGCCAAGCACAATGACAGCCAAGGAGTATCGTCATGGAGATGGAGGCCATTTACACCCCTTCATGACAATATTTCCTGAAGGCAGAGGCATTTTTCAACAAGATAATGCGCCATGTCCAAGGCCAGGAGTGTGATGGAGTGGTTCAAGTAACAGAGTGGTGAGTTCCAACTCGCCAGATCTGAACCCAATTGAACACGTCTGGATTATGACTGAACATGGCGTCAGAGCTCATCACTGCCCTCCCTGGTAATTAGGGGAATTACGTGATTTGTGTGTGCAGATGTGATGCCACATAGTAAGCCCTCATTGCTTCCATGCCACAATTTGTCACTGCTGTTATCTGTGCCAAAGGTGGACATACCGGCTGTTAGGTAGAAGGTCATAATGTTCTGACTGATCAGTGTATGTAGCTTTCAGTAGTAGGATAGTGGGGCCATCAGAACACTTTTGATATCAAATTATTAAGCAAATTATTAATTGTTCAATTAATGCCCCCAGCCACGCCTACCCCCACCCCAAACCACATCCATTCCCACCCCCAGACATCATGTATTTTCGCGTCATGCACATGGGCCCGAGCTCACTCCCACCCTCCCCACCTTCACCCTCCCCCTCCCAACACACACACACCCCATTGGCCAGAATTTTGAATTTTGGTGGGAATTTCGAAATTTGTCAGGAATTTCGAATTTTGGTGGGAATTTCGAATTTTGGTGGGATTGGTGGGAATTTCGAATTTTGGTGGGAATTTCGAATTTTGGTGGGAATTTCTAGGTCCCAGAGCTGTGCTGTGTCCCACACAACCCCCTCCCCCCCCCCCCACACACAGAGGGAAATTAAAAATGTCCATACCCTCTTTGAGACTCAAACCCTGGTTCGTCTGCATGGAAAGCCCCCAACACAATTATACCACCAGAGGCACTTGGAACTGACGGGAAATCAAACGCTT
This sequence comes from Schistocerca serialis cubense, assembly GCF_023864345.2. Taxonomy (NCBI): domain Eukaryota; kingdom Metazoa; phylum Arthropoda; class Insecta; order Orthoptera; family Acrididae; genus Schistocerca; species Schistocerca serialis. Next base: position 316,482,293 of record NC_064638.1, read on the forward strand.
TTTCTGCAGCCCACTGCCACCCCTCTGCGGTCACTGATGTCACCAGGCCTTCTGCTACCCTCCATGGTCGCTCACGGTATGGGCTTGTCCTTTTCTCAGAAATAAGATAACATACCGCTTTTAATTTGTACTGCCTCGCTCAAGTTGTGGACAGCACTTTCCGGCGATGATCAACACCAAAACATCATGTACATGACTGCAAAATGAAGGAAGAATGCTTTTCGAAGGGAACATCGAGACATCCACTACCCTGTCGATGGGGAAGATGAGATTAACTTTACAGGTCATCACCTTCGAATAACTGTTGGAAGTGCTCTAGAATACCGCAAACTCTTACAGTTACCATCTGTTGCGATGTCTGCCACATTTTTGTCAGTGAGAAACATCGCCTCTGTGTTTTATTTCTATCAGTCTGTGTTGAGGTAACTGTACAGTTTAAGCCATGTGATGTTCAGCTTTCTGTGACATCCAAAGGATTGAAATGTGTTAATGTCGGTTTAGCAGCAGCTGACACAGATGGTAGAAAAACGAAGTGTATGGCAGCGTACACTGATTGGATGAGTTAGAACCGAAAAAAGAGTGTAAGAGGGCGAGTCAAATGAAAACCTTAAATATATTTTAAATATTATTTATTGTGCAAAAGTGGTACAAAGCTGTATCACTTTTCAACATAATCTCCCCCGCTCTCAATACAAGCCCTCCAGCGCTTATAAAGTGCATAAATTCCTTTAGAAAAAAATTGTTTTGGTAGTCCGCGTGGCGTTCCTCTTCATCAGAACGGAACTTCTTTCCTCCCATTGTATCTTTGAGTGGTCCAGACATCACTTGGGGCAAGGTCTGGTGAGCATGGTGGACGAGGAAGACACTCAAAATGCAGGTCTGTGATTGTTGCAACTGTTGTACGGGCAGTGTGGGGTCTTGCATTGACATGTTGCAAAAGGACACCTGCTGACAGCAATCCACGTCGCTTTGATTTGATTGCAGGCCGCAGATGATTTTTTTAGGAGATCTGTGTATCACGTACTGGTGACAGTGGTCCTTCTAAGCATGTAGTGCACCAGAATGAAGCCTTTTTCGTCCCAAAAGAGAGTCAGCATAACCTCCCCTGCTGATGCTTCTGTTCGAAACTTCTTTGGTTTTGGTTTCGGGTTGGTGGAAGTGAACCCAGGTTTCGTCCCAGAAACGATTCTTGCAAGGAAGCCATCATCTTGTCGTTCAAAGCGCCAAAGAAGTTCTTCACAAGCGTCAACACGTCGTCCTCTCATTCAGGAGTCAGCTGCCGTGGCACCCATCTTGCAGACACTTTGTGAAATTGGAGCACATCATGTACAATGTTGTGTGCTGATCCATGACTAATCTGTAAACATGATGCAATGTCATTCAGTGCCACTCGGCGGTTTTCCTTCAACTGCTGCAATGTTCTGTGGAGTCACAACTCGTTGTGCCTGACCTGGGCGAGGAGCATCTTCCACTGAAGTCACACCATTTGTGAACTTCCTTTTCCATTCGTAGACTTATTGCTGTGACAAACATGCATCCCCGTACTCACAATCATTCGTCGATGAATTTCAATAGGTTTCACACCTTCACTACGCAAAAACCGATTAACAGAATTCTGCTCTTCCCTGGTGCAAGTCGCAAGTGGGGCGGCCATCTTTATACTGATACTGCGACGGTTTGTGTGCATCTGCACTATGCTGCCACCTACAGGCCATTCTGCACGCTGTTTGTAGCACGCTTACCAACTTACAAGATAACGGCGCGAAATTTCGACTTGTTATTACAAATTTAAGGTTTTCATTTGACTCACAATCATATTAAACTGCTTATGAAGGAACAATACGGGAACCCTCTCGTATGATTGATAGTCTGTTGCATTGATAGTCTGTTGGACTGATAGTCTTATTGCACTAGAGGTGATGAAAGTTTACATCAGTCTGTGGAAGCAACTTCGATCATGAGCCACCTGCTCCAATAAACCAGTACCTGTATATTTAATAGGATCGTCACATATGGTCAATACCGGAAAGCAGACTGTATTTGTTTCACATATATCACAAGACATTTGTTTCAGGTATATCAGAAGACAGGGATATGGTAATATCTTAACAAGTTCTGTAACGGATGATGTTAGTGGAGTTTTTATAATTTGTAGGTTTTCTCTGTTGGATGGTACAAAATACCAAGGTGGAGAGAATGTTTGGGTGATTGACATGAATGCACCAAGAGAGATGCAGATCTCCTTAGGGCTGCAGTGCCTGTATGTGGTTTGGAGAGGTGTCGCAAAGCGTGTAGCAAAATCCTCGTCCTTCCTTCATGCCCCGTATGATGTGCACTCTTCCTCATTTTCCTAACAAGAAACACCACCATAACTGCTTATAATATCTTCTCTACTACCTTGTGTTGCAGGGGAAAGCTTCGTTTGGCGTTGGTCTTAAAATGTACATGTACATGTACATGGTTGGTGGAGCTAGGACAACATGTTCTCATTTCCACCGACTGGTCAAAACGCGCTCCTGTCGCATTAACTCTGTTTGTTCTGTTTCTCCATGAGATACAGAAGGTCTTCCATTCAGGTCCGACTTAAACTGGGACGATCACATGGACGAAGCTGCAGGGAGGGTGGGGCAGAGACTCAGTAGCAGTTACAATATGCAGAGGGACTGTCTAAAACACCGTGGGATCCTTATCAGATAGGTTCGAAAAAAGGTGACTCTTTTCTAGATATGAGAGTGCCACGAATATGATTCACCAGTTGCTGTAATCATTAAAACATATCTCTACAGGGTCCAACACAAGTATGTGGTACAATGGATAGACTTGATTCCAAATCACAGGCATCGTTTCTACCAGAAAGCATAACGCTATCAGCGACTCGTGTGTGCCTGTAGACTCACGACGGCTTTTTATGCAGGGTGACGGTAATATAGTCGCTACAATCATGTTTTTAATAGCGCAGTCGTTACGCGAAATGTATGGTGTGTATTGTAGAATTCCTCTGCGGTCAGCTCCAAATATCGGTTCTCAATAGTGTTCATTGAAAAGAACATTGTCTTCCCTCCATGTAGTCCCATTTGACCTACCTGGTGAGTGCAATCAGAGTACTGAAAAAAAAAAATTACTCCCCATGGAAACTGACTCAATTTAATTACTTGTTGTCGTTGTGGTCTTCCGTGCTGAAACTGGTTTGATGCAGCTCTCCATGCTACCCTATCCTGTGCAAGCTTCTTCATCTCCCAGTACCTTCTGCAGCCTACATCCTTCTGAATCTGCATAGTGTATTCATCTCTTGGTCTCCCTCTACGATTTTTACCCTCCACGCCGCCCTCCAATACTAAATTGGTGATCCCTTGATGCCTCAACGCATGTCCTACCAACCGATCCCTTCTTCTAGTCAAGCTGTGCCACAAGCTCCTCCCCAGTTCTATTCAATACCTCCTCATTAGTTATGTGATCTACGTAACTAATCTTCAGCATTCTTCCGTAGCACCACATTTCGAAAGCTTCTATTCTCTTCGTTTCTAAACTACACTCACGGAAATTGAAATAAGAACACCGTGAATTCATTGTCCCAGGAAGGGGAAACTTTATTGACACATTCCTGGGGTCAGATACATCACATGATCACACTGACAGAACCACAGGCACATAGACACAGGCAACAGAGCATGCACAATGTCGGCACTAGTACAGTGTATATCCACCTTTCGCAGCAATGCAGGCTGCTATTCTCCCATGGAGACGATCGTAGAGATGCTGGATGTAGTCCTGTGGAACGGCTTGCCATGCCATTTCCACCTGGCGCCTCAGTTGGACCAGCGTTCGTGCTGGACGTGCAGACCGCGTGAGACGACGCTTCATACAGTCCCAAACATGCTCAATGGGAGACAGATCCGGAGATCTTGCTGGCCAGGGTAGTTGACTTACACCTTCTAGAGCACGTTGGGTGGCACGGGATACATGCGGACGTGCATTGTCCTGTTGGAACAGCAAGTTCCCTTGCCGGTCTAGGAATGGTAGAACGATGGGTTCGATGACGGTTTGGATGTACCGTGCACTATTCAGTGTCCCCTCGACGATCACCAGTGGTGTACGGCCAGTGCAGGAGATCGCTCCCCACACCATGATGCCGGGTATTGGCCCTGTGTGCCTCGGTCGTATGCAGTCCTGATTGTAGCGCTCACCTGCACGGCGCCAAACACGCATACGACCATCATTGGCACCAAGGCAGAAGCGACTCTCATCGCTGAAGACGACACGTCTCCATTCGTCCCTCCATTCACGCCTGTCGCGACACCACTGGAGGCGGGCTGCACGATGTTGGGGCGTGAGCGGAAGACGGCCTAACGGTGTGCGGGACCGTAGCCCAGCTTCATGGAGACGGTTGCGAATGGTCCTCGCCGATACCCCAGGAGCAACAGTGTCCCTAATTTGCTGGGAAGTGGCGGTGCGGTCCCCTACGGCACTGCGTAGGATCCTACGGTCTTGGCGTGCATCCGTGCGTCGCTGCGGTCCGGTCCCAGGTCGACGGGCACGTGCACCTTCCGCCGACCACTGGCGACAACATCGATGTACTGTGGAGACCTCACGCCCCACGTGTTGAGCAATTCGGCGGTACGTCCACCCGGCCTCCCGCATGCCCACTATACGCCCTCGCTCAAAGTCCGTCAACTGCACATACGGTTCACGTCCACGCTGTCGCGGCATGCTACCAGTGTTAAAGACTGCGATGGAGCTCCGTATGCCACGGCAAACTGGCTGACACTGACGGCGGCGGTGCACAAATGCTGCGCAGCTAGCGCCATTCGACGGCCAACACCGCGGTTCCTGGTGTGTCCGCTGTGCCGTGCGTGTGATCATTGCTTGTACAGCCCTCTCGCAGTGTCCGGAGCAAGTATGGTGGGTCTGACACACCGGTGTCAATGTGTTCTTTTTTCCATTTCCAGGAGTGTATTTAACGTCCATGTTTCACTTCCATACATGGCTAATCTCCATACAAATACTTTCAGAAACGACTTCCTGACATTTAAATCTATACTCGATGTTAACAAATTCTTCTTCTTCAGAAACGCATTCCTTGCCATTGCCAGTCTACATTTTATATTCTCACTACTTCGACCATCATCAGTTATTTTGCTCCCCAAATAGCAAAACTCCTTTACTACTTTAAGTGTCTCATTTCCTAATCTAATTCCCTCAGCATCACCAGACTTAATTCGACTACATTCCATTATCCTCGTTTTGCTTTTGTTGATGTTCATCTTATACCCTCCTTTCAAGACACTGTCCATTCCGTGCAACTGCTCTTCCAAGTCCTTTGCTGTCTCTGACAGAATTACAATGGTATCGGCGAACCTCAAAGTTTTTATTTTTTCTGCGTGGATTTTAATATCTCTTTCCAACTTTTCTTTTGTTTCCTTTATTGCTTGCGCAATATACAGATTGAATAACATCGGGGATAGGCTACAACCCTGTCTCACTCCCCTTCCCTATCATATCCCTCGACTCTTATAACTGCCTTCTGGTTTCTGTACAAATTGTAAATAGCCTTTCGCTCCCTGTATTTTACCCCTGCCACCTTCAGAATTTGAAAGAGAGTATTCCAATCAAGTGTCAAAAGCTTTCTCTAAGTCTACAAATGCTAGAAACGTAGGTTTGTCTTTCCTTAATCTTTCTTCTATGATAAGTGGTAGGGTCAGTATTGCCTCACGTGTTTCAACATTTCTACGAAATCCAAACTGATCTTCCCCTAGGTCGGCTTCTATCAGTTTTTCCATTCGTCTGTAAAGAATTCGCGTTAATATTTTGCAGGTGTGACTTATTAAACTGATAGTTCGGTAATTTTCACATCTGTCAACACTTGCTTTCTTTGGGATTGGAATTATTATATTCTTCTTGAAGTCTGAGGGTATTTCGTCTGTCTCATACATCTTGCTCACCAGATGGTAGAGTTTTGTCAGGACTGGCTCTCCCAAGGCTGTCAGTAGTTCTAATGGAATGTTGTCTACTCCGGGGGCCTTGTTTCGACTCAGGTCTTTCAGTGCTCTGTCAAATTCTTCACGCAGTATCATATCTCCCATTTCATCTTCATCTACATCCTCTTCCATTTCCATAATATTGTCCTCAAGTACATCGTCCTTGCATAGACCCTCTATATACTCCTTCCACCTTTCTGCTTTCCCCTTCTTTGCTTAGAACTGGGTTTCCATCAAAGCTCTTGATATTCATACCAGTGTTTCTCTTTTCTCCAAAGGTCTCTTTAATTTTTCTGTAGGCAGTATCTATCTCACCGCTGGTGAGATAAGCCACTACATCCTTCATTTGTCCTCTAGACATCCCTGCTTAGCCATTTTGTACTTCCTGTCGATCTCATTTTTGAGACGTTTGTATTCCTTTTTTGCCTGCTTCATTTACTGCATTTTTATATTTTCTCCTCTCATCCATTAAGTTCAGTATTTCTTCTGTTACCCTCGTCTTTTTACCTACTTTATCCTCTGCTGCCTTCACTACTTCATCCCTCAAAGCTACCCATTCTTCTTCTACTGTATTTCTTTCCCCCATTCCTGTCAATTGTTCCCTTATGCTCTCCCTGAAACTCTGTATAAGCTCTGGTTTAGTCAGTTTATCCAGGTCCCATCTCCTTATATTCCCACCTTTTTACAGTTTTTTCAGTTTTAATCTACAGTTCATAACCGATAGATTGTGGTAAGATTCCACTTTTGCCTCTGGAAATGTCTTACAATTTAAAACCTGGTTCCTAAATCTCTGTCTTACCATTATATAATCTATCTGATACGTTTTAGTATCTCCAGGGTTCTTCCATGTATACAACCTTCTTTCATGATTCTTGAACCAAGTGTTAGCTATGATTAAGTTATGCTCTGCGCAAAATTCTACCAAACGGCTTCCTCTTTCATTTCTTAGCCCCAATCCATATTCACCTACTATGTTTCCTTCTCTCCCTTTTCCTACTCTTGAATTCCAGTCACTCATGACTATTAAATTTTCATCTCCCTTCACTACCTGAATAATTTCTTTTATCTCATCATACATTTCATCGATTTCTTCGTCATATGCAGAGCTAGTTGGCATATAAACTTCTACTACTGTAGTAGGCGTGGTCTTCGTGTCTATCTTGGCCACAATAATTCGTTCACTATGCTGTTTGTAGTAGCTTACCCGTACTCCTATTTTTTTTATTGATTATTAAACCTGCTCCTGCATTACCCCTATTTTAGCCTATCAAATTGATATCAATAGCGTGTTACATGGTGGGTGGAGGAGACTGCTAGGACACCACGGAACTATTCTTGACAAGCGTTTCTTTTTTCTTTTTTTTTCGTAGCAGCGATATCCTTTAGTGAAATTTAAATCTCTCTGTTACACAGGGCGAGACAGACTCTCACGATTTGTTTCGTAAATGCTAGTGTGATATAGCATTGCACGGGTAAAATGGGATCTGTCTCAGTGTACAAAACAGCTCTGCCCTCTTGAACTATAGCCTGTTGTTGTCTAACGTAAAATGAATGTGTTTTTTTCCCCCGACATGTGAGCCCGTGGTGTGAAAGATTGTATTCTCTAATGTTATTTCGGGTGTCTGAAATGTTTGTGATACACATGTGCTTGACAGTTTGTTTACAGACACTGAATGCAAGAGATGCTCTCAGGTTGTATAGTTTGCCCATCAAGCTGAAGGAAATGGCTTAATATAGATGGTTTTTTTCTTTGGAGTTTAAATTCTGGATTTTTCTTTACTCCGATGACGGTTTCAAGATAACAAAGACATTCTGCGGTGAATGGTAATTTTCGCAGCAAAATAGTCGACGTTTTATTTTCCTGGTTTTATCTAGGGTCGAAATGTCTCTGCTGATCATTTGTGATCAGTGGCGGTGCACGTCGTTGGACATCATAAAATAATGAGACGTGAATTGTATCCTGCAGTCAAACATAAAAAACTTTACCGATTTTGCTGATAAAACTGAAAGAAAATGGGCTGCACCTATTTTTGTGGAAAGAGGACATTTATTATCGTTGCGATTGTGTTCTCCTTCTTTAACAGATGTATTTAACATCAACGAGTTAAATACAACTGTTCTTCATCACAGAACGGCGAGCGCGGGGGAGCGAGTGTACTGCGGGTGGTCGCTGGACATAGCCGCCCTCTGACTATAGGCATGGCAGTGCTGCTAAATTTCCCTTTTGTGTTGGCAAATGGGCATCGCCTTATGGCAGGCCACATACTGCGGCCGACCGCACAGGGTAGCGGAAGTCCTGGTGAGTCCAGTGACCGCAGAGGGTGGTAGTGAGCCACAGAAAAAGCGCTTGGCGGAGCAGCTAGCCGTTTGAAAAAGCAATCTGGAGCAATCTCCAGAATTTTGTCCTTGTTCCAGAGGGGTCAAGTGGTCCTGAGAAATACGTTTAACGGACTGCAAGAAAGAGTTGCATTGACAATGAATACAATTGTTCTCCATCACAGAGTGGCTGGCTGCTGAGGGCGAGGGAGGGTATGTCTACTGTGGGTGGTCTACGGACACAGCTGCAGAGGGTGGGAGCTGTGTTGCTATATTTTAGACGAACAAGTTGCACTTGGAGCCATCCTCCTTTTATCTCTTGTTGTTTAGTTGATGACACATGCTATTGTGTTGGCGAAGGAGCGTCGCCTAAAGGCAGTTAACGACAACGCAAAGCACGGCGGAGCAGCTGGCCATTTGACAAAGCCTGTGTCCTCCCTGTAGATTTATGGACGGAGGGACGGAGGCGAGGCAGGAGGTGAGGTAAGAGGGCCTCGATTTATGTCAGTTTGTGACCGCCTGTCGATAAGAATGCGCATTCAACTACCACACTCTCTGCAGTCTTTTAGGGCGACAATGTTCCCAGTACACTTGTTGCATTATGACCCGTTCATTACAAGTGCTGGTTTTTTTCATGACAATTTAGAAGTGTAATAGAACTGTGGTACCTTTTTTCCATCAGCTGTGGTAGCGTGTATTGGCTTCAGTTACCTGGGATGCATAGTGGTTTTTGAGCAGGCATCTGTAGCGAAATCTGATGTCAAACAATGATAGATACTGTATGCTTACAGGTAGTACACTTTTTAAACTCTTCTCTGTCAAACACTATTATCCTGTCACTTGATCATAATGCCAACCAAAAATAATAAAAACTGTACCTTACACCTCTGTCTTTTTTCTGCCAGCTTGTAGGTGAAGGGTAGAGTTTGAGTGTGTCTGTCTCTAGTTTGCGAATTTTTCCCCGCAGTATAACACCAGTTGTATGGTACCGTATGTTTTTGAGCTCTATCGCGTGTTTTGGCCTTCCTTCTGTAGTGCTATGCATATACGAGGGCAGTTCAATAAGTAATGCAACACATTTTTTTTCTCGGCCAATTTTGGTTGAAAAAACCGGAAATTTCTTGTGGAATATTTTCAAACATTCCCGCTTCGTCTCGTATAGTTTCATTGACTTCCGACAGGTGGCAGCGCTGTACGGAGCTGTTAAAATGGCATCTGTAACGGATGTGCGTTGCAAACAACGGGCAGTGATCGAGTTTCTTTTGGTGGAAAACCAGGGCATCTCAGCTATTCATAGGCGCTTGCAGAATGTCTACGGTGATCTGGCAGTGGACAAAAGCACGGTGAGTCGTTGGGCAAAGCGTGTGTCATCATCGCCGCAAGGTCAAGCAAGACTGTCTGATCTCCCGCGTGTGGGCCGGCCGTGCACAGCTGTGACTCCTGCAATGGCGGAGCGTGCGAACACATTTGTTCGAGATGATCGACGGATCACCATCAAACAACTCAGTGCTCAACTTGACATCTCTGTTGGTAGTGCTGTCACAATTGTTCACCAGTTGGGATATTCAAAGGTTTGTTCCCGCTGGGTCCCTCGTTGTCTAACCGAACACCATAAAGAGCAAAGGAGAACCATCTGTGCGGAATTGCTTGCTCGTCATGTGGCTGAGGGTGACAATTTCTTGTCAAAGACTGTTACAGGCGATGAAACATGGGTTCATCACTTCGACCCTGAAACAAAACGTCAATCAATGGAGTGGCGCCACACCCACTCCCCTACCAAGAAAAAGTTTAAAGCCATACCCTCAGCCGGTAAAGTCATGGTTACAGTCTTCTGGGACGCTGAAGGGGTTATTCTGATCGATGTCCTTCCCCATCGTCAAACGATCAACTCTGAAGTGTATTGTGCTACTCTTCAGAAATTGAAGAAACGTCTTCAGCGTGTTCGTAGGCACAAAAATCTGAACGAACTTCTCCTTCTTCATGACAACGCAAGACCTCACACAAGTCTTCGCACCCGAGAGGAGCTCACAAAACTTCAGTAGACTGTTCTTCCTCATGCACCCTACAGCCCCGATCTCGCACCGTCGGATTTCCATATGTTTGGCCCAATGAAGGACGCAATCCGTGGGAGGCACTACGCGGATGATGAAGAAGTTGTTGATGCAGTACGACGTTGGCTCCGACATCGACCAGTGGAATGGTACCGTGCAGGCATACAGGCCCTCATTTCAAGGCGTCGTAAGGCCGTAGCATTGAATGGAGATTACGTTGAAAAATAGTGTTGTGTAGCTAATAGATTGGGGAATAACCTGGTGTATTTCAATGCTGAATAAAACAACCCCTGTTTCAGAAAAAAAAATGTGTTGCATTACTTATTGAACTGCCCTCATAGTTGTGTAATTAGATCCGATCTTTGTGATTAATTACGTAATTAGGACCTATGTTTACTCCATTTTCTGGACCAAAATAAAGCAAGTACTCTAACATAACCTTCCCCTCCTGCATCTGGACAGATACTGTGTGTTGGGTAGATGCACTCGGGCTCTCCATACAGTAGAACCAGGGTTCGAATACCAGAAACGGCTTTGCCATTTTTAATTTCTTGTTAATTCCAAGTGCCTCTGGTGGTATAATAGTGTTGGGGGGTCCACTTAGGCTTTCCATTCAGGTGGGCCAGGTTTCGAATCCGCATTTTTAACATCCCAGCAATACCTGGGCGTGGGGTGGAGTGGGATGTCTGCACAGCCATAGGACAAAGAAATTCCGGCCAATAGTGTGTGTGTGGGGGAGATGGTGGGGTGGGGGAGTGTGGGGAGGAGTAGAGGGAGCTGGGGCCCACGTGCAGGCTGAGAAAAACACCTGACATCACATGGGGGTGAGGGTGGATGTTGTCGGGGGGGAGGGGGGCGGGGTGGTCGGGGGTGGGGGTGAACGTGGTCGGGGTGGGGGGTGGGGCCTGTTCGTGGTCAGGGGGAGGGAATTAATTGATTAATTTAATAATTTTGCATATCAATTTGATAGCAAAAGTGTCCTGATGCCCCCACTATACCACTAGTGCTGTTGCCAATGCGTTTTAGTTTATTTTACTGACTGGATGAATAATGTTGCAGCAAGTTTTAGGGACATACGGTTACAAGGAAAGTGATCACAAATTTTAACACATTGTTTATATTTTTATTTTTATCGTCTTATTAGATTTTTAGAGAATAATTCTGATGATGAAGGTTTGCTCCTTCGCAAAGGTTTCAGTTTTGATTTTGAATTTTGAAATGTGGTTGAGATTGTACATTGACAACCATTACGTCCTACGCATCATGTATCAAATCAAAGAAATTCTTTGCAATTGAAACCCGAAACTGTATGCTCAAGAACCGCCACTTCTACGGTATACGCTGATAATAGATGTAATGAAAACCCTGCACGAAGGTACTCTTTGTAACACAGAGAAAGACTACAATCGATAAACGTAAAGTTCTAAGAGAGAACCAATATTTTTTATGTTAATAAAGGAATTGAAAACTTAAAAAGTAAAGGCGATTGAATATACTCGATTTGGAAGTTATGTGAAACGAAAAGTAAGACGCACAAATGCACACAAAGAAAAAAACAGGGGCGGAAATAGTAACGAGAAAAGGACGTACATTTTGTGAACGGTACAGGAGCGAAAGTAATGAAGCGACATTTCATACTGATTGAAATTAAATTATGTAGGAAGCAGTCCCTTTCATATATATCATAATTTGTAGCATACTTGTCGAAGTGATGTGTGTAGTGGGAACTTCAATTAAAATTGGAAGTTAAATACTCTGTGTTGAGCTTTATCATCTGACAGCAGTTTTGTCGTACGTGAGCCGCTTATCCACGCTTGTTGACTTGACATAACTTAGATTACGTGTGGGAATGCGATCTAACAGAAAATGAAAGTTCCCACCGAATATGTATAAAACCTTTGTGTAAAATTGATGCGAATGTTATAGAATGAATTGCCATGTTATGTATTCCATTCTGTATCGCATTATACACCCAAAAATTTCACATTGGTGTCTCATGGTATCTGTGCAAGCCAATGTTTTGGTGGTTGCTCAGCTGAATCAACAGTATTTAAAAAGATATTATCACCTTTGATGAGATTTATTTCTCGTTTCGAATTTAACGGCTATTCTTGAAGTGGCTGTAACTTAAATTTTCGGCTTAAGCAATGTAAACGCTTGGGAAGCCATAACAGTACATTTGACTTGAGGCATCGACATTTCTGTGTCTACACTATAGTGTCTTATGCCCGACTTATACATCTGTTTGCGGTAAATGCTGGCATCAGTACACTATCATATTCCAAAAATCTGATTTTAGTACATTTTGCAGTCTATTTTTCTAATATTTACAAGACAGTTATCAACTATGCTGCTCAACGCAAATAATGATCACACCAGAAAATGGTCCCTTCTTTCGTGTGAAGCAGTCTGCAAAGAGGGAAGATTTTTTGGGTTCGTGTCGGCGCAGAAAATTGAGGGATCAACCGCTATCCTTATCAGGTTTGCTCAGCTGCTCTGAAATTAAAAAGGAGACGAATTAATAACGGCTCTGCTGACAGTCAGGCTTCGGCTGAAAGCCGTGTAGCATAGGAACTACTCAACAGTTCTGCGTGGCTTAAAATAAAGGAGATAGGCGAGAACTGTCACCTTCTTGCTATAAGCGTCGCATCATCGAGTGAAATAAAAAACTTTTACTTATGTCTTGTTCATGATCATTGTTGTACTGAACTCTGCATTGCGAATTTAGTTGATGCCAATGTTTAGAAAAGCAAGGAAATGAGATGGAAGAAATACTCCATGTACTTCTGCGTAGTAAAGCTTACCTGTGGCCACATTGTGCAGAGATCACTTCTTATAATTTCCTTTCACTTTAAAACTTTAATGTGATGATTGTTTTCTGACGTATCTAGATCGACGCGCATTCGCATTCGGCGGTGTTAAAATGTTAAGAAAGGGATGTTGAGAATGAATAGTTTAGCTGGAACTGACTGATACCTGATCCACGACAGCCTTCGCCTGCTTACATGTCAGCTGAAGTACAGTTTCTATAGCCATTGTTTTCCACATTAGATTAAACGCATGAAGTGAGATGTTAAACATTTTCTGTAGACCATGTAAGACAGTCGCAGGGTCTGTTATTAGAATTACAGATTGGCGTTGCATTACACCGTATTTCGTACGCAGACATCAAAATTATGCTTTTAATAACGCCGGAGAATTGCCTCTAAAATTTCAGCTGTGCTAGAAGTAATAGTAGCCCTACTGACACTGTGATTTGCCAGTGCTTTGCTTCTTCAGTGTATAATGTTGCCTAAAGGAAAACAAGAGAGAAATGGACCTCTGTACAATACACAATGACATGGAATACTACTAATTTTAGAAGATACGCAGCTGAAGATGTGTCCAAATTTTAACATTCGAAGAAAACCCACAAAACATCATTACTTTATAGTACTGTATAGCGGACACTATTTCCCAGGTCACGGTGGCGCTTGTCTATGTTACTGTGCAGACTATGAAATATATATATATATATATATATATATATATATATATATATATATACACATCAGTATGTTGGTATAATAGACCAGCAATTCCATCTCAAAATGGATAGCCATACATTTTTGCGATTTTTCGGAAATTATGACTGTTGTGCGTAACATATTTCGTTGTAAATCGAAGTCTGTGATTTAGTTATTGTTCCCAGTTTGCTACCACCAATAACACGAAAAATTTTCAGGAAATTTGTAACTTTTATTCAGCTTTACCTGTTGCCTTGATGGAAATCTTATTTTGTGCATTGTTTCCTTCAGTTCTTAATGGGTGTTAGCAAATCTTCTAGCTTTACAAATCTATAAATAAAAAAAAAATTCATAAAGCTTATTTTAAAGTTTTTTGTTTACTGATCTGTAAACCTTTGCACCAGCCACAATGCAGCCCCATTTTGGACGCGGTTCTCGAGCAAGAGATTGGTTATTGACGTTCAAAAGCAGCTGGAAATCGCTCTGAATACTGTCGTGAGTTGAGTACCAGAGATACTAAAGGTACCTCAAGTGCTATCCTCTCCTGTGTATCCTGTCTCCTCTGCACGAAGTATTGGATCTATCACTATACCTTCACTTGACTGTGACTGGTGTGTCAGTGACAGGGCTAGGCTTCCCGTATAGGAGCGACAGGGACCACGGGAACTAAGGATGTTACACCCAACCTCACAACCAAAGGTGACTTCCACCGGAGCCAGTGAGATGCCTTTCACCATTTGGGAAACATACTGTCTCCTGCGTGAAGAGGAGGCCAAAGCAAAAGAGTTGGAATCTATTAATCGTCGGCAGCTGAAACGTGATGGTACTCCTTAGTGAAATGGCAGCAAGGGCTTTGAAGGAGCGCCAGATGCACTTAGTGTGTATGCACTGGGGCGTTATTCAACATGACGAAGAGGGTATTTGGGCAGCCATTGAGGCTTTAGCCAACTGCAGATTGTGGCGCAAGTTGGAAAAATGATGCATGTCATCTGGGCATTCTTGGAGCATTCAGGTGACCTACAAAGGAGGTTGAGGAGATCAGCTTTGCTCGTGGAGTTTCAATGAACCTCAGAATCATCAGCATTCTCCGCAGAACTAACCGTGGCCCCTGGTTCTGAGTAGAAGGAGTGGACCAGAGACTTCGAAGGTGCTGTGAGAAGCTAGGCTGCGACTTCTTGGACTTCCGTCATGTGGTTGAGAACTGTGGAGCTCCCCTAAGGGGGTCAGATGTCCACTGAACATCAGAGGCTGCTACCATGGTAGCAGACTGTGTGTGAAGTCCACACAAGGTATTTTTTAGATTAGGTGACTCTCCATCCAGTCCAGATGATGATAGCACTAACATTTTTGGGGAAAATTTAAGCCTATATCGAAAGAATGAACCCTTGCTCTCGGTGTAGCGTGTTTGACTAGTATCCCGTACCGAGCGAGGTGGCGTAGTGGTTAGCACACTGGACTCGCATTCCGGAGGACGACGGTTCAATCCCGTCTCCGGCCATCCTGATTTAGGTTTTCCGTGATTTCCCTAAATCGCTTCAGGCAAATGCCGGGATGGTTCCTTTGAAAGGGCACGGCCGATTTCCTTCCCCATCCTTCCCTCACCCGAGCTTGCGCTCCGTCTCTAATGACCTCGTTGTCGACGGGACGTTAAACACTAATCTCCCCCTCCTCCTCCTAGTATCCCGTGCTCCGGTTTCGACACTGCTTAAATACTGACTAAAAGTCGTCAGCAGAAGACTTCTGGCATAAGAAAGCACTCACGTTTTGCCAACGGCCTTGTCCAAGAGGACAGAGGAGCGAATAGAGGTTCAGGGTACCCCTGTTCTTGGGATCGAAAACTGCCCTAAAAGACGTATGAATCAGCGATGATCAATGGTTTGAGAATACAGAAGGCAACGGATACTACCGAATTATACACACGTAGGGTGTATCTACAGTACATGTGAGCTGTAACTGAAGAAGTGTCATAATGATCTCTCCATTGGTAAAAAATTCTGGATTTGTCGCCTATTCCAATCGTCGTGAGAGGTCTGCAAAAGGGGAGGTGACCATGAGCAAAAGATAGACCGCTGACAAGGATGGTTCAGGTATACATGCCGAAGGTGCAAAGAAAGAAAGTATGTGATGGTACAGAAGGGGGAATTCGGTATGTAAAGGGAGACTGGAACGCGCTTCTAGGGCAAGGGAGAAGAGAAAATGTTATGGGAGAATATGGCATAGCAGTAGAATGAGAGAGGAGACAGACTAATTGAGTCTTGCAATAAACTAAAGATGCTAATAGAAATGCTCTGTTCAAGAATAATAAGAGAACGAGGTATACTTGGAAAAGACGCTGAGACATAGGAAGATTACAACTGGATTACGCCATGGTCAGACGAAGGTTCCAGAATCAGATAATGACTTGAAAGGTGTATCTGGGAGCAGATGTAGACTCAGGTGACTTAAAAGTTGTACCTAGGAGCAGATAGAGACCCAGGTGACATTTCAGTAATGATGAAGAGCAGACAGAAGTTTAAGAGGGTCGTGGGGAAGGATCAATCTGAAAGAATGTGGGATACTGAAGTAATGAGAGATGATGAGGCAGGTTTGAGGTTCGCTAAGGATGTGGATATTGCTGTAAGGAATACCATAGTAGGCAGTTCAGTTGAAGAAGAGTGGACATCCCTTAAAAGAATAATCATGGGTGTTGGACAGACAAACATAGTTATAAGGAAGATGACTTTCAGGCTGTAGCACTTGTACGTCTAGTTTTTGTTGTGAATGTCTCAGCCAAGATGATGCTGCATGGTGAAGTGGCTCAGTGAGCTGGTAAGATACTTTATCAGTGTATCATCTCATGTTGTTTATTACAAAGGAATAATAAACCAAAATTGTTCGAAGTATTTATTTGTTACTTATAAAGATGAAAGATCGTCTGAAGCTACAGCCATGGACAGTAAACGAATGCTACATAATTATGTCCAGGGAATTGTGGCTCTCACGTTAATAATGGGTAACAGAATTAATGCTAATTAAAAATAACGATACATAGATCTCAATTTCTCCATGCCGCACAATGCTTCTCTTATAGCGTTTGACACTGGGGCATAACGAACATGTCTATGACGCACTCGCATTAACTAAACGAACCAGTGATGAAACGTGCCACTCTTCTCTGGATCTTTTCTCTTAATTTTACCCGGTAAGGATCTCAGACTCACGATCATGGTCAATAATCTGTCGGACGAATGTTTTGTAAAGCCGTAACAAATCTCGTGATAGAACGTGATAATTTGTACATCCACATCTACATCCATAGTCTGCAAATCGTTGTGAAGAGCATGGCATAGGTTATTTCTCATTTTACCAGTTGCTACGGCTTCTCCCCATTCAGATGCATAAAGAACGCGGACGATTGGCCGTTTAAATGCCTCTGAGTTCGCTTTAATTAATCTAATTTTGTTCTCACTACCCCTAAGGGTGAATTATAGCTGTCATATTTTACTAGCCCAAGGTACTGGTAGAATCAGATTCGAAAAATATCTCTTTTCTGATTTCCAAAATTCCAAGAATGACTGTGCAAGTAGAGCCTGCATTCGCTTGCCTCGAGCAAGTACCAAACACAAAATTTCTGGTTATTGGACCAAATTTATTTAAATGTTGATTAACTCAACTGATAACAATGCGCCATCTCAAAATCATTTGATGCTTTAACAAAATACGAATCCGTATATTGGATATACAATAACATGATAAATTTCATTGAAACATTATCAAGAGGAGGTGAAAACTGACTGATTTTAAGAATCAGACTAGGGAGCGGAATGTCGGTGTGAGATGTAATATGAACGAATCTAGCAATTATTGACATTTATTTCCTCATTAAAAGTAACGAACACACTGTCGTTAAATTAAAGCACAGTTACTTGAAATAGTGGAGTGTGAGTCTCGACACATGGTACATCATACAACGCAACAATTGGACCGACACGTGTGCGGCAAGTCAGCTAAATGATTTATCAAGATCACATTCTCAATGCTCACACTGATCGCTCACACAACGAAAGACAGGATTTAGAAGAATTGCTCACTGGTTCAGAACGCGTCTGGCTTTAGCGGACAATTTCCGAGAACATAGCCCAATTCTGTACTCCAGTACAACTTAGAAATTTTAGAAATAAATTTACAAAACATGAGCACATCTACTCCGCTATGAAACTGCAACGACGTAAACACCCCTAGTTTTCGAATTGAAGCCATTCGAGAATAGATGTGTTTTCGTCGAATTGGAGCCCCATGGTCTACAAAGAAACGCAGGAGGTGCAGCAGAGTACGGGCTACTAAGTCCGTGGAAATGGAATACAGATTGGACGATAAAATACATAAAACTTAACACCAGCATTCCACAAAGCACACGACACTAACTAAAACTGTAGATCACGTAGCGGCACCATTCGCCCACGCCGAGTTGCCGTTGCACAAAAGACCTCAAATGGTTCATATGGCTCTGAGCACTATGGGACTTAACATCTGACGTCATCAGTCCCCTATAACTTAGAACTACTTAAACCTAACTAACCTAAGGACATCACACACACCCATGCCCGAGGCAGGATTCGAACGTGCGACCTTAGCAGCCCCGTGGTTCCGGACTGAATTGCCTAGAACCATTCAACCACAGCGGCCGGCTACAAAAGACCTTATCGAATAAACTGAATACTAATGAAATAAATATCGTTCCCTTACTAAAATAATTGGTGTGGCATGATTATCAATGCTAAACACCAGAGTGATTACCGGAAACTCAAACAAAGCTAACTCTTACACACTTCAGTTTCGCAACCAGAGACACTACACAGAGCATCCATACACACCGGCGTCCTGGGGAAGAAAAAAAACTAACCTGCCCCGTCGCCGGATCTATACAGAAACCTGGAAGGGCCCAGAGAGCGTAAGCGGTTAGCCACTAATGCCTCTCTGACTCAATGTAGCCGTATTCAAAGCTCTACACAAAGGTTGGCGAAACTGCTCTTTAATGGATTACACAGATACATACGGAACACAATTATGAATTGAAATTGAAAAAGAGGTTTTCTTATGCCGTTGAAATGCCGCTGAGAAAAGCCGCTGTAATATTACGCACTCGCTCGTTCATCTTTCTCTCCAGGCATTGTCGACCGAACATTTGAGTCATTAAGAATTGTAGCAAAACCGAAGGTTGCTTGCCAAGATTGCTTTCCAAGATCAGTGGAACGGCTCACATGGAAACGTTTCAAGGGAGCAGTACGTAGGGAGTCGATGTATATTCCTAAATTCATAATTGAAAGCTGTTTTTTTTTGTTTTTTTTTTGTATCCCGCCTGGGAGGCGGCGCGTGGGTGGGAGCAGGAAAAGGTGAAAATCTCTCGTTACTGCAGTGGGAATTAAAATCACCTTTACTTTAGCAACAAGAGTAATACATAACTTTGCCCTGAGGTGCGAAGCTGAAGCGAAGTGTCCCGGCTGTCTGCTGTTGATCAAATGGGCTGAAACTGGAGCTCTCCTGCTCCGGCTAGAGTTCGCTGTCGTCGGTGACTTGTAGTGCCAACTTATGAACTTATGCCGTGGCATCGTTGCCATCGATACCACAGTTTTTAAATTTAATAAGGAAGCTTTCGTCGGATGGTTTAAGTTTGTCTTGAAAAGTCTGCCAGTTCAGTTTCTTCAACATCACTGCCGGCCGAAGTGGCCGAGCTGTTCTAGGCGCTTCAGTCTGGAACCGCGCGACCGCTACGGTCACAGGTTCGAATCCTGCCTCGGGCATGGATGTGTGTGATGTCATTAGGTTAGTTAGGTTTAAGTAGTTCTAAGCTCTAGGGGACTGATGACCTCAGAAGTTAAGTCCCATAGTGCTCAGAGCCATTTTTTCAACATAACTGAGACACTCTCCCTGGGATGGAACATACCTGTCGTCATTCGTGCTGCCCTTGCCTGTATAAGTACCCCTGTTAATTCTATTTGATACGGGCCCCACACAATTGAACAATATTCTAGGCTGAGTCGCACGAGCTATTTGTAAGCAACCACCCTTGTAGACTGTCTGCATTTACCTAGTGTTCTACCAATAAGTCGAAATCAGCCAGCTGCTTTATCGCGACTGAGCCTATTCGATCATTTCGTTTCATGTTCGTACAACGTATTACACCCAGGTATTTATATGAGTTGACCGATTAGAATTTTGATTCGCTGATACTGTAGTTATAACACACGATGTTTGTTCGTGTTGTACAGTGCACAGTTTCACAATTCTATACAATTAAAGCATGTAACCAATCTTTGCACCACTTTGAATTCTTATCAAGGTACGAGAGAATATTTGTGCAACTTTCTGCAGACATACTTTATTACAGATAACTGCATCATCTGCTAAAAGTGTGAGGTTACTATTCATGGTATCACTATTACTATTACTATTAATAGTATTACTATTAATATAATTAATAGTAACTGTCTACAAGTTTATTTATATACAATATGAACGGGAATGCCCCCAACATCTTTCTTGAGGGTACACCCGAAAGTACTTCTTCATCTATCGATGGCATGCAGTTCAAGACAACATACTGCGTCCTCTCTATCAAGAAATCCTCAATGCAGTAAAACATTTCACTTGATAACCCATACGATCGTGCTTTTGATAATAAACGTAGTTGTGGTACTGAGTCATAGGCTTTTCTCAAACAGAGAATTACTGCATCTATGAGACCGTTTCCATCCACGGATTTCAGGATGTCATGTGAAAAATGTGCGAATTGGGATTCACATGATCGATGTTTTCGGAATCCAAGTTGGTTGGCATGGAGCGGGTCATTCTGTTCGAGTTTACCAACGATAAAATGCGCTACAGTTGTAAAACTTATTTATTTCTAAAAAGGAAAGCACACCCCTGTTTCAGGATATGTAGCCCATCTTCAGGTGCATATTAAAATGTCAATCCACAAGGGATACGTTCCTGCACTTATCTGTCCTTACTATCTTCGGGATTGTGTAGATGGTTTTTTTCCGAAAGTCTAATGGTACGTCGTCAATCTCATATATTGTACACAATAACTTGAATAATCGTTTTGTTGACACTTCCGCCAGTGATTTTAGAAATTCCGATGGAATGTTGTCTGTACCTTCTGCCATATTTGAGTTCAAGTCTTCCATAGCTCTTTTAAATTTTGGCTCTAATACTTGATATTCTATGTATTCGATTTAGACTCCTATTTCTTCTTCTATCACGTCATCAAACGATTTGTTTCCTCATAGAGGCTTTTAATGTACTCTTTCCGGCTATCTGTTCTCTCTTTTTCGTTTACCAGTGGCATTACCGTTGCATTCTTTATGTTGGTACCCTTGCTTTTAATTTCACCGAAGATTGTTTGGACTTCTATAAGCTTAGTCATTCCTTCTGGCGACTATTTCTTTTTCGATTTCTTCACATTTTTCCTTCATCCATTTCGTCTTGGTTGCGTCTCATTCCCTATGTTTTTCTTTCCTAAGGGATTTATATTCCTGTATTCCTATCAGTATTTGAGCATTTTTTACTTTCTTCTTTCATTTCTGTTACCGAAGGCTTATTCCTACTTACCTTCCTATGTGTGTTTTCTGTCGATCTTTGATTGTCCGTTTTAGAAATGTGTACTTTTCTTCGACTCAACTTCCTACTGTGGTACTCCTTAAGGCAGTATCCACATCCTTAGCGAACTTCAGACGCGCTTCATCAATCCTCAGTACTTCAGTATCCCACTTTCTTCCACACTGATTCTTCCTTACGATTCTCTTAAACTTTAGTCTACTCTTCATCATTACCAAACTGCGATATTGGTGTATATCTGCTTCTAGGTACGCCTTACAATCCAATATCCGATTTCGAAACACTTTCTTCTATTTTTTCCCTTATATAGCGTCCCTATACGAACGCGTAATAATACTATTTTTTGCAAGTCAAGTGAGACGTTGAAAAACTCTGAGAAAATCTCGTGTGACTACGGAATGCATAAAGGCAGCTGTTTTTTGCGAGCAATTACAAAAAAGGTTATAAAACAAACACAATAACGTTGTATTTGAAAAATAAACGATATCATTGTACAGATAAGTGTTTATCTGCTGTCTTCATACGAATAATGATATATCTAAAAGTTCTCTCTCTCTCTCTCTCTCTCTCTCTCTCTTTCTCTCTCTCTCTCTCTCTCTCTCTCTCTCTCTCTCTCTCTCACGCACGCGCTTTCGCTCTATGGTTGTCTTCCGAAGCGTTATTACGTATACTGATCATCTAGGACTGCAATGTAGTGTAACATTACTTACTGACCTGTGTGGGATGAGATTTATTTGAAGAAATGCTGAACCTATGTCGAATACTCTCAGTTTTCAGAATTATAGCATTAACGCCATTACGCAGCACATTTGAAATTTACGTTATTGTTAGCAGACACGTTACTATCAGCGTTGAATATTTTTTTTTTTAGCAAAGCTTGAACCCTGGACCGGGCAGTTTAATTACGAATTTGGCAGTCATTTTAAGGTATTGTGTGAAATCAGAGGTGAACATTGTATTTGATCTAGCACTGAAACGTCCCCTTTAAACAATTATACATGACTGTGCTTAAATTGACACACAATATTTTGTTAGCGCAACGCAATCTGACTTTCAAAATTCCCTACAAAGGAATGGCCCTGACTAACATTAAACTACACCTTTCACAGATCACTTACCTCACAAAAATCTTCGCTGCTCAAGCTACTGCAATACAGCGAGCGCCACTACTGCCAGCTAAATAAAAGAATCAAACTATGGAAGGCACTAACTACTGATAGGGATAGTTAGCAAATGAAAGATATTAATAGAGAACAAACAATGTATTTACCTTGATATCATCATATATAAATATAGCAGTTCATGACAAATTTCAAAACTCCGCCATCTCTCTCCCCACATCCACCACTGCTGGCGGCTCACCTCCAACTGCGCAACGCTACGCGCTGTTCACATCCAGCTGCCGCTGCCCAACACTACTAAAGAGACTGCTTACACAACGCTTGTCCGCTTGTTCTGGAGTACTGCTGTGCGGTGTGGGATCCGCATCAGGTGGGACTGGCGGATGACATCGGAAAAGTACAAAGAAGGGCAGCTCGTTTTGTATTACCTCTAAGTAGGGGAGATAGTGCCCCAGACATGATACATGAATTCGAGTGGCAATCATGAAAACAAAGGCGTTTTTCGTTGCGACAGGATCTACTCATGAAATTTCAATCACCAGTTTTCTTCTCCGATTACGAAAACATTCTGTTGGCACCCAACTACATAGGGAAAAATGATCATCACGATAAAATAAAAGAAACCACGGCTAGACAGAAAAATTTAAGTGCTCGTTCATCCCACCCGCCGTCCGAGGGTGGAACGGAAGAGAGACAGCTTGAAGTGGTTCATTGAAACCTCTGCCAGGCACATTATTGTGAATAGCAGAGTAATCAGGTGGAACTAGATGTAGATATGAATACAGGCTTGTGAATTTTAAGGAACTTAACACATGCATTCGATTCGTCATTCGACTTCAGCCCCCCCAGATTGTAGCCTCGTTAACATTTGTACTTGTCGGTCAGCAGCACCTAGAGTTTTTTATTTATGCACTTTAACAAGAGTTAAGCGCACTTGTCTGGCCGTGGAAAGGGTAGGAGATCATCCTCCAGTTAGCCGACGAGACCCAGCGAGCGAAGGCATTTGCAGCCCCATCCCATTCTGCCGACCGTCGCTATTGGGGGCTCGTCCGGGATTGAAGCATTTGCAGCCCCATTCCCATTCCGCCGACTGTAGCATGGTTCACAATAATATTCATGTAGTCCACAGCTATCACCTTGCCTTCGACTACTACGACGGTCCCATGAAAGTCCAAGTGAGTATCCCCCAGGGAACTGCAGGCGCGACGCAGTGAACGTTCCGAACAGTTTTTCGTCTGGATGACAGTGTACCTGGTCCCGATCGTCGACCTGTAAGGTGATTAATTTGACTAGGCGCATGTTTCCACAATCCAAGGTCCAGTTCGGATGGTTCCCTAACCACTGAGGACGTAATTACGATATGGTAAGAGTGGCTTGGAAACATGTAGAGATCGTCTGCTGCAGAGCTCCTTGTTCAGCAGTGTGCGATGAATAGTGAGATGTGGAACACTTGAGTCTGACAGGGATTGCACTCTGACTTCAGCTCTGCCATATTTCATCACGCTTGGTCGTCCAGCTCTTTGTTGCCTACTCGTTGTTTCAGCGTTCTTAAAGAACTTTCCATGGAACCTGACGACAGTAGCATGAGAGCAGCGGTCCAGCTTTGCTCTTTCCAAGATGCTAGTGTTCAGGCGCCGGCCATTACAGTTTGCCCTTAGCCAAAGTCGCCTATATCAGAGGATTTCCCAGTCTGCGGCCCACATCGCTGGAATGATTCTCCATTCGTTTCTGTTGAATTCATGTTCTTACCGTGTGACGTTCTCGCAACGCTACCAGGCGAAATGTTGACCGAAGGGATGGATAGTATGTTGGAGTATCGTGTCCCGACAGTTTACAACCTTCAAATTAGATTCAATGAAGACGAGAGTGTTCCGTCATACGTCCATGATACCGACTCAAAAAATGAATGACCCACCCCCCCACCGAACATGTTCAACTATACTCCTGCGATTTGCGTCGGTATTTGGCTGCTGTTTTACGGCGATCATCAGGTATCAGACACATTCTCCACTCATCTGCTATTATCACGGGACGAATTTTCAAACGGAACTGATACTTTGAAGCACATTCCCAGAACAAATGGGTACGACAGGTCCATAGTCACACGTATGTATAACTAATTAAAACGAAGGGAGAAAAATCCTCAATTAAATAAGAAACTTAAGCACATTAGCATGACATACCACGTTCTAACATCTGAAAAAATTCAAAGGGTCATTACATAAAACTGGGTTAAAAGTTTCCAGAAAACTCTTAATTGGGGCGGTATCTACTCGTAAACGTCCTGAAGGAGCTTGAAATATATTGGTCAGAAGGAAAATATCCAGAAAATATTTTGAATTAGCAGAATCAGTTTTCAAGGAATGTCTTTTTCAATGTACAGGGTTTTCCATTCATCTAGACAAACAGAAATAACTTTTTGTCAAGAAGCAAAATATAAAAAAAAAAATGTATCAAGTAAATGTTGCTCACCTATCAGCGAGACATTAATCAGCATGACAGCTTTCCTGTAACTTTGCTCGTTACTAAGATATGGTCGGCGGTAGTTTTTCTTAAACACGACCCAATATATTTAATTCGGTAATCCACTTCTTCTACTCAAGATCTATTGAAAGACGTATTCTAGTGTACCAACCACTCACACATGATGTTATTAAAATTTAACATAAAATTGACTTTGTTGTACATGCACACGTGCAGCCACAGGGTGACAATTATTGAACTATATGAAGAAAACGTAAATTAGTAACGAAATAAAGCGTGCACCCACTTTATTCAACATGTGAACCTCACTACAGATATACGGATTTAGATTATGACATGTTCGATATGCCTGCCATCACTGGCAATAATGTGGCACAGACGAATAGTGAAATTCTGCAAGACCCGCTGAAGTGTCGGAACATCGATGCTGCGATGATCTCCTGAATTGCTGTTTTCATTTGAGTAATGGTTTTGGGATTATTGCTGCACACCTTGTCTTTAATAAAGCTCCACAAAAAGGAGTCGCATGTGTTCAAATCCGGAGAATATGGCGGCCAATCGAGGCGCATGCCGCGAGAAGTGGTCGCGGGGTTTGAGGCATCATGTCACGGAGTGTGCGTCCCCCCCCCCCCCCCCCCCCCCACTGGACGTTCGAGTCCTCCCTCGGGCATGGATGTGTGTGTGTTGCTCTTAGCATAAATTCCTTTAAGTTAGCTTAAGTAATGTGTAAGTCTAAGGACCGATGTCCTAAGCAGTTTGGCCCCTTAGGAATTCACACACATTTGAACATTCGAGGCCCATGCCAGGGGCCTCTGGGTACTCCAGAGGCAGAATGTGGACCCCAGAGTGATCCTCCAGGACATAAAACACTCTCCTGCTTCTTTGGGGTCGATCTCCTTCTTGCATGAACAGCATCTTGTGAAATCAGGGTCATTTTGGATAATGGGGATGAAATCATCTTCCAAAACCTTTCGGCAGTCACTGTGCCATCAAGGAATATCGCACTGATTATTCCTTGACTGGACACTGCACACTGCCAAGTCACCCGTTGAGGGTAAAGAGACTTCTCGATCGCGAAATGCGGATTCTCAGTCCCCTAAATGCGCCAATTTTGCTTATTGACAAAGCTATCCAAATGAAAGTGGGCTTCGTCGCTAAACAAAACCATCCAGCGCACACTAATTCCCACCATGCCTCGCGGCCAACCGTTCAGTTTGAACGTCCTAACGCAAATCGTTGAGAAGTTATGACGATTTTATTTCATATAGTGCAGTAATTGTCACTCTGTACTTGGGGTAATCTAACTTGCCCATTTGCTGGAGTTGACAATAAACAAATGGAAACTCAAGATAAAAGCAAACCAGCCGTTCAGTCAACCGTCTCCAGTGGAAAGTTTGTACACCACCGAAGACACGTTAGAAATGCTACTAACCTAAAGAGAATATAAATTAGCACAACATTAACTGTAATCCTGTTAGCCAATTTATAATACGGGCACATGTAGTACAGTATTGTAAAAGTTTTAACGATGTGTTGTATACAATAGAGATAATCCGTGATTAAAAAGTGTGTCATCATTTGTTTTATTGTGGTTAAAGATAGGCATAACGCTACCCAGACAAAAGAACTCTACAAACAGCACTCTCCTGACAATAACCCACCTTCCCAATGGATGTTTTCTCGTCTTGCTGTGACACTTCAGAAACAGGAAGTTTCAACTCAAGGCAACGCAATCGTCGTGGAAGTCAAACAGACGTACCTACCGAAATTACTATTCTCGCTTCTGTTACAATGAATCCATACATGAGCACATGACAATTTGAACAGGAGACTGGCGTTCTCGGTTCTAGGCGCGCAGTCCGGAACCGCACGACTGCTACGGTCGCAGGTTCGAATCCTGCCTCGGGCATGGATCTGTGTGATGTCCTTAGGTTAGTTAGGTTTAACTAGGGGACTGATGACCTAAGATGTTAAGTCCCATAGTGTTCAGAGCCATTTGAATCATTTTTGAACTGGCTTTCTAAAACGTCACGAGTCCTTATCATTTACGCGTTCACCATGAATATCTTGGGAATCCTCGCAATCGTACCTTCTCCGATGTTCTTTTTACCGGTGAATGTTTCTTTTCCAACACAGGATAGGTAATAATTGTTTACCTGCGCAAACCCACGGTGATTTAAATGGGTGGAACGTTAGAGTCAGAGATTTAATGTCTGGTGTGGTATACTTGATATAGTTTTGGCCTTATTTGATAAGTGCTAACCTAAAAAGCAGGATATACGCCAACTTCATCACATGAATGCTTCCTCGTCTTCTGGATCAGATGTCGCTAAGAGAGAGATAGCTTGTGTGGTACCGACATTATGGACATCCAGCACACCTTGTGTGCACACCGTGTTCTGAACCGAAGGTATCCCGCCAGATGAATTGGTCGTGGGCGAACAGTGGATCGGCCTACTCGGTCTGCTTAATTCCTCTGAACTTTTTGAAGTTGGATGCATACAAAATATATTGTCCATCGCAATATTCCAAAAATTCCAGATAACATTCAGGAACGTATCGTGCTTGGCTGTAATTTACTTGAGCTGGCAACACTTGAAGTAGTGACGCATACTTTCACCCAACGCGTGGATCATTGTATTGCTTCCCCTGGTTACCACTCTGAGCATCTCTGAGTGTTCTATCATTTTTTGTGTACACAGTGGATCACAGTTCAACAAAAACCAATTAAAAATCCCCGCTCCTCTTTGTCAGTGACCGGTTATGCAGGTTACGGTTTTCCGTGACTTTCCTAAATCGCTCCAGGCAACGGCCGGAATGGTTCCTCAGAAAGGGCACGTCCGACTTCCTTCTCCATCGTTGAAACATTCCAAGCTTGCGCTTCGTCTCTGATGACATCGATTTCGACGGGACGTTAAACCCTAACATTCCTTCCTTCCTTCCCTTTCTGTTTCCTGTTAAGTTGAACGTTGTGTTTACATGAATACGTGATATGTTCTTTAACAGCTCCTGAGGAAAGGGAGTAGATTTTCGAATAAAAAGTGTAGGGCACCTTTAAAAAGGACGTACCGTTCTTGAAATCTTCGTAAGAGACTAAAATACAAGAAAGGCAGTCATGCAGGTCCAACTGAAAGCTAAGCGACATTTACTTGATGCAATTTTTACATTGTTTCTGGATAAAACGTTACATGGAGTCCTCCAGATAAATGGAACACCCTGCATACGATGACATTCTATGCTAAATCTAGAACGCCTTAGCTCTCGCCAATTCCATGAACGTGCCTACATATAAGCTTCTACATTTTGAACATTATGAACCTTGTGAACTTTTTACATAATTTTTAGTACACATTAATTTTAAACCTTTAACTGTATCTACTTTTGTCATCTTTATTTGGTTAGGTGTTTATTTTCAAATGAAACTGACTTTTACTATATGGGGCGCTGAAGGATATTATTAGCCACATGGGAGTATGTACGTATCTCTCTTTCTAGTTCAGTTTCCACAACTTAGTGATTGTACTTAAATCTTTTGCAACCGAAGAATCGCCCTTTTGAGCCGTAATTCGGTATGATTTGCTTCATACTGTTTTATTTTTATTTTTAATACTAGCACTGCCACTGTTTGTATTTTTAAGTCAATCTACAACTATATTTGTGCTATTGTACCCCATTTTATTTCCTTTTTAATAATTAATAGATGTGAGGATGTACTAAAGATTCGAAACTGATTATCTAAAAAATAAAAAAGTGACCTAGATGGCGTTTTTCTATGGAGCTGAGACATCTGCAGAACATGCTCACGAAGAAAACAGATAAACACCTCAGTGTCGTGGTCGGTCAGCACAGCACCGGCAGAATGGGGTGTTGGGTTATATTCAGAATGAGATTTTCACTCTGCAGCGGAGTGTGCGCTGATATGGGTTATCTTGTTCAAAGATACGAGGGCAGTTCAATAAGTAATGCAACATATTTTTTTTTCTCGGCCAATTTTGGTTGAAAAAACCGGAAATTTCTTGTGGAATATTTTCAAACATTTCCGCTTCGTCTCGTATAGTTTCATTGACTTCCGACAGGTGGCAGCGCTGTACGGAGCTGTTAAAATGGCGTCTGTAATGGATGTGCGTTGCAAACAACGGGCAGTGATCGAGTTTCTTTTGGCGGAAAACCAGGGCATCTCAGATATTCATAGGCGCTTGCAGAATGTCTACGGTGATCTGGCAGTGGACAAAAGCATGGTGAGTCGTTGGGCAAAGCGTGTGTCATCATCGCCGCAAGGCCAAGCAAGACTGTCTGATCTCCCGTGTGCGGGCCGGCCGTGCACAGCTGTGACTCCTGCAATGGCGGAGCGTGTGAACACACTCGTTCGAGATGATCGACGGATCACCATCAAACAACTCAGTGCTCAACTTGACATCTCTGTTGGTAGTGCTGTCACAATTGTTCACCAGTTGGGATATTCAAAGGTTTGTTCCCGCTGGGTCCCTCGTTGTCTAACCGAACACCATAAAGAGCAAAGGAGAACCATCTGTGCGGAATTGCTTGCTCATCATGTGGCTGAGGGTGACAATTTCTTGTCAAAGATTGTTACAGGCGATGAAACATGGGTTCATCACTTCGAACCTGAAACAAAACGGCAATCAATGGAGTGGCGCCACACCCACTCCCCTACCAAGAAAAAGTTTAAAGCCATACCCTCAGCCGGTAAAGTCATGGTTACAGTCTTCTGGGACGCTGAAGGGGTTATTCTGTTCGATGTCCTTCCCCATGGTCAAACGATCAACTCTGAAGTGTATTGTGCTACTCTTCAGAAATTGAAGAAACGACTTCAGCGTGTTCGTAGGCACAAAAATCTGAACGAACTTCTCCTTCTTCATGACAACGCAAGACCTCACACAAGTCTTCGCACCCGAGAGGAGCTCACAAAACTTCAGTGGACTGTTACCCTACAGCCCCGATCTCGCACCGTCGGATTTCCATATGTTTGGCCCAATGAAGGAGGCAATCCGTGGGAGGCACTACGCGGATGATGAAGAAGTTATTGATGCAGTACGACGTTGGCTCCGACATCGACCAGTGGAATGGTACCGTGCAGGCATACAGGCCCTCATTTCAAGGTGGCGTAAGGCCGTAGCATTGAATGGAGGTTACGTTGAAAAATAGTGTTGTGTAGCTAAAAGATTGGGGAATAACCTGGTGTATTTCAATGCTGAATAAAACAACCCCTGTTTCAGAAAAAAAATGTGTTGCATTACTTATTGAACTGCCCTCGTACTATTGCAGTGGCCTCAAAAACATGGCACAGCCACTAGCCTTAACACGACAGAAATGTGGCAGCTGTTGTACAAATTGCCAGCTATGTGCACCAGAGGTGATCATGTTGTATATCCAATGACGTCCCATACAATCATGACAGGTACTTTGCTCATATGATGACGAATGCAATCCTTGGAGCCTTCACGCATGGGTACGTCCATAGTGACATAGTATGCCGAATGGTAACTTGTCTGGGAAGGCTATGTGGCAACATGCTGACGTGCCATTAAGGGGACACTGTATGTGAAATTCGTTGAAATTGGACATTTTTTGTTTTCTACTCCATAATGTACTTTTGACATTCCTGAACATTTTGGTATATAATACATTAAAATCAGACAATTGTGAGACCTTCAAATAATATTTTGGATGTTGACATGTAACTGTCAAATTTCGCGGCTGTGCATATACCGCCACAGTTGAGCAGTCATATCTTGAGAACTACACAGTCTAGAAGGCGGTGAATTGCTTTGTTTTGTGCCTACTGCAACGTCTCAGAAATTGGAATTACAAATAAACAAATTCAGTCCTTTGTTTCAGATACTAGTTTTCGTTGAAAGTAATGTGATTATCGGCTATTTTTTCTAGTAAGCTAATTTCTATTGCTTTTTATACGCAAATAAAATGACTAAGAGGAAAAGTAACTTCAAGAAACGCACATTTGCGGGTAACAGATATGTGAGACCTGCATTTTCTTCTGAAGTACTTGAAAACACGTGTGCTAGCAGTGAAGGAAACCACGATAATGTTTGTGAAGTGACCATGCCCCCTAGTGCATCGAAAAGGAAAGTAACTTTAGAAACAGGTGACAGTGGTAAAAATAATGTTATTATGGCAATCTAACCTATTTACAGAGATTTGGCAAATCCTGAGCTACTAAAGAAGTGTTTACATGGGAAGACCCAGAATGTGAACGAGTCCTTCAATAATGTTGTGTGGTACCGTGTGCCTAAAAATGTATTTGTTGGCCTTATGCCTCTAACGTTAGCAGAGTCTGATGCTGTAATAAGTTTTAATGGTGGGAACTATGAACGACGTGAGGTTCTGGAGAAGTTAGGGGTAACATTTGGACAGAGCACAACTAAAGGACTGTGGGAACTGGATGAGCTTCGTGTATGTGAAGCAGAGTTAGCTGCTCAGCAAATGGCAAAAGAAGCAAGAAAGAAAAGGAGAATGAAAGCACTGGGCTGTTGTGACACTGAAGACTATGGGCCAGGGCAAATCTAGTGCATAACAGACGCAGATATGTAAGACTGTATAAGAATTTGCAATAAGAAAGTCTTAAACCTCAATATCTCTGAACTACATCTTTTTGCAATAAATGGTCCGTTTTCTGAAAAAGTACTGATTGTGTAGACACGAAATTTTCACAGCATTTCAAGTACGAGATTCAACACATATGGAACTAGAATAATTGAAATATCCTGAGTTGTTTTGCTTTATGTCCATTTATTTACAAAATACTGTCAAAAAATTGAGTGTTTGAAAAGAAAGATAACATGCCCCACAATACAATTTTAGTAATAGTTCTAGTTCCGTGTATCCAGAAAGGTGCATTCAACAATTATGGAAAATTGTAAGTTGGTGTCTTAAAAAGTTTCCAAGATAATGGGTCACAAAATTCGATAGTTTAACGTTGGTGGCATAGGACATACAGTACAGTGTCCCCTTAAGAGGAGCCGCAATGATGGTAGCCGTGCTGGCGGTAGATGATGCCCTGTACGTCGTCTCATTCTCTGTGTGGATACGTAGCTTGGTGCTAATGAGGAGTCACATGGCTGTACGATTCTGCATGGCCTAGCGAACAATATGTCTTTCCTCTCGGGGACTAGTCTCGTGCGGCGGTTGAGATTGTGCGTGGAATTGAGTATGTCCTACTTAAGTCCGTCGACATCATATTATCATGACAGTCGTGGGACCCTTGCCAACAGGAACGATAAACCACTGTTCTAATCAAATGCGATTTCTAATGAGAAATCTGTTTTGTTATGTTTCTTTATACAACGAATACTCTTATTTTATGCGATTGTTTAAAAATGGTTCAAATGGCTCTGAGCACTATGGGACTTAACATCTGTGGTCATCAGTCCCCTAGAACTACTTGAACCTAACTAACCTTGTAAGAGGTGTGATATGCGCTGCCTGCAATAGGCAACACTTAGGAGAGTCTCTGACCAGAGAGTTGTTTATCGTTGCTAGTCTGCGCTTGACCGCGCGAGACGACAGTAGTAGTAGAGCGCAGAGAGAGTTAAGTAGCGAGTGGTCGGTAGTTCTGAGCGGGCGTCGGCATGGGTCGGCGGCGTGCTCTGGTCGAGATTTGGGACACGGTATATTGTTAAATAAGGTAATGAAGCAGCATTGCTCACATCTGATAATGTAATGTATATTAATTGTATTTAATTTGTTCAAGAAATGCCCCAATAATAATTTTTGTTTTCAAAGCAATCGCTTTTTTGAAAAGAATCATTCCAATTGAAACAATATTTCCTATGCTTTTCCTCCCAGAATCAATTTATCAGATTAATTATAGCACAGGGCCTAAGGTCAGCGATGCTGCCCTTCATTTTATCAGATTAATTATTGCACAGGGCCTAAGGTCAGCGATGCTGCCCTATTATTGTGGGTTTAATGATTAAATTTCATTTCTCAATTTTTGTGTCGAGTTTACATTGGGCCATTATTTTTCAATAATTTTGTAGCGAAGGTACAGTCGCTTTTATTTCAATTTAACGATGTTTTGTGGGAGCTCAACAACGTTTGGGTCATTATTATTCAGTAATTTAGTGGGGAACTAACTTTTGGCACGTTTTCATTATCATTGAATTTTCTTTTATTTTTGCTGGGAAGTCACAGTTGGGGTCTATTTACATTAACATTTAATTATTGTCTTTAAAAAGAAAAATTTACGGGAAGGTTACACTTGGCTCCCATTTTTTATTAACATAGTCCAAATTTTAAATTTCTGTGGGGCGGTTACAACCTAAGGACATCACACACATCCATGCCCGAGGAAGGATTCGAACCTGCGACCGTAGCGGTCACGCGGTTCCAGACTGAAGCGCATAGAACCGCACGGCCACACCGGCCGGTCTATGCGGTTGTACTGAAATGATAATTTGTATAATTGTAAAGTGTAAATGGTGGCGAGTAGAAATTACTGACTCACATCTGAATACGCTTTTTTAAAAAAGAGAAAAAAGACTTTGTTCAGCTTGTAGTCATATCTAGAAATTAATTTGCGACGTGAATGTAAAATGACTCGTTCCACATCATTACGATTTATCGTGCAAAATAATCCATGGAGTGTGAAACAAACCAACCGATTTGCGCTTCCAGACGCTTACTACACGCTAAGAGTCTTTGGTGTTTGTTGCACGCCACTTTCGCTGTGTCGCAGTTTTGATAGTCAGCAGTGTAAGTACGCTGCTGGACCCGCCCGGCTATAGGAGTGCATTAACGCGCCACTTCCGGATTCAGGGAGGCGAGTAAGCTATGGATCGAATCGCCTTGCGGTTTAACAACAAGGACTGGTGAACTGACCAGTCTGCATCTGGTTTTTAGGCGGTTTCCCACATTCAGCTAGACCAGGATGGTTATGGCGTCCCGCCTCAGATACAAGCTACGCTACCATTTAGAAAACGTTCTCAAACTTGAACATAATACTTACCTTGACGAAGACAGATGGAGCATATGAATTCTGTTCACGGAGGGAGCGGAGTAGGGACTAATGGCGTCAGGAAGGGCATCCGACAACAGACTGTCACCGTTTGGTGCTAAAGCCCAAGTAAGAGGGCCGACCCCAAAGAAAAATGGGAAAAGACAAAGAAGAAGAACAAAAGTATAAATTCGCTAGTGTCTTTTTCACATTTCTGCTGGCTAATTGTCATTTACTTCGGGAAAGACATTCAGCCCTCGTACTGTTTTTTGTTACTGGTGATGACAAAACTATCAGAGGAAATAAGTATTTAAGCACTGAAGACAAGGTAACGCCCTGTACTAAAGCTTCTGTTAATTCTCAGATGATATGTGTATGGTACCATACAGAACGGAGTGTGACAGGAACTACCAGAATTTATCGCCAAGTGGGACGTCCAGTGGCTGCAGTTGAAACACACCCCATCAGTTGCTGGTGTGGTTTGACAGCGCCCTATCGACTGCTGCGAACATGGAGAAGTGAACTGTTCAGGTGCATAGTTTGGAGATTATTCCATTTAACCGAATTCTACCAAGGCCGCACCCGCAGGGGTTTGATACTACCTGTTTGTTATCCAACAACATTAGAGAAAACTTCTTCTATAAAGAAAATACTTTTGATAGTTAACTTGATTTCTTGAAATTCACATTAGTTGATTTCCAGGGGATACTAGAAAAATTACTTGCAATTCTTTGAGAGTTTTGGGCAGTGAAGGAGAAAATGCTTCTGCTATTGACGCTATTGTCAAAATGACAGCACAAAATTTACACACTCGGGATAATCAAACGTCAGACGCAAAATATCCACGTTTTTAAGTTTAGACTATCAGTATTAAATCATCTGCGATTCAGACAGCAGCAGACTAGATTACGTGGATTGAAAATTTGATGAAAAAGCATCTCTCACGATGACAGAAACAAATAGGTTACAGTGAAGTATTTGGAATTATTTAACTGTATTATTCACGCTCCAGTCTGAGGCTGAAAAGCGGAGTAAAACAATTTCATTTGAAGACGGCTTCCTAATTCCTCTTAGGTAGTATCTCTGGGCTGTGTTAGCCATTTTATATTTACGCTGTTTTCCACTAACGAGGAGATCAAATGGCTCTGAGCACTATGGGACTTAACATCTGAGGTCATCAGTCCCCTAGAACTTAGAACTACTTAAACCTAGCTAACCTAAGGACATCAGACACATCCTTGCCCGAGGCAGGATTCGAACCTGCGACCGTAGCGGTCGCGCGGTTCCAGACTGAAGCGACTAGAACCGCTCGGCCACACCGGCCGGCAACGAGGAGATCATGGCGAGTTTTCTGAGAAATGCGACGGTCAGAGTTGTGGGGTACCTTATACGTCTTTTGGCATGTAATAAGTTTAATCGTAGCGCAGTGGACAGCTTGTGGCTTTACGCTTTTACGTCTCGTTTCCCAAACCCGATTACTGTGTTTATTTTTGTCTTTCATTTCTCTATGAATGTCTACAGAAGATAACTACACGAATGTTTTCCAATGTATGTCGAAACGACGTCCTTATTCGTCTATTAATTTTCTGTACGGTGAAGGAATTTTAAAAAAAGAAGCTAATTATTTGAAATTCTTCCCAGTGAGATTTATGTAGCGTATCGTGATTCATAATCAAATGAAACCGCCAGTTTCTGGGAAAATGATCCGTTATGCTCGGTTTACAGGGAAATTATTGCCAACGCACGAAATGTTCGCAATGTTAACGACATTTCTGTTCCGAGTAAGACTGATACGAAGAAATGTCACTGTGGCAAACTTGCCTTCGTGCGATGCTCATTGTATTCGGAATTTCTATGTTTCGAATGTTTCTACGATCTGTATCATCCAAGGGAATGCACTAAATCTCCTTGAAGACTAAACATAAGAATAAAATATAAGTATTAATACAAGAACTGATATAAGAATGACATATGAGAATATGAGGAATGAAAAAAATTGTAAATCCTAATAATACTATACACACATATATAATAAATGTATGATATTTATTTCGAAACCTAGTTTTAATTTTACATTTAATATAAAGCTTTGCATGCCCTAATTTGAGAAAACCATTCGCGTTGTAATCTTCTACGGACAAGGGTAGTAAATGAAAAAAAAGAGAATAGTAATCGAGGATAGAATACGGGGCGCGTAAATGTAAAGCAGCAATGTTTTCTCGCCGCCTGAACTGAATTGGGCGTGTGCTAAAAGAAATACAAATTACGGAGGAAACCTTGACCGCCAGTTTCTCAGAAACGATAGAGTATCTACGGATAAACCGAGACACATGTTCGCTTATTCTGACTCCTCTGCCACTCAGTAAAGTTTCTGGGAAATCACATGATGGCACTTGCTGTGTTCCTCGTAAGCACGTAAAGTTAAGAGTAGCAAAGCGAAATGCAAAAAACCTTAACTTACATAGTAGCTGCTTCTCTTTCTTGTCGCAACGTAGACCCTGTTTATCTTGCAGAAGGGCAGCAGAACGCTGAGGTAGTCTGCATCAGTTTCAACGATGACAAGTAAAACGACTGCTCGGAATAGCAGTGGCCCGTGGCAACCAATAAACCGGCCGCCATTCATCTTACTCAGCCTGACGTGCCTCGCCGAGCATTCGATCGCGGAGCGAAAAGTCGGCACCTAGCCTCTCCCGTTCTCCACGGAACAGTGTTTTATTTTATCGGGAAGTCACGCTACACACGAACCCAGTAACGAATGTTCCGATATTCTGCCATCGCAGACACTAATTCTACCCACTATCGAGGGGAAGCAAGGCGCTTTGGAAGAAATATAGTCGTATACTGTTACATTGTTAGAGATATATTTTATATAGTATACCAAGACTACTCGGCGTCTGAAGCCTCTATGTTGTACTTTTATGGGGAAGTGGGGACGCCGTGTGTCAGCCTCCAATTTTAGAATGCGACACGGATCGAAGAAAATGAAAGAAAAAAATACAGTGATGTGATAGATAATGTAACGATCAAAATAAGATTTGGGAACGACATTGTATTTTTGACTGAAACAAAGGCAGAATAAATGCGTAACTTCTCTTGTCGCACCACCCTTATTCCCCTATAATGATGTCAATAAGAATTAGTTTCTCCCGTTAATCTCCTTTCAGTGCTGAAGTAACTGAAACATCAGTGGCCCTGAAAAATGATGTTCCTTTATTAGGAGACAATCATTCCTGCCAAATAATGCACTGCGTGGATACTGTAATGCTGTGCGATGTCGGGCGACACCTACTGTGCCTGATGATTAACGCGTAGGTAGAAAGACGTGCATAGCGCGGGCACGTACAGTAAACAGCACTGATTTTAATTATGTTTTTCCTCTAATTTGTCTGATTATTCGTAAATGACTGGAACAGAGGTGGTACACATTCCAAAAGGGTAGTTCTGATCAATATAAATATGTCGCACTGCCTAAAATGTTCGAATACTCATTCCCAACGGTCATGTAGCCTATTAATCTTTTGTAACAATTCTCGTTGCAGTCAAGCTGAGTACTGTCAATTGATCTACGACAC
This sequence comes from Schistocerca serialis cubense, assembly GCF_023864345.2. Classification (NCBI taxonomy): domain Eukaryota; kingdom Metazoa; phylum Arthropoda; class Insecta; order Orthoptera; family Acrididae; genus Schistocerca; species Schistocerca serialis. The sequence goes on from NC_064638.1 coordinate 316,519,885, forward strand.
TGCGATGTCTTCTGCGTAAAGGACACAGCTATAGAAGACGGGGGTCAGTGTAAAGGACATTTCGCTGCTTGGGTCTGAAGTGTACGTGGCCACCTACAACCCACATGAAAAATCTGGCTGGTACAACCAGACCACATCATCACGTTTTCGCCAGTATGTCGATAGGAGTTGTTGCATATTGTCCATGTAACGACCTACTGACAGTTAACACTCATAGCCATTTTGTTTTGTTGATTTCTGGACCACTCAAGCCGTCGGGATGGCTCAAATAGTTCGAATTGCTCTGAGCACTATGGGACTTAACATCTGAGGTCATCAGTCCCATAGAACTCAGAACTACTTAAACCTAACTAACCAAAAGACATCACACACATCCATGCCCGAGGCAGGATTCGAACCTGCGACCGTAGTGGTCTCGTGGTTCCAGACTGAAGCGCCTAGAACCGCTCGGCCGTGTTCTAGCAGGAAGAGTTTTCCAGAATGAAGAACCATTAATGCTTTCGTTAAAGAAACGTCGTGGAAACTAAGCTAAGAAATAAGATTTATACACAATACTTAAACATTCACATTCATTTCACTTAGTACCTGACGTGATCTAGTGCGCTAAATTTAAATTATTCACGCCAAATTAATATCCTAATCGTAAGAACTTCTGCTTAAGAGGTTTCTCCATGAGGCTCACATTGTTTCCTACGGTAATTGAATGACAGGATTGTCTGCAATTGGTCGGAATACTTGAAAGACTTTATCACTGCCTCTTGCCCATCGTGCAAGAACAAAATCGGGTTTCAGCGCGACAAATCAAAAACCCTCGTGAAAATTCTTCAGATCTCCTCTTTGTCCATGTTTCCGACCAGCAACTTCGTATGCGCGCTGACTCGTACAATCCTTGTCCGCCTATCCTCCCTTGCCCGCTAGCGCAACTCTTGTGAGCTTTTGTCGGCTGGATTCTCTGTTGCGTGGTCATTTACAGCTTCATCAAACTTATCAATAGCTTGCAAAGCTTCCGAAAGTCACTAGGATATCCCGCGCCATTAATTCTCTCAAAAATGGCTCTGAGCACTATGGGACTTAACCTCTGAGGGCATCAGTCCCCTAGAACTTAGAACTACTTAAACCTAACTAGCCTAAGGACATCACACACGTCCATGCCAAGGGCAGGATTCGTACCTACGACAGTAGCAGTCACGCGGTTCCAGACTGTAGCTAATACTCTATAGCTTAGTTCATGTAACTGGCAATTTTTAAATCTGTGATTGATTCAAACCTGTGGCTTAAGATAAGTCGTGAGAGGAGCAAGGAGATGCAAAACAAGTATCCTAACTGCTTTTGTTTGCTAATTACGTTACATAGGGCCAAGTTCCACTTGCATCGTACTGCATGGTTTTAATTAAAGTGCAGCTACTTATCGAGGTCCAATATGGGGCGTAATTATCGTGTGGCAGCGAAACTTGGTAGATATGCTAATGCGTTATTGCGGAACCAATTACGCTGGAAGAATTTAGTTCCAATTTTGGTCACCGGGTGCAAATCTGGCGCTATGAACACAGGAAAGACATATATACATAAACGTTCCTATATGTACACTACTGGTCATTAAAATTGGTACACCACGAAGATGACGTGCTGCAGACGCGAAATTTAACCGACAGGACGAAGATGCTGTGATATGCAAATGGTTAGCTTTTCAGAGCATTCACACAAGGTTGGCGCCGGTGGCGGCACCTACAACGTGATGGCACATGAAAAGTTTCCAACCGATTTCTCATACACAAACAGCAGTTGACCGGCGTTGCATGGTGAAACGTTGTTGTGATGCCTCGTGTAAAGTGGAGAAATGTGTACCATCACGTTTCCGACTTTGATAAAGGTCGGATTGTAGCCTATCGCGATTGCGGTTTATCGTATTGCGACATTGCTGCTTGCGTTGGTCGAGATCCAATGACTGTTACCAGAACATGGAATCGGTGGGTTCAGGAGGGTAATATGGAACGCCGTGCTGGATCCCAACGGCCTCGTATCACTAGCAGTCGAGATGACAGGCATCTTATCATCATGGATGGAACGGACAGTGCGGCCACGTCTCGATCCCTGAGTCAACAGATGGGGACGTTTGCAAGACAACAACCATCTGCACGAACAGTTCGACGACATTTGCAGCAGCATGGACTATCAGCTCGGAGACCATGGCTGCGATTACCCTTGACGCTGCATCACAGACAGGAGCGCCTGCGAATGGTGTACTCAACGACGAACCTGGGTGCACGAATGACAAAACGTCATTTTTTCGGATGAATCCAGGTTCTGTTTACAGCATCATAATGGTCGCATCCGTGTTTGGCGACATCGCGGTGGATGCACATTGGAAGCGTGTATTTGTCATCGCCATACTGGCGTATCACCCGGCGTGATGCTATGGGGTGCCTTGGTTACACGTCTCGGTCACCTCTCGTTCGCACTGACGGCACTTTGAACAGTGGACGTTACATTTCAGATGTGGTACGACTCGTGTCTCTACCCTTCATTCGATCCCTGCGAAACCCTACATTTCAACAGGATAATGCACTACCGCATGTTGCAAGTCTTGTACGGGCCTTTCTGAATACAGAAAATGTTCGACTGCTGCCCTGGCCAGCACATTCTCCAGATCTCTCACCAATTGAAAACGTCTCGTCAATGGTGGCTGAGCAACTGGCTCGTCACAATACGCCAGTCACTACTCTTGATGAACTGTGGTATCGTATTGAAGCTGCATGGGCAGCTGTACCTGTACATGCCATCCAAGCTCTGTTTGACTCAATGGGTGGTGGTGGTTAGTGTTTAACGTCCCGTCGACAACGAGGTCATTAGAGACGGAGCGCCAGCTCTGGTTAGGGAAGGAGTGGGAAGGAAAGCGGCCGTGCCCTTTCAAAGGAACCATCCCGGCATTTGCATGAAACGATTTAGGGAAATCACGGAAAACCTAAATCAGGATGGCTGGAGACGGGATTGAACCGTCGTCCTCCCGAATGCGAGTCCAGTGTGCTAACCACTGCGCCACCTCGCTCGGTTTGACTCAATGCCCAGGCGTATCAAGGCCATTATTACTGCCAGAGGTGGTTGTTCTGGGTGCTGATTTCTCAGTATCTATGCACCCAAATTGCGTGAAAATGTAATCACATGTCAGTTCTAGTATAATATATTTGTCCAATGAATACTCGTTTATCATCTACATTTCTTCTTGGTGTAGCAATTTTAATGGCCAGTAGTGTACAAGAGAGAAAGGCAAAATTTCGATTTTATTGTTAATCATACTGCATGAAAACCGTGGTTTCCACACAGTTACACTGTTCCAAAGCAGGAATCGCATTCTACACCAGGAAGTCTCGAAACGTGAAGACGTCATGGTACACCTGACAGACCTTCTGGGTGTATGTTACTGAAAGATGAACGGACTGAGGATAAAGATGCTTGTGAATCCTCACAATCACACACGGACAGAGCAATGGCTCTTCGAGCAAAATACGTGGTTTAACAGAATCAAAATTCGGCAGTTCTGTGTATTCACTGCACTCTGTAGTGTAAAATGTGCCTCGTCACTCTGTTGAATATGGCCTGGCAACTTGTACAGAAACCAGTGTAAAACAGACTGTAGAGCTTTCTGTACTGTTAAACATGGGACTGAAAATTCTCGTAACACTGCACAAGCACTAACACCTCCCCGGCCATGTGCTGTATGATCAGTTAGAGCAACAGCAACCTCGTCCACCTACCTCTTCCAACTGCCACACCAAGCTCACACATGTTTTTGAATTTAATTATCATCTTCTTTAAACTATTGAATGACGTCGTGTCTCTCCTCAGACCTTTCGGTAGGTGATACTCACTGAATGGAACACTCTAATCGCTGCTGTTCACATAGCACACTGTCTCTCTTCTCGAGAGCCGTACAGTTCACTCACGTTATGGCTTGTCAAGTGACACTGTGGATATCATACCGTCTTACAAACAGCGGACAGCTCCAGATTTCCCCTGGTGGCCAAAACTGTAACTAATTTTTTCATCGTAATTTGGTTCCACATTAACGTATTAGCAGGTCTACCAAGTTTCGCTGCCATAGGATAACGTTACAGCCCACACTGGACTTCCGAGAGTAGCTGCACTCTAATTAAAACCACCCGGTATTAACGACGGGACTTTTTATTATTCAGCACAGTTCATTCTCCAATTTCTTGATAATTTGTCATCATTTAATGAGCTTTTAACATATGATGCCCAGATTTGGAAAGGGTCCTTCCGGATGCCATGAAGGGTACAGGGTGCACCCATCTGCAGGTGGTCGCTCATGTCGGCACCAATGATTTGTGTCGCTATGGATCGGAGGAAATCCTCTCTGGCTTCCGGCGGCTATCTGATTTGGTGAAGACTGCCAGTCTCGCTAGCGGGATGAAAGCAGAGCTCACCATCTGCAGCATCGTCGACAGGACTGACTGCGGACCTTTGGTACAGAGCCGAGTGGAGGGTCTGAATCAGAGGCTGAGACGGTTCTGCGACCGTGTGGGCTGCAGATTCCTCGACTTGCGCCATAGGGTGGTCGGGTTTCGGGTTCCACTGGATAGGTCAGGAGTCCACTACACGCAGCAAGCGGTTACACGGGTAGCAGGGGTTGTGTGGCGTGGACTGGGCGGTTTTTTAGGTTAGATGAAATGTCGTGTGACGAGGACCTCCCGTCGGGTAGACCGTTCGCCTGGTGCAAGTCTTTCGATTTGACGCCACTTCGGCGACTTGCGCGTCGATGGGGATGAAATGATGATGATCAGGACAACACAACACCCGGTCCCTGAGCGGAGAAAATCTCCGACCCAGCCGGGAATCGAACCCGGGCCCTTTGGATTGACAGTCTGTCGCGCTGACCACTCAGCTACCGGGGGCGATGGCCTCGGGCAAGTACAGAAAGGGCAACAGCCTCGAAGGGTGCGGGGCAAAGTCAGGACATGCGTGGACCAAGCAGCAATCGGTATTTTAATTGTAAACTGTCGAAGCTGCATTGGCAAAGTACCGGAACTTCAAGCGCTGATAGAAAGCACCGAAGCTGAAATCGTTATAGGTACAGAAAGCTGGCTGAAGCCAGAGATAAATCCAGCCGAAATTTTTACAAAGGCACAGACGGTGTTTAGATAGGATAGATTGCATGCGACCGGTGGTGGCGTGTTTGTCGCTGTTAGTAGTAGTTTATCCTGTAGTGAAGTAGAAGTGGATAGTTCCTGTGAAATATTATGGGTGGAGGTTACACTCAACAACCGAGCTAGGTTAATAATTGGCTCCTTTTACCGACCTCCCGACTCAGCAGCATTAGTTGCAGAACAACTGAGAGAAAATTTGGAATACATTGCACATAAATTTTCTGAGCATATTATAGTCTTAGGTGGAGATTTCAATTTACCAGATATAGACTGGGACACTCAGATGTTTAGGACGGGTGGTAGGGACAGAGCATCGAGTGACATTATGCTGAGTGCACTATCCGAAAATTACCTCGAGCAATTAAACAGAGAACCGACTCGTGGAGATAACATCTTGGACCTACTGATAACAAACAGACCCGAACTTTTCGACTCTGTAAGTGCAGAACAGGGAATCAGTGATCATAAGGCCGTTGCAGCATCCCTGAATATGGAAGTTAATAGGAATATAAAAAAAGGGAGGAAGGTTTATCTGTTTAGCAAGAGTAATAGAAGGTAGATTTCAGATTACCTAACAGATCAAAACGAAAATTTCCGTTCCGACACTGACAATGTTGAGTGTTTATGGAAAAAGTTTAAGGCAATTGTAAAATGCGTTTTAGGCAGGTACGTGCCGGGTAAAACTGTGAGGGACGGGAAAAACCCACCGTGGTTCAACAACAAAGTTAGGAAGCTACTGCGAAAGCAAAGAGAGCTTCACTCCAAGTTTAAACGCAGCCAAAACCTCTCAGACAAACAGAACCTAAACGATGTCAAAGTTAGCGTAAGGAGAGCTATGCGTGAAGCGTTCAGTGAATTCGAAAGTAAAACTCTATGTACTGACTTAACACAAAATCCTAGGAAGTTCTGGTCTTACGTTAAATCAGTAAGTGGCTCGAAACAGCATATCCAGACACTCCGGGATGATGATGGCATTGAAACAGAGGATGACACGCGTAAAGCTGAAATACTAAACACCTTTTTCCAAAGCTGTTTCACAGAGGAAGACCGCACTGCAGTTCCTTCTCTAAATCCTCGCACAAACGAAAAAATGGCTGACATCGAAATAAGTGTCCAAGGAATAGAAAAGCAACTGGATTCACTCAACAGAGGAAAGTCCACTGGACCTGACGGGATACCAGTTCGTTTCTACACAGAGTACGCGAAAGAACTTGCCCCCTTCTGACAGCCGTGTACCGCAAGTCTCTAGAGGAACGGAAGGTTCCAAATGATTGGAAAAGAGCACAGGTAGTCCCAGTCTTCAAGAAGGGTCGTCGAGCAGATGTAGAATTTTAGAACATGTTTTTTGCTCGAGTATCATGTCGTTTTTGGAAACCCAGAATCTACTCTGTAGGAATCAACATAGATTCCGGAAACAGCAATCGTGTGAGACCCAACTCGCTTTATTTGTTCATGAGACCCAGAAAATATTAGATACAGGCTCCCAGGTAGATGCTATTTTCCTTGACTTCCGGAAGGCGTTCGATACAGTTCCGCACTGTCGACTGATAAACAAAGTAAGAGCCTACGGAATATCAGACCAGCTGTGTGGCTGGATTGAAGAGTTTTTAGCAAACAGAACACAGCATGTTGTTATCAATGGAGAGACGTCTACAGACGTTAAAGTAACCTCTGGCGTGCCACAGGCGAGTGTTATGGGACCATTGCTTTTCACAATATATATAAATGACCTAGTAGATAGTGTTGGAAGTTCCATGCGGCTTTTCGCGGATGATGCTGTAGTATACAGAGAAGTTGCAGCATTAGAAAATTGTAGCGAAATGCAGGAAGACCTGCAGCGGATAGACACTTGGTGCAGGGAGTGGCAACTGACCCTTAACATAGACAAATGTAGTGTATTGCGAATACATAGAAAGAAGGATCCTTTATTGTATGATTATATGATAGCGGAACAAACACTGGTAGCAGTTACTTCTGTAAAATATCTGGGAGTATGCGTGCGGAACGATTTGAAGTGGAATGATCATATAAAATTAATTGTTGGTAAGGCGGGTACTAGGTTGAGATTATTGGGAGAGTCCTTAGAAAATGTAGTCCATCAACAAAGGAGGTGGCTTACAAAACACTCGTTCGACCTATACTTGAGTATTGCTCAACAGTGTGGGATCCGTACCAGATCGGGTTGACGGAGGAGACAGAGAAGATCCAAAGAAGAGCGGAGCGTTTCGTCACAGGGTTATTTGGTAACCGTGATAGCGTTACGGAGATGTTTAGCAAACTCAAGTGGCAGACTCTGCAAGAGAGGCGCTCTGCATCACGGTGTAGCTTGCTCGCCAGGTTTCGAGAGGGTGCGTTTCTGGATGAGGTATCGAATATATTGCTTCCCCCTACTTATACCTCCCAAGGAGATCACGAATGTAAAATTAGAGAGATTCGAGCGCGCACGGAGGCTTTCACACAGTCGTTCTTCCCGCGAACCATACGCGACTGGAACAGAAAAGGGAGGTAATGACAGTGGCACGTAAAGTGCCCTCCGCCACACACCGTTGGGTGGCTTGCGGAGTATAAATGTAGATGTAGATGTAGATGCATCTTGGGCTCATGCTTTGACTATTGCGGATGCGGCTTCGGTTTACGGTGTCCTATGAAAGGTGACCTATAAATCTCAGAGTAAAAATTGATCGAATATGAGTATTTTCGTGCTGTTGTAGCAACCACTGGATGGCCAGCCACATGGCAGTTTACGCCAGTCTTCAAGGACATTTGAAAGTCTGATGAAGGAAGGGAGATTAGTATTTAATGTTCCATAGATGCTGGGGGTCGTTAGAGATAGAGTACAAGCTCGGATTGAGGAAGGATGGAGAAGGAAATCGGCCGCGTCGTTTCAAAGGAACCATCCCGGCAATTAACAATTTAGGGTAATTATAGAAGACAAAAATGTGGATGAGTAGATGAATATTTACCGACGAACTTCTAAATGCGAGTCTAGTATGCTATCCACTGCACCTTCTCACTCAGTGCCTCTGGTTAAGACGCAATAAAATTCTAATGCGTTAGACGTTATAAGGGTGTAAACATGTTTAGTGCCAAACAAAATGTTATATCGCTGAAAAGCCATTCAGCCGGCATTAAGAAGTGACAATCAACTTTTTTACCTCTGGAATATTCAGCAAATGGTCAGATATCCATGAAAATTTCTGATGTTCACAAAGGAGCGTTTGCTAACGAAATAATCTGCACGCTAAAATAATGAAAATAAGATTATTTCTTGGCTATTTTCTCATACGCTGTGTCATTTGCATACTGCCAGAAACTCGAAGATTAAAATAAAATACGAAATAACTGAAACCCAAGATTGTGAACAAAAACAACCGAGATATTATTATATGTCGTCACATTTCTGTCGGTGAATTTTTTGAGAGTACTGTATGTTCAAAGTGAGAACCATTTTCATAACGACACTTCCATATACTCGCCTTCGTTGATGAACCCACTGCTGTCAGTATATCTGAAATAATTGCTCTACAAGCATCATCAACTCCGTCTCTCATGCACTCCGTAGCCGTTGGAACCTTCTCGTACGCTACATGACGACATGATCCCAGAGAAAGTGTTTTACATTCTGAGGTCAGGCGATTGTGTTGGATACCCCTGAATAGGAATGACTCTTCTCACCCAATTTTTTGGAATGAAGTGATTTAATGTATATCTGAAGAATTATGGGCAGAACATCCATCATGTTAGAACAATATAATCTGCTTTATGTTCTAAACGGCACATTTTCTAATAACAAGGGTAAAGTATTTTCCAAAAAATGTGTATACCTTTAGCCGTTCAATACATCATCAACGAAATAAGGGCCAACTATGTGATGTCCAATAATGTGACGTCACACATTTATAATCCACTGTCGTTGAACACCTGACGAAAGAAAGGTGCGTTTTTTCCCGTTAACCGATTAAGCATGTTTTTCAAATTTCCATTCCGTGATTTCTGAATGTGAAATCATAAGTAAACACTAATTTCTCCACAAAATTAGTTTTTTCTTTTTGGATTAGACAACTGTCCAACTAGTCCAGATAACGGTAACTGTAGCGGACCTGCAAGTGACAACATGACATCCAAACAAATGCTTCCCCTACCACAGCGAAAGTACTAAAATCTTAGTAATTAACTGCCGAAGAATTAGCAACAAAGTGCAAAAGTTTGAAGTTGTCCTGGAAAGCTGTGGAACTCACTTCAGACTAGGCACAGATTGAAATCCGAAACTGATGACAGCGAGACATTTAGGAAAAATCTAAGAGTATATCGAAAGGATTGGCTAATGGTAATGGAGGTGATGTATTTGTCGCACTAGACTATAAAATCAAACCCTAAGAGACAGAAACCGAAACTGCATGCAAGATTGCTGGGAAAAACTCAATACCACGGGTGGGTTTAAACTTTTAATTTGATCCTTATACCGACCACAAGACTCGCCTCCAGATGTAGCCGAAACGTTAAGAAAACTAGGTTCAGTAGTACGTTAGTTCCCCAATCATACTGTCATCCAGGGAGGAAACATTATTCACACATTGATGTATTGGGAAAATTATAGTATAGTAACTGGTGGTAAGGAAACATTACCAAATACGTTCCCTGGGAAATACCTAGAACAGATTATTCGGAAGCCCACTCATGATTCATATATATTGAAAGCAATAGCAACAAACAGACTTGACCTCTTTGTGGATCCAAATAGAAACTGGTATCAGTGAACACGAGGCAGGTGTAGCGACAACGATTCGAAATGTACAAAGGGCAACTAAAAGGAGGAGGATTTATATTTTCAGAAAACTAGATAAAGAGGCAGTAGTGTTGCGTCTCAGTAAGGAACTCGAAATATTTAGCTCTCGAGAGAGTATGTGGAAGTGCCGTGGCTCAGGTTTAGAAGAATAGTTTATACCACGCTCTTGACAGATATCTACCTAGTAGTACAGTTCATGATAGGAAATACCTTCCATGGTATACAGTCACTGTAAAGGTATTTCTAAAGATACAGAGACTACTGCATAACTGATATAAAACAAAGCTTATGATTATAGATAGACAGTTTCTGATGAAACGCATTTGGCTGTCGTTGTGATGTCTTCAACGCTTGCCGTATCAGACTATTTTGCGAAACCCGTAGAAATTCTGGCCATGTTTAAAGATTGTTAGTGGTACCAAAGACAGTGTCCAGACACTCATGGATGAGACAGGAACTGAAATTGAAGATAGCTAAGAAAACCAGAAACGCTGAATCCCATTTTCACGTGTTCCTTTACAAATGAGAATCCGTGGGTATTGCTTCAATTGAATCATCGCGCCACTGCATAGATGAGTGATATTAGTATTAGAGGTGTTGATAAACAGCTGAAATCTAAAATGGAACATAGCTCGAGTTCTCGATGGAATCCGTGTCAGATGCTATGCCGAATCTGCGGCTGAGTTAGCAACTCCTTTAAGTATAATATGACGTAGATCCCAAGAACAAGAAACTGAACCCAGTATTTGGAGAAAATCAAACGTCACACCTATCTACAAGAAGGATAGCAGAAGTCATCCACTAAACTACTGTCCTCCATCCTTGACACCAATTTTTTGTAAAATCTTAGAATATATTCTCAGCTCAAATGTAACGAGTTATCTCTCGCAGAATGACGTCCCCGATGCCAACCAGCGTGGATTCTGAAAAGATCGAACATGTTCAACCTAACTCACTTTTCTCTCATAACATTCTAAAAACTATGGTCAAGGCAGTCAAGTAGATGCAAGATTTCTCGCGTTTGCAAAGAATTTTACTCAGTACCACATTTACGCCTATTTGTAAAAAAATACGATCGTATGAGGTACCAAGCGAAATTTGTGACTGGACTGAGGATCTTCTGGTAGAAAGGACGCAGATATCATCTCAAAGACTGATCGATAGATGCAGAAGTACCGTAAAGTATGTCCCAGGTAAGTGTGTTGGGTCCCTTGCTGTTCCTGTTGTATATTAACGACCTTACTGACAATATTAACAACGACCTCAGACTTTTCACAGACGACGCCGTTATCTATAATGAATTACTGTCGGCTACACAAATATTGAGTCAGATCTTGATAAGTGGTGGAAATCGCAAACTTGCTTGAAGTGTTCAAAAATGTAAGATTGTACACTTCACAAAACGAAAAAAGTAGACTCCTATGATTACACTGTCAGCGAGTCACAATAGTCACAGTTAAGAGCCTGTCAACTAATAGAAATACCTGGGTGTAACACTTTATGCGGATATGAAATCGCACAGTCACATAGACTGTCATAGGTAGAGCAGACTTTGATTTATTGCTAGAATTCTTGGGAAATACAGTCAGTCTACAACAAAGATTTCTTACAAAACAGACGTGCGACCCGTCTTAGGTTATTGGTTGAATAGGGAAGACTCGTCTCAAATAGTGCTAACGGGGGATATTGAAGGCAGCACGAATGTTCACACCTAGGTTTGCTTGATCCGTGTATAAATGTTACCCAGATGCTGATGAAACTGAACTGTCAGACACTTGAAGACAGATGCAAACCATCCAGAGATTGAATACTTACAAAAATTCAAAAACCGGCTTTAAATTATGACGCTAGGAATATACTAGAACCACCTACGTATCGCTTCCGTAGGGATCGTGGGGACGAGATTAAGTACAACGCGCACAATGCCAAGTAACAGTCATTCTTCCTGCGCTCCATACGTGAATGGGACGGAAAGAAGCCCACTGTTACGGTATAATGAGACGTACCCTCTGCCATGCACTTCGCAATGGTTTGCAGAATATGGATTTTCGCCTTTCCTCCATAGGATAGTTAAAAGAGTTTATTTTCCCTGGTTTTTTACTTTCCCATATTTCTTTTGTTTTTGGCTTAACCAGCTTTAAAATCGTTTAATTTACTCCTGTGATTATATAATGCGTTTTTCACTGGAATGTGAGTAGGAGACCTGAATAGGGCAGGAGGGATACTTCGTGAATTTGGTGCTGTTCGCAAACGGCCGGAGGCAGTGTTGGCTGCTGTTAGCAGGACACAAGCTTGTCCCTGGGTTTGACGTCTGTGACATCTCAGCTGCCCCTGGCGACATTTATGACCTCGAACGCAGTTGCGGTTGACCTGAGGCGTGGGTGGCGGACCCTGCACACGTCACGAGTCTGTATACATGTGAGCCCTGGTCGCATTGCCCTAATAGCGCCTTTTAATGACAAAAACTGGGCGCCGTCTTTTGCTGAGGAGACACAAGTGGCTCCATCTGGACTGAGACGATCCTCATCGAAAGTATGGAAGGGAAGGTAGGTAAGGAAATCTTGGTTTAACGTTCCGTACATAGTGGAGCGAGTTGGCTATTCTGTTTTCAAACGAACCATTTGTGACGTAGGACAACTATGAAAAGTGGTAAGACAGGCCGGATAGAAATTTGATCTCCACTCTTATCGAATGCGGGCCCCGTATTCTAATCAGTGCGTCACCCCCGTCGGTGAAATGCATGGACAGTTGTAGAAGGAAGACCTGCTGATTATTGTAGTTGCTTAGCAGAGACCCTCAACAACAGCAGCCAGGTTGGGCAGGCAATACAACATACACTTAGTATGTTGGTTGAAGGATCTCATCTTAAGATGACCATGTACGTAAATGCAAACGTGAGGCAGACGCATGGTTCAATATGGCTCTGAGCACTGTGGAACTTAACTTCTGAGATCATCAGTCCCCTAGAACTTAGAATTACTTAAACCTAACTAGCCTAAGGACATCACACACATCCATACCCGAGGCAGGATTCGAACCTGCGGCCGTAGCGGCCGCGCGGTTACAGACTGTAGCGCCTAGAACCGCTCGGCCACTCCGGCCGGCGCAGAAGCGTGGCCAAGCACATTGCGCAGCAAACATCAGTTATGAGGCAATGTTCGCGGAGGCACTGTGGCAAGCAAAGTGAAAAAGTCAATTGTAAATTGCTGGAAAAATCTATTCGGATATACGAATGCCAGCCTTGCTGCAGAAGCATTCAATCGAAAACCTGTCACGGTAATTTTGACAACATACAGAGCAATCTACTCCCTAGCAGGAGTATCAGTCTGGTGTGGCATGTCTTCTAGAGGATTAATCGGGCCGTACTTCTTTGAAAACACTGTCACAGGTGACTCTTACTTAGAAATGTTGCGTGTGATAACGCCTGGTCTTGACTTCTTTGAAAATGAAGATTATTACTTGCAACAGAATGGGGCGCCACCTCACTATCAGACTGATGTGAGGAGATTTCTCAATCATACATTCCCTGCCGGATGAGTAGAACGAAGACAGAGGGTGGACTTTACAGATCGATCTCCTGATTTAACTCCTCCAGACTTCTGTCTGTGGGGTACTCTCAAGAACACAGTTTACATTGCATGAACATAAACACTGGATGATCTTAAAGAGCAAATTGAGCAAGCCTGTGATCCTATTAGAAACAATACAGTTGGCATGCCGCTTTGTTGCTAAGTCGTTCTCGACGGTGTACTGCACCAGAAGGAGACCATTTTGAACATTTACCACCGTTAGTTGGACCTTAAGATACACCACAAACACTGTACTATATTCCTATCGCCTTTAATTAAAGAGATAATCAGTTTCAAAAAGTGTATACATTATTTTTGGACACCCTGTAGATGTTGATAGATGCATACTAGATGTTTCAGCCCGCGAGAAATCGAAGTAGCACGGTTGGTCTTATATCTTCTCTGATGTTTGAATCCCGCTTTTTAATCAATTGCGTTACTACTCATAAGAGGTTTAAATACGTTTCTCCATTAATCCCAGAATAATTATACCAATCATGTGGATGTCTCACGTTTCCTCTTCAGTTTCCTTCATTTCCTCTTTTTGCTTTACAACAGCAGTATCGGCTAAAACGAACAAGTCGTTGTCTACCGAGCTCCACATATTCGAAATGCAAACTGATGGTTGTATAAGCATGATTGTCTGTGTGAAGGCGAAGGTAATTTACACATACTTACACAAAATGCTAGCACGAGGATGCTTACCGAGCTTTCAGTTACGTGCTGGCATCTTTTAGAAATGTAGGGCATCATACCAGCAACGCGGAGGATGCAACTGGCTGAAAATCGTTGCTTAAGTCGGCGCTAATGGGACCCGTCATCCCGATTCAGACTTCTTTCATGATTACTTTGGCAACTGAACAGATGTAGTTTAGCTTAGACGGAACGTATTAGCGTTAGACATTACCAAGTGTACCTCACAACAAGCGTAAAAACTCTAGATTTCAAATTTAGAAAACCTTTCTGTTAGGTGGATTTCCACTTACATAACATGTTCCTACAGACAAGACCAGATCACATACTTCAATTTGGGAGAATGTAAACTCTCTCTCAGAGCAGAGAGGATATGTATAAATTAGTAATTAGTTAACCACAGGTGTGTTTAGTCAAGGCTCCAGGCTTACTGTCACTTATTAACAGCAGTAATACCCGCGAAATGTCTGCTAAGCTGGTTGGCCAACTTGAATGACATATAAATAAACGGAAATCCTTAACTACAGATGCTATACATATCGGAAATGAGGATTCAGTTACGATTAGTGAGATAAATTCATATTCAGAAAACGGACGGTTCTGGGTCATAACAGGGGTGAAATGTTGGGCAAAAAGTTGTAGACGATTGCTTCTATCAAATATCAGTGGCTGCGCTATTCCAAGAAGCTTGGAAACTCTTAGGCATAAATTCCGTTAACATACTGTGTTCATGAAAGGATATTTCACTTTACTGAGAAATACCGGTATATCGGAGGACCCATGCGTTTGGCTGTAATTGCGAAATACTGTACTGTTGTATTCCAAGAGTTATCTCGAGTATTTCCTAGATTATTCAGTTATGGCGGCAACATTTTGGATCTGCTGGCAAAAAATAGGACCAAACTTTCCGACAGAATGAACATAGAGGAAGAAACTAAAATATTTTATAAGACCAATATATGACGGTGTTATTGCTGAGTGCTATAAAAACAGATTATTCAATAATTGGCTGCCAACAGCAAATATTCAGAGCAGTTTGGGATCCTTGTAGACGATGTCGGACAATCGATAAAACTGGAGAATTAGGAAAATGTCACCAACGAGGAAATAATTTTTTGCTAACAGAATCTGATTGAAATCAAAAGAAAATTTCTGTGAAGAGGGTTGAGTGAATTTGAAATTAGTACATTATTATCTGCGATTGATCAAAAATCCCTAAGCAGTTCTGATCCTACATAGAAGACGAATCAAAATCACATATTTAGTCTGTACTGACGATTCAGGCAGTGACACAGATTCCATTGCTACATACTTCTTCATTATAAAAGGTCGTACTAACATTTCTCCTTTCGCTCCTCTTCTGGACATGAAATTACAGATGTTGAGATCTGTAGCAGTGCAATTCACAGACAACCAACAACGCTTAGTAGAGTGAACGCAATTGGATATGACGAGATATCTGATAGATTCCAAACCGAATATGTGTAAAAATGGTCCAATGAACCATATGTCTTACAATAACGAAATGCCTCGTGTGGTTCGATAAAGGTAACAGGAGTGCGAGCTTTTAATAGAACAAAATAGTACAGATACAGACCAATGTCACTCGCTACAACACGCTGCATACTTACGGAATGCACTGATGAGCGAGAACATTATTACTATTGTGACTACCGACCTGCTGTCGATAGCAGCGTCATTTAGCTATTTCTGACTGCTAGGCAGATGCACGCATGGTGCATGTAGTATCAATGAGAGTGCTGTCCGCGTGTAGAACGGGTAAGGCTTGCGATGTATCTGAGTTTGGCCGAGGGCAGATTGTGATGGCCCAGAGATCGGCACGAGCATTTCGGAAACTGCGCGACTTGTCGGGTGTTCGAGGAGTGCTGTGGTGAGTGTCTTCAACAAATGGCGAAACCAAGGTGAAACCACATCCAGATGTCGTGGGGTTTGGCAACCACCCTCATTAAAGATGTCGGACGTCATAGGCTGGACGGACTGGTAAAACAAGACAGAACGCAAACTATGACGTAACTAACATCAGAATTTAATGCAGGGCGGAGTACAATTGTGAATACACAGTGCACCGACACTCCTAAAGGCGGGCCTCCGTAGCTGACCACCCATGCACGTGCCAGTGTTACCACGACATGGGCATCTGACTGAAATGGACACGTGACCGTCGGCACTGGACGTTGGTGCAGTGGCAGAGAGTTGCATGCTCTGATGAAACCCGATACCTTCTTCATCATGCCGATGACATGTTCTGGGGAATATTCGTTTGGGCATCCATAGGTCCAGTGGAGATCGCACAAGGTACCATGACGGCCAAGGAGTATCGTACACTGGTTGCTCACGTATACCTCTTCATGACGATCTTGTTTCCTTGACAGTAGTGGCATTTTTCAGAAAGATAAAGCACTATGTCAAAAGGCCAGGAGTCTGATGGAGTTATTCGAGAAACACAGTGTCGAGTTCCAACTGATGTGCTGGACCCTCAATTCGTCAGATCTGAACAAAATATGGGATGTGACTGAACTTGGCGTCAGACGTCATCGGCCCATTCGTGGAATTTACAGGAATTAGGTGACTTGTTTGTGCAGATGTGGTGCCATCTCCATCCAGCGACCTACCATGGCCTCATTGCTTCCATGCCACGACGTGTCTCCACTGTTATCCATGCGAATGGTGGATGTACTGGCTATTAGGTAGGCGGTCATAATGTTCTGCCTGGTCAGTACACATGTTAAGCTTGTGTTTATAACTTTAGGGGCCTCAACATGTAAAAAACCTAGCCCCATCGTTCATGAGAATATGCTGCAGATAGCAGGATCCGAGTCGATTCTGGGTTAATAAACCGCTGAGAAGTGCTTTACACTACCACCACATCATAAAATGTGCTTTGGAATGTCCAGTCAGATAAACGAACTGCAAGAAGAGCTCCACCAACATGAGTGACTGCAGTAATGGAATGGAACTGTGATTGCTGTGTACAGATATGAGCTGAGTTGGTGACCCTTCGCTCACAGCTCCAGGCTGCTTTGGCTTCTATCACACACCTAGAGACTGCTTCCAAGAGGCATCACTGTGGGGGGGTCGGATGCAGGGATGCCAGGGATGTCGAGCACATCCCACGTGTCCCCCAATCAGTCCACTGCTGTGGCCGCCCCAGGTACTGCCTGCACTGAGGTTGACTACTCACCCCTGGTCGAGTGGAAGATCATTCCAAAGTCTTGCAGGCAGCGAAAAACTTTCTGAGAGGCCGATCGTAGGGCCATCCTGATCGTTTGACGAACAGGTTTCGGGCGTTATCTATGGCTGACGATGTCTCTAAGGCGGATGCAGTCGTACACACTGTTCCAGAGGAAGCTTTCCGGCCCGCGAAGTCTAGGCATTCACAGAGGGTGGGTTTGCTAGTAGTTGTGAGCTCCAGCGTTTGGCGCGTAATGTGGCATTAGGAACATGGCTCCGTGTGCATACCCGGTGGTGTCATTCCGGATGTGGAAAGGGATACTTCCAGATGCCGTGAAGAGTACAGGGTGCAGCCAACTACAGATGGTGGCTTATGTCGGTACCAATGACGTGTGTCGCTTTGAATCAGAGGAGATTCTTTCTGGTTTCGGACGGCTAGCAGAAATGGTAAAGGCAGCCAGTCTTGCTTCCGAGTTTAAGGTGGAGCTCACCAACTGCAGCATCGTCGATAGAACAGACTGTAGTCCTTTGGTGCAGAGCTGAGTGGAGGGTCTGAATAAGAGGCTCAGGCAGTTCTGTGACCGCGTAGGCTGCAGATTCCTTGACTTGCGCCATCGGATGGTGGGTTTCTGGGTTCCGCTTAATAGGTCAGGAGTCCAATACACACAGGAAGCGGCTACACGGGTAGCGGGGGTTGCGTGGAAGGGACTGGGTGGATGTTTAGGTTCGCAGCTCTCAGGGAACCACAGAAAGGGCGTCCGTCTAAAAGGGGGCAGGTAAAACACAGTAAGGTAGTTGTAGAAACGATCGGTACTGTAGTTGTAAATTGTCGTAGCTGTGTTGAGGAAGAGCCAGAGCTCCAAGCCCTAATAGATAGCACTGAAGCTCAAATAGTTATAGGTACAGAAAGCTGGCTAAAGCCGGAAATAAGTTCAGTCGATTTTTTTTCAAATGATCTAACAGTATTCAAAAAGGATAGATTAAATACAGTTGGTGGTGGAGTATTTATTGCTGTCAGAAGTAGCTTGCCTTGTAGTGAAATTGAAGTAGACAGTTACCGCGAGGTAGTATGGGTAGAGGTTATACTTGACAGTCGGACTAAACTATTAATTGGATCGTCTTACCGGCCCTCCGACTCAGAAGATGTAGTTACTGAACCGTTCAAAGAAAGCTTGAGCCTCATTTCAAATAAGTACCCCACTCACACAATTATAGTCGGTGGCGACTTCAATCCACCCTCGATATGCTGGAAAAATTATACGTTTAAAGCCTGCGGGAGGCATAAAACGTCAACCGAAATTGTACTGAATGCTTTATGAGAAAGTTACTTAACAATTAGTTCATGAGCCCACTCGAACCGTAAATGGTTGCGAAAGCATACTTGACTTCTTAGCAGCAAACAATCCTCGACAAATAATTTTAACAAGGCTGATAAAAAAGCTCTAATCGCCTTTTTAAGAGACAGTCTTCACTCCTTCCAATCTGATCATGTAAGCGTAGAAAAGTTGTGGAATGATTTCAGAGACATAGTATCGACAGCAGTTGAGAGATATATGCTACATAAATTAATAAGTTATGCTACTGAATCCCATGATACACAAAATGGGTGAGATCGCTGTTGCAGAAGCAGTGAAAAACACATGCCAAATTTAAAAGAACGCAAAATGCCCAAGACTGGTAAAGTTTTGCAGAAGTTCCAAATACAGCGCGTACTTCATTACGAGATGGTTTTAATAATTTCCACTACGAAACTCTGTATCGACATCTGGCAGAAAACACAAAGAGATTCTGGTTATACATAAAGCAAGACGAAATCAATACCTTTACTGCGCGATAACAACGGTGAAGTCACTGATGGCAGGGCCACTAAAGCAGAGTCATTAAACATGGTTTGTCGAAACTACATCACCAAAGAAGACGAAGTAAATATTCGTGAATTCCAATCAAGAACAACTGCCAAGATGAGAAACATAGAAGTAGATATCCTCGGTGTAGCAAAGCACTTAATAAAGACAAGGCCTCCTGTCCAGATCGTATACCAGTCAGGTTCCTCTCAGAGTATGCTGATACAATAGCTCCACACTTAGCAATCACATACAACCGCTCGCTCACAAAATAATGATCCGTACCTAAGGACTGGAAAATTCCTCAAGTCACACCAATACCTAAAAAGGGAAGTAGGAGTAATCATCTGAATTACAGGCCCATATCACTAACATTGATTTGCAGTAGGATTTCGGAACAAATACTGTATTCGAAAATTATGAAGTTCTTCTAAGAAAACGATTTATTGACACATAGTCAGGACGGATCCAGAAAGTATCGTTCTTGCGAAACATAATTAGCTCTTTACACTCATGAAGTACTGCGTGCTATAGACAGAGGATGTCGAATTGATTCCATATTTTTAGATTTCCAGAAGACTTTCGACAGCGTTCCTCACAAGCATCTTCTAACGAAACTGCGTGCCTATTGAATACCGACTCAGTTGTGCGACTCGATTCGTGATTTCCTGTTAGAAAGGTCACAGTTCGTAGTAGCAGACGGAACGTCATCGAGTGAAACAGAAGTCATATCCGGCGTTCCCCTACAAAGTGTTATAGGCCCCCTATTGTTCCTGATCTATATTAACGACATAGGAGACAATCTTAGAAGCCGTCTTAGATTCTTTGCAGATTATGCTGTCATTTATCGTCTTGTAAAGGTACCAGATGACCAAAAAGAATTGTAAAATCATTTAGGTAAGGTATCTGTATGGTACGAAAAGTGGCAATTGACCCTGAATAAAGATAATTGGAAGTTATTCACAAGAGTACTAAAGGAAATCCGCTAAATTTCGATTACGCGGTAAGCCAGACAAATCTGAAGGCTGTAAATTCAACTAAATACTTAGGGATTAGAATTACAAATAACCTAAATTGGAACGATCACATAACATGTTGTGGGTAGAGCAAACCAAAAACTCCGATTCATTGGCAGAACACTTAGAAGGTTCAACAGGTCTACCAAAGAGACTGCTTACACAATGCTTGTCTGCCCTATTATGGGGATATTGCTGTGCGGTGTGGGATCTGTATCAGGTAGGACTGACGGATGACATCGGAAAAGTACACAGAAGGGCAGCTCGTTTTGTATTGCCGCGAAATAGGGGAGATAGTGTCACTGACATGATACGTGAATTGGAGTGGCAATCATTAAAATAAAGGTGTTTTTAGTTGCGACGGGATATACTTATGAAATTTCAATCACCAGTTTTCTCCTCCGATTGCGAAAACATTCTGTTGGCACCCACTTACACAAGGAGAAATGATCATCACGATACAATAAGAGAAATAAGGGCTCGCACAGAGAAATTTAAGTGCTCGCTTTTCCCGCGCGCCGTTCGGGATTGGAACGGTAGAGAGACAGCTTGAAGGTGGTTCATTGAACCCTCTGCCAGGCGCTTTATTCTGAATAGCAGAGTAATCACGTAGATGTAGATGTAGATGGAAGTGATAGAAAAGATACAACAGTAATATGCATGATTCCTCAGAAGTTTATGTATTCGTCACACATTTATTTAGTCAGCATTAGAATGTGACGGAACTGGTCAAGAAGTTCGGATATGGGTGTTACAGTAAAGTCATCTTCTTGTTCTGAAAGGTTACTTTTCGAAACGAGTAAAGAAAGGAACATATTTACTTCCTCTCATCTTTAATTCGCTTAATGGTTATGGCGACGTAATTAGAAAAATTATGACCTATACGGGGATCTACCGGCAACCTTTGTTTCCATGTATCGTGTGCGAGGGGAAGACTGCGACTGAGCCTGGTACACCAAGTACCTTCCACGACCCATTTCAGTTTGCGCTGACGTCGCAGTATTTTCTGCTTCTGCCGCACAATGCTGTGAGCCTGGTACACTAAGTACGGAAACGTCCCCTTAGAAAAATTATACAAGACTGTGCTTAAACTGACACACAATATTTTTAACGCAACGCAATATGACTTTCAAAAATCCCTACAAAAGAATGGCCCTGACTAACATTAACCTATACCTTTCACTAATCACTTACCTCACAAAAATCTTGGTTACTCGAACTACTGCAAAACAGCGAGCGCCACTACTGGCAGCTAAATAAAAGATTCAAACTACGGAACGCACTAACTACTGGTAGGCATAGTTAGCAAATGAAAGATTTTAATAGAGGACAAACAATGTATTTACCTTAATAGTGTTGAAAAATCATAATATACATAGCAGTTCATGACATCCAGTCTTACAAATTTCCAAACTCCGCCATTTCTCTCCCCACATCCACCACTGCTGGCGGCTCACCTCCAACTGCGCAACGCTACGCGCTGTTAACAGCCAACTGCCCAACACTACAATGGCAGACAACAATGCAACCCAGCCACAGACTGCACACAGCACATACAGAGCGCTACGTGGCGTTACCAATATAAAAACTTACATAGCCCCCATGCTCCCCACAAAAAAATTTAAAAAATTGTTTTGTGCAGTGGCCAATACAGACTTGAAAAATTTTTTCATGGTAACAAAGATATCAAATGCACACACTTATTGATACAATGTTGGTCATAAGCTAAAATTTTCTCACAGTCCATAAGGACAGTCCTGATCATTCATCACAGTAAAATTGCAGAGTTTTTCTCAAAGTCTGAGCAGTAAAAGAAAATGCACACGGAAGTAGTGGATTTCCATGCAGTGTTGAAAAAGTAGTGTTGTCCTTCCAACAGAAAGACAGTGCTGACTCTTGACATGCAGGCAGGTAATGGGCCACAACAGAGGAAACCCACAGCAGAGCCAGTCGAGGTTGAAGAACATTGGTAGGTAGGTCATCACAGAGCAGACCACTGTAGTTCTGGTATAGATTATGGTATTGTTGGGCCACCAGAGGCGCAGACCCACTGTAGTCCTGGTAGAGATTGTGGTATTGGTGGGCCACCAGAGGTGCTGACCCACTGCAGTCCTTGTAGAAATAATGGCATTGGTGGGTCATCAAAGATGCAGACCCGCTGTAGTCCTTTTACAGATGGCCAGCAGCCATCTGTTGTAACTGTGCAGGTGCACAATCACCATTGAAGAGTCTTGCAGATAATACAGCAAGTCCATGAACCACCACTCGTGCACTCACAAAATTTTTTTTTGAAATGTCCTTAGAACCAGCAATGCTGTTATCCAGTCCCTTGCTGAGTTATTAACACACGTGCAAACACTATCAGTCCCTACTTCTCACATATTGTCCATATACTATGACCAACAGAAACGTGTGCAGTGAAATGTAACTTACAAGTTACTTAATTTGATGAAGTGGTGTCAATTACAATTTTATTCATTAAAGAACATAACAATACAGATAACATTTGTGGTAATGCAGGCTTTACAAAAAAATAGAAATAAAATATACATCAGTGTTACAGGAATTATGACATGAGTACATACATAAAAGATCAGAATAACTTTCGAAACATCAACTTCACACATGAGCATTAAAACAGAACAGAATAAATAATGCCTAAACATCTTTTCAAAGAAAATAACATATTATCAGAGAAATTCTACAACATAACTCTTATTAGCTAAACACATTAAGACAGGAAAAACACAAATTCACATAGTTAATAACACAAAAATACAGGACAGGGTTTGTTTTCAGTGTGACATTTGGTACTGCAGTCCGCCCAAAAACTTCATTCCATATATCTTTCCTCTTATTTCAACATTTGTTTCCACCAAAAAAATTCTATCCAAGCATGCTTTCTGTATTTATATGTTCACACATTTATTACCTCATTATTTATTTTCCATTATCTTACCTCATCATTTATTTCCAAGAAAATCCTACCTAAACTTGTTGTCTCTAAACCCTACTTTTTCGTTCATATCCTCTTTCAAAATACTTTTTTGGCCAAACCATATTCTTATAGCTTCTCAATGCATTTCTTCCAATTCATCACAACTCATTCTCTTATATAGCCTACCCCATTTTAAGCTAACTTAAATCTACTGAGCTCAGATGTATATACTAAGGGACAAAGCAATGCAGCAGCACAAAACAATTAATACAAACAGCAAAGACAAAAAAATTTAAATTGCAAAGCAAGCAGCATAAATTAGCAAAGCAAATGCAGTATTACAACTAATATTGAAACGTCCCCTTAGAACAAATATACACGACTGTCCTTAAACTGATACACAATATTTTTTTAGCGCAACGCAATCTGACTTTCAAAAATCCCTACAAAAGAATGGCCCTGACTAACATTAACCTATAAGTTTCACAAATCACCTACCTCACAAAAAACTTCACTACTCAAGCTACTGCAATACAGCGAGCGCTACTACTGCCAGCTAAATAAAAGATTCAAAGTACTGAAGGCACTAACTACTGATAGGCATAGTTAGCAAATGAAAGATTTTGATAGAGAACAACCAATGTATTTACCTCAATAGTCATAATATGTATAGCAGTTCATGACAAATTTCAAAACTCCGCCATCTCTCTCCCCACATCCACCACTGCTGGCGGCTCACCTCCAACTGCGCAACGCTACGCGCTGTTCGCATCCAGCTGCCTAACACTATAATGGAGAGTATTACAACAATGCAAAGCAGCCACAGACTGCACACTGCACAGCCAGTGATTTTCATACAGAGGTGGCGTTACCAATAAAAAAACCTAATCAGCCTACTTACATAGCCCCCATGCTCCCCACAAAAAATTTTACAAATTGTTTTGGGCAGTGGCCACTAATGATTTAAAAAAATTTTTCATAATTACAATAACAAAGAAATCAAATGCACACACTTATTGATACAATGTTGGTCAAAAGCTAAAATTTTGTCACAGTCCATAAAGACAGTCCTGATCATTCATCATAATAGTAATTACAGTTTTTTTTCACGAAGTCTCATTAGTAAAAGAAATTGCACACAGAAGTAGTGGATTTCCATGCAGTCTTGAAGAAGTAGTGTTGTCCTTCCAACGGAAAGACAGTGCTGACTCTTGACATGAAGACAGGTAATGTGCCACAACAGAGCAAACCCACAGCAGAGTCAGTCGAAGTTTTGAAGAATATTGGTGGATAGGTCATCACAGAGCAGACCCACTGTAGTCCTGGTAGAGATTACAGTATTGGCGGGTCATCAAAGGTGCAGACCCACTGCAGTCCTTGTAGAAATAATGGTATTGATGGATCATCAAAGATGTAGACCCACTGTAGGCATTGAAGAGATGGCCAGCAGCCATCTGTTGTGACTGTGCAGGTGCACAATCACCACTGAAGAGTCTTGCGGATAATATAGCAAGTCCATAAACCACCACTTGTGCACTCACAAAGTTATTGGAATTGTCCTTAGAACCAGCAATGCTGTTATACAGTCCCTTGCTGAATTATTAACACACGTGCAAACACTATCAGTCCCTACTTCTCACATATTGTCCATATACTATGACCAACGGAAATGTGTGCAGTGAAATGAATGCTTACAAGTTACTTAGTTTGATAAACTGGTGTCAATTACAATTTTATAACATGAGAATACAATAACAAAGGTACAGAATACATCATTAAAGAACATAACAATACAGATAACATTTGTAGTAAAACAGGCTTTACAAAAGAATAGAAATAGACATATACATCAATGTTACAGGAATTATGAGATAAGTAGTTACATAAAATATCAGAATAACTTTTGGAACATCAACTTTACACATGAGCATTAAAACAAAACAGAATAAATAATGTCTAAGCATATTTACAAGGTAAATAACATATTATTAATGCAAATTATATTTGAGGATAACAGTATTCCTCATCATAGTGAATGTAGCTTAGTATTAGAAAAATTCTACAATATAAGTCTTATCAGATAAACATATAAATACAGGAAAAACATAAATACCCAAGGGTACACAAACATATAGCGGAATAATACAAGGAAAGGACAGGGTTTGTTTTACTGCGGTATTTTGAAAACAAAACTTTCTTTACTTCTCGGAGATCTCCCTTCATTCTTCATTATTTCCAAAAGTCCTATCTATACCTGCTTTCTGTACTTTTCTCGTATAGCCTCTCAGTGCATTTATTCAAATTCATCGCAACTCATTCTCTTATAGGCTACCCCCTCTTAAGGTAACTTAAATCTACTGAGCTCAGATGCTAAACTAAGGGACGAGGCAATGCAGCAGCACAAAACAATTAACACAAACATCAATGACAAAAAATTTAAATAGGCATAGCAATTGCAATATTACAACTAATGTAAGGCACTGGGCAGCAAACAAGGAAAATAAATGCGTAGTAAACTGGCTTAACAGCGTAATACAAAGTCAAATTCAGTAACATTATGCCTGGCAAAAAGCAGCAGCAAATAAAAAAAAACATATATCTAAACATGACATAGCTCAAGCAGAAAAAATAGTACACTAAAGACAACAATGCAGACAAGGGAAATGTATATTCACATCTTAATGTCTATGTAATTAAAGTGGTGCACCACAAGAAGTTATTCTACCAAAAAGTTACCAATTACTTGAAAAGAAAATTATGAATGCAGTTCGTGTGAAAGTAAATGTCATTTTGTGCTCCCTCATTTTTTTGAAAAAATTATTATTTACTCGATCTGTAGACAGAAAATATTTATATTAGTACATCTATTAAATTTTATTTTAACCAATGCTGCAGTGCAGCTAGAAACTAGATATCAAATGAAATAAGCAACTATGTACAAAGTAAAGCATAAGAACATCATTCAGTAGTCATTAGGCATTTCATAAGTTAGTAGAAAAATCTCTCAACTAGAGAGACAGTAGTCATAATCAGGTGTATAGACATAAAAATATTTCTCATCATTTCATTAGGCAATTTAGTAAATATCATAAATCAAGAACTCTACAGTGTAATCATGTTTTCAAGTTTGAGGGTGTCCTATTTACGATGCTTTCTACAAAGGAATGTCGATAGCGAGGATAATGGCCTCCCCCTTTTTTTCTACCACCTAATGGCTTTTTCTCAAGGCGGCTGGCACACCTGGCCGCTCACAACGAATTACGTCACGGTCACTTACCTTTCTTACCGAAATATTTACGACAGCAGTTTTCGCTACAGTGACAGTCTCATATAAAAATTTCACAGGTCGAAAATTTGCATTAAAAATGTGTAGAAACAAAATCCCATAAATATAACAGCGTCCAAAAAATTTTCGCCATCATTGTGATACATTCGCGCATATACACACATTTCATAACTCTTAAAGTACGATTCTTGGTTTCCAACAACCTTTTTCACAAACCAGAGTCACCACTACTCATTATTGCTTACCTTATTCGTCGACACTTCTTCAATATTTGATGATAACAGATACATAGCATACTCAAATAACTCATATAGCATCAGCTTATTGACCATAAACATACCTCAACAGCATAATACACATCATCGTCATAATAATAACATCATAACAGATCAATCACATCTCAAAATCGTCGTAGCTTTATGAATATTTTAAACCTACAAAAAAATTCCCTGCTCATTTCAAAAGTGTCATCTACCTCAAATGTACTTTAAAAATCATGATCTCATACCAAATACATCATTCAAAGCTCTCGTAGTATCACAATGGTTCCGAAAAAATATGAACAGTTCACAAAGTACAGACAAAATACAATTTCGTAAGTGTGAAGTTACCCAACTGTGTAATAACGTAAACATCTGTCACTGACGTAGTAAAAGAAATGTTTGTCTCTCTCAGTTAAATGATCAGATAGCTGTGTAATTTATATGTTAGAGAAATATGGTACCGATGTGTAAAGTTGTATTAGCAAATACCATATTAGCTAGGGCTCCTTGTGCTTGCCAAACACATGGTACACAAAGTAGGCGTGTACCCCCCTGAGGATTAATGTAATTATACCCTCAGGTGTTACAGATTACACCAATGGAATGAAATATATCACGGAAAACTTTCTTTGTAATTCAAAAATCTTTAAAAATAAATGTTCTAAGTATAAAATTAATCACTCAAATACATGTACTGTAGCGCTAAACTGCGCGTCTTGTAACATAATCTCGGTGGAAGTGTCGTAGTTATCGTCCTCCGAAAGCTAAGTTCTGCAGAAGTCAATGTACTTACCTCATGATAAACAAAAGTGAAATGCTTTGCGTATAGATATCGTAGTTATTATGCTTATTGGCGTGATGAAGAAAGTACTGTACAGTAACGTATTGTTGTGCCACGAAAAAGGCTGTCTCATTGTTGCTATACCACAAAAGTTACTGCAAAAACATGTTTTTCTTTCCAGAATATTTCAGAAAACTGTGCAGATATAAAACAGATACACCGCAAAAGCAACATTGTAAATTGTCACTCATTAGTAGCGTCGTGATAAAAATCGTGTAGCTGTCACATAAACTAACCTCTGTGTCATCAGGTATCTCTCAGAAAGCACTTTAAATTCAGAATGTATTTTCAAATAAACCAAAATGTTGCATTAAAATCTCATTAGCAGTACTGGTAAATGTTCTAAGTATGTGAGCCTTATAGTCGTTACGTAATCGTGCAACAAACAAGCAAGAATGCACACACACAATAACACTGTGTCATCTGTCCACAATAACAATGCATTCGTAATTTCTGTTTACATAAGTTCTGTTGGTTCTTGACTGGATATTTAACTTCAAACATTGTTGTATGTTAACAGATTCTAAGTCTGACAAAGCATACTAGCAATGTAAAGTGAAAACTTATGTGGCAAAGACAAAATTAAAAAGCAGGTTATCTTTCAATAAACGGTTTTACATGTGAAATGTGGTGTAAACCTTTAGTCTTCCTAGTACGCAGACTTTCAACTGAAAAGCAATTGTCATGTTTTATACGTTGGTAAGGAATGCTAAAATTTTTCTCAAGGTTAGCGTCTATGTTATTTTTCTCTGAGCCAGCCGGCGCACGCGGCTGCCTGTGGTGCGAGTCATTGTCTGTTCCTTTGTTGGCGCGCGTCGTTATTGGGATTAGGAGACCTAACTTCTACAAATTCACTTTGACGGGAAGGCCCTGCCCTGTTTGAAGCTCGCCAGTTCTGATGGAATTCACGGCTGTCGTTTTGTCGGTAGTTTACACAGTTTCTTTCTTGTCGGCCACGTGGTGGAGAATTTCTCCCTGAATCGTAACTGCATGCTGAACTGTTGCGTCTGAAATTATTCTGCCTCCCTTGACAATAATAGTTCTGGTTACCATATTGTCTATTTCTATGGTTATCTCTGTCATATTCATTACTACGGAAATGCGATCTTTCTCTGTAACTCTTATTCTGCCAGCGGTTGTCATAAGGGTGGTATCTGTTTTGGTCACGATTTGTGTTGTGAGAATAGCCTTGTCGTGTCCAGTTATTATTTCTTTCATCGTGGAACTGTGACAGATGTGACCTGTAATTGTTGTGCTCCTGTTTCCGCATTCCGCGATTGTCAGTGTCAATTTCCAATTCTTGTAACAGTCCCTGAAAAGCTTCAATGTCGTCTTTGCAACGTCCTGCCAAAATAATATTTCTTAAATGTTCAGGCAGTTTCATTAAGCAAATGCGGATGAGTTCTGAGGGGCTGTATGGGTTTGAAAGATACTGATTCTTGTGCAACATGTCTTCGAAATATTTCGCAAGACTGGAGAATTCAGATTGTTCGAAATGTTTCATCATTATGATGCCATGTTTTACTCGGTCTTGTGTGGCTTGAGACCAATATGCTGAGAGGAAGGCATGATAAAATTCTCCTTCACTGTGGCAATCGTGAATGACCGATCGCATTCTTACAGCTGGTTCATTCTCTAAGTAGCCACACATAAATTCTAATCTGTGCTCTAATGACCAGTTGGGAGGAAAACAATGAGAGAATTGATGGAGCCACGCTCGTGGATGAATGTCGTTGCCAGAATTCTTAAACGTTTTGAATTTAAGTGTAGTAATGAACAGCTTATAGTCAAAATCATCGTGTCGGCGAGTCGCATGTCGGTCATTGTTACGTCGTGTCGGCGGTTCAATCTCAAAATTCGGTGCACATTGCCAATTTCTTTCATAATTTCTGAAGTGTCCTGTGTTATTATTTTGTGGTTGTTCCGTATTTCTAAGTCCCTCTTCCCGTATTGGAGCACGAGTGGCCTCTGAAATACGTAATTCTTGTATTACCTGAGTCAGCTGATCTTGCACTTCCCGGATTTCTCTTTGGTGTTGCGTATTAATTTGATTCTGATTTTGTTTGAATTTCCTAATTTGTTCGCACTCTTCTGTGTCATTAAAGACTACCGGTTTTGTGTCGTTCAGATTATCATCTACCTTCGTAGATAAGTTAGTGAACTGATCCGAAAGTTCGGCTACTTTCTCCCATAGTGAACACATTTCCTCAATGTGTTTTTCTGAACCAAGTTTCAGAGTGTCCATTTGTATTGAAATCGAATCTACTGTGTCCTTTAAGTTTTCCTGAGTTTTTGCAAGTTGCGTAACCGAATCGGTAGATGCAACTGAGTCAAATTTAGCTTGCAAGGTCTCATGATTTTCATGAACAATAGTTTGCAGTTCTTTTATGGCTGCTTCGTGATTCTGTAATGCATTTTCATGCCGCGAAAAAATAGGTTGAAAATGCTCACAAATTTGTGTTTTTACGTCATTACAGACTTTTTGACATTTCGATTCAATGTTATGTAACTCAGTAGTTAAATCTTCACGTGTTTGTTCAAGAGTTTGTTCCAATGAGTCTAACTTTTGAAGCTTTTGCTGTGTTTGTCTCTGATTTTGTTCCATTTGTTGCATTAATTGCAATAATAATGTATTAGCGTCTGGAATCTGTTTCTCTATGCTTTTTGGCAGTGCATTTTCACCGGCAACATTCACGTTTTGACAAGCAGAAAATGTGTCTTGACTCATTTGAAAAAACGGTGAGGACGCAACACCTGAATCTACAGTATATGCAAAATTGTGTCCTGTCATTTCGGATTCCTGAGGCGAGCTGTTGCCGAGCGATCGATCGATAATGCTTCCCTGTTCACTACCTGTTTCACTGTCTATGGCATTGTTTGCAGCCTGCTCCATTTCCCCATGCACAGTTACCAAATTACTACTTTGAACGTCTGTTAATTCATTACACAGTGGTGCTGGCAAGCTACGCTCGTCGTCACTATTATTTCTCAGTTTACTTTGGAGCCTAGTGTTACGTTTTTCACACGCCATTATTGTCAAAATATTTCACACGATAACACAGAAATGCACAATTTGAAGAGCAAAAATAAGAGAACACATTAACATAGCACTGAAAATAATATCTAGTTAATTGCAAGCGCAGCTGCGAAATACTTGGTGCAAATCTAAATGCATGCCACAACTGTGTACAACAATGAAAAACTACAACCACAAAGGAAATTCTCTCAACAATTACGCGCTAGCAATAAACAATAGCTACACTAATTATACAAACTACAAGAAAAAAAAATCAGAAGGTTTCAGTGAGGTATCCCAGGCTAAGGGTCGACATATGAAACGTCCCTTTAGAACAGTTATACACGACTGTCTTTAAACTGATACACAATATTTTTTTAGCGCAACGCAATCTGACTTTCAAAAATCCCTACAAAAGAATGGCCCTGACTAACATTAACCTATACCTTTCACAAATCACTTACTTCACAAAAATCTTGGTTGTGAGAATAGCCTTGTCGTGTCCATTTATTATTTCTGTCATCACGGAATTGTGATGGATGTGACCTGTAATTGTTGTGTTCATGTTTTCACGTTCCGCGATTGTCAGTGTCAATTTCTAATTCTTGTAAGAGTCCCTGAAAAGTTTCAATGTCGTCTTTGCAACGTCCTGCCAAAATAGTATGTCGTAAACGTTCAGGCAATTTGATTAAGCAAATGCGGATTAGTTCTGAGGGGCTGTATGGGTTTGACAGGTACTGATTCTTGTGCAACATGTCTTCAAAATGTTTCACAAGACTGGAGAATTCAGATTGTTCGAAATGTTTCATCATTATGATACTATGTTTTACTCAGTCTTGTGTAGCTTGAGACCAATATGCTACCGAGCGAGGTGGCGCAGTGGTTAGCACACTGGACTCGCATTCGGGAGGACGACGGTTCAATCCCGTCTCTGGCCATCCTGATTTAGGTTTTCCGTGATTTCCCTAAATCGTTTCAGGCAAATGCCGAGATGGTTCCTTTGAAAGGGCACGGCCGATTTCCTTCCCAGTCCTTCCCTAACCCGAGCTTGCGCTCCATCTCTAATGACCTCGTTGTCGACGGGACATTAAACACTAACCACCACCACCACCACCAATATGCTGAGAGGAAGGCATGATAAAATTCTCCTTCACTGTGACAATCGTGAATGACCAATCACATTCTTACAGCTGGTTCATTCTCTAAGTAGCCACACATAAATTCTAATCTGTGCTCTAATGACCAGTTGGGAGGAAAACAATGAGAGAATTGATGGAGCCACGTTTGTGGATGAATGTCGTTGCCGGAATTCTTAAATGTTTTGAATTTACGTGTAGTAATGAACAGCTTATAGTCAAAGTCATCATGTCGGCGAGTCGCATATCGGTCATTGTTACGTCGTTTCGGCGGTTCCATTTCAAAATTCGGTGCACCTTGCCAATTTCTTTCATAGTTTCCGAAATGCGCTGTGTTATTATTTTGTGGCTGTTCCGTATTTCTATGTCCCTCTTCCCGTATTGGGGCGCGAGTGTCCTCTGAAATACGTAATTATTGTATTACCTGTGTCAGCTGATCTTGTACTTCCCGGATTTCTCTTTGGTGTTGCGTATTAATTTGATTCTGATTTTGTTTGAATTTCCTAATTTGTTCGCACTCTTCTGTGTCATTGAAGACTACCGGTTTTGTGTCATTCAGATTATCATCTACCTTCATAGATAAATTATTTAGCTGATCCGAAAGTTCACCTACTTTCTCTGATAATGAACTAATTTCCTCCATGTGTCTTTCTGAACCAATCTTCAGAGTATCTACTGTGTCCTTTAAGTTCTCCTGAGTTTTTGCAAGTTGCGTAACCGAATCGGTAGATGCAACTGAGTCAATTTTAGCTTGCAAGGTCTCATGATTTTCATGAACAATAGTTTGCAGTTCTTTTATGGCTGCTTCGTGATTCTGTAATGCATTTTCATGCCGCGAAAAAATAGGTTAAAAATGCTCACAAATTTGTGTTTTTACGTCATTACAAACTTTTTGACATTTCGATTCAATGTTATGTAACTCAGTAGTTAAATCTTCACGTGTTTGTTGAAGCGTGGTGTCTAACTTTTGAAGCTTTTGCTGTGTTTGTCTCTGATTTTGTTCCAAGGTGTCTAACTTTTGAAGCTTTTGCTGTGTTTGTATCTGATTTTGTTCCACTGTGTCTAACTTTTGAAGCTTTTGCTGTGTTTGTACCATTTGTTGTATTAATTGTAATAACAATGCATTGGTGTCTGAAACATGTTCCTCAGTGCTTTTCAGCAGTGGATTTGCACCGGCAACATTCACATTTTGACAAGCAGAAAATGTGTCTTGACTTATTTGAGAAAACGGTGAGGACCCAAAACCTGAATCTACAGTATTTGCGAGATTGTGTCCTGTCATTTCGGATTCCTGAGGCGAGCTATTGCCGACCAATCGATCGATAATGCTTCCCTGTTCACTAATTGTTTCACTGTCTACGCCATTATTTGCCGCCCGCTCCATTTCCCTATGCACAATTACCAAATCACTGGTTTGAACATTAATTAATTCATTACACGGTGGCGCTAACACACTGCTTTCGTCTTCACTGTCATTTCTCAGTTTACTTTGGAGCCTAGTATTACGTTTTTCACACGCCATCATTGTCACAATATTTCACACGTCAACACAGAAAACCACAATTTGAAGAGCAAAATAAGAAAACACATTAACATAGCACTGAAAATAATATCTAGTTAATTGCAAGCGCAGCTGCGAAATACTTAGTACAAATCTACATGCATGCCACATCTGTTTTACTGTACAACAATGAAAGACTGCAACTACAAAGGAGATTCTCTCTACAATTACGCGCTAGCAATAAACAAAAGCCACACTAATTACACAAACTACAAGAAAAAATCAGAAGATTCCAGTGAGGTATCCTCGGCTAAGGGTCGACATATGAAACGTCCCCTTAGAAAAATTATACAAGACTATGCTTAAACTGACACACAATATTTTTACCGCAACGCAATATGACTTTCAAAAATCCCTAGAAAAGAATGGCCCTGACTAACATTAACCTATACCTTTCACAAATCACTTACTTCACAAAAATCTTGGTTACTCGAGCTACTGCAATACAGCGAGCGCCACTACTGGCAGCTAAATAAAAGATTCAAACTACGGAAGGCACTAACTACTGATAAGCATAGTTAGCAAATGAAAGATTTTAATAGAGGACAACAATGTATTTACCTTAATAGTGTTGAAAAATCATAATATACATAGCAGTTCATGACATCCAATATTACAAATTTCCAAACTCTGCCATTTCTCACCCCACATCCAGCACTGCTGGCGGCTCACCTCCAACTGCGCAACGCTACGCGCTGTTAACAGCCAACTGCCCAACACTACAATGGCAGACAACAATGCAAACCAGCCACAGACTGCACACAGCACATACAGTGCGCTACGTGGCGTTACCAATATAAAAACTTACCGTACTTTCCACGACCCATTTCAGTTTGCGCTGACGCAGCAGCATTTTCTGCTTCTGCATGGATGAACGCCGCACAATGCTGTGAGCCTGGTACATTAAGTACCTTCCACGACCCATTTCAGTTTGCGCTGACGTAGCAGTATTTTCTGCTTCTGCATGGATGAACGCCGCACAATGCTGTGAGCTTGGTACATTAAGTACCTTCCACGACCCATTTCAGTTTGCCAGTTTGCGCTGACGTAGCAGCATTTTCTGCTTTTGCATGGATGAACGCCGCACAATGCTGTCATGGTTTCGCGCTGCTGCGCCGCTGCATAAGGCACATGTTCTTGATGCGACGTGATGAGTGACGTCTTTCTCAATCGATTTTGAGGAAACTGTCCGGTTAAGAAATTTGATAATTTCACTAGTTAGGATCTGGCATCGCTACTTGACGGTCCTCTAGCAACGTTTTCGTTATTGGCCAGCTTTGTTATGATGTTTGGAATTTAAGTTACCCATTCGTCGAGCCTGCATTGAAAAATAGAGCGACAGGTATTTTACACCAAGTCACTTTAGACTATACAGTGTAGCGTAAGAAATGTAGCTAACGTATTGAAGTTATTTTTAAAACAAGAGGAAGTAACACATCTGTTTCCAGTCTAGACTAAATACATCATAAATAATGAAGGCAAGCCGTGCTGAGCTGCGATCGTGCTGCAGACACGTATTTCGTGTGGTATAGTTGTCTATGCGACATGTATTCCATCTTTTTTTGTACGCAGTTTGAAAGCCTTGTTTACGAAACAATATTTAGTAACGGTTATTAGTAATAGTACGTTAATAGAAATTTAAAGAATGACTTCAGTATTGCTCAATAAATGCAATTTCTAATCCGAACGGAAAAAATAATATGAAAATATAGGAACATGCAGGTTCCTTTCTTCCTTTATGTCATTTACAAAGATTGAGTTCGGCTCGCTACTAAGTGATGAAATAGATATTTAAGATGACGTAATGTATTGGCTGGCGATTTATTAGAGGCTATTGATTCACACTAATTCGTATTCTGCTTAGAATATTTCTAACAAGATTCCAAGCCGAAGTGGTTCTGAAGCAAATATAAAACCGCTTCTCGTCCTGGTAAGGTAACCCCCTCGCTGATGCAGCGCCACACCCGAGATTATTGTGCAACGTGGCTGATCGGGAATTACCAGGATCAGGAAAATGACATGGATTGGATTAGGCCAATTTAAATTAAAAAAATCAAATTGTCTTCGGTCCCGGATTCGAATCCCACCGAAATTTTGATTAATAATCAGAATTGGCGGCCGAAGACTCCCGGCATAAGAAGTCACCCTCATTCCGCCAACGGCGTTGTCAATGAGGGCGGAGGAGCGGACAGGGCACTCTTTGTCCTAGGAGTGGCAAACTGCCCCTAAAGGCGGAAGAATCTCAATGATCAACTGCATGAGGATGCAGGAGGCAATGGAAACCACACGTAACGTGTATCCACAGGACATGTGGCTTGTAACTGAAGAAGTGTCACGATGATCTCTCCAATAGTAAAAGATTCCGGAATATTCTCCCATTCGGATCTCCTGCGGGGGACTGCCAAGGGAGAGGTTACTATGAGAAAAAGATTGAATAATCAACGGAAGGATAACGTTCTACGAGTTGGGGCGTGAAATGTCAGAAGCTCAAACGTGGTAGGGAAACTAGAAAATCTGGAAAGGGAAGTGCAAAGGCTCAATCTAGATATAGCATGCTTGACTGTGGACAGAAGACAAGGACTTCTGGTCATATGAGTATAGGATAATATCAACAGCAGCAGAAAATGGTATAACGGGAGGAGGATTCGATATTAATAGAAAGGTAGGGCAGTGAGTGTGTTACTGCGAACAGTTCAGTGATAGGGTTGTTCTTATCAGAAACGACAGCAAACCAACACTGACAATGATAGTTCAGGTGTGTATGCCGACGTCGCAATCTGAAGATGAAGAGATATAGAAAGTGTATGAAGATATTGAAACAGTAATACAGTATGTAAATGGATATGAAAGTCTAATAGTCATGGGAGACTGGAATGCAGTTGTAAGGGAAGGAGTAGAAGAAAAGGTTACAGGAGAATATGGGCTTGCGACAAGGAATGAGTAGAAATCAGGAGAAAGGCTAATTGAGTTCTGTAACAAGTTTCAGATAGTAATAGCGAATACTCTGTTCAAGAATCACAAGAGGAAGAGACGTATTTGGAAAAGGCCGCGTGGTACGGGAAGATTTCAGTTAGAGTACATCATGGTCAGACAGAGATACCGAAATGAGATACTGGATTGTAAGGCCTACTCATAAGCAGTCATAGACTCAGATCACAATATAGTAGTAGTGAAGAGTAGGCTGAAGTTTAAGGCATTAGTCAGGAAGTATCAATACGCAAAGAAGTGGGATACGGAAGAACGAGATACGGTTGAAGTTCTCTAAGGCAATAAGGAATAGGTCAGTAGACAATACAGTTGAAGAGGAATGGAGATCTTTGAAAAGGGTCATCAAAGAAGTTAGGAAGGAAAAGGTAGGTACAAAGAAGGTAGCTGCGAAGAAACCCTGGGTAACAGAAGAAATGCTTCAATTGATCAATGAAAGTAGGAAGTATAAAAATGTTCCGGGAAACTCAGGAATAAAGAAATAAGAGTCGATGAGGAATGAAATAAATAGGAAGTGCAGGGAAGCTAAAACGAAATGGCTGCTGGAAAAAAGTGAAGACATCGAAAAAGAAATGATTGTTGGAAGGATAGACTCAGCATACAGGAACGTCAAAACAACCTTCCATGACACTAAAAGCAAGGGTGATAACATTAAGAGTGCAATGGGAATTCCACTGTTAAATGTAGAGGAGAGAGCGGATAGGTGAAAAGAATAAATTTAAAGCCTCTATTAGAGGGAAGATTTGTCTGATGTGACAGATGAAGAAACAGAAGTCGATTTAGAAGAGATAGAAGTTCAAATAAGGCGGAAGGGATAGATAACATTCCATCAGAATTTATAAAATCATTGGAGGAAGTGGCAACAAATGACTATTCACTTTTGTGTGTAGGATGTGTGAGTCTGGCCACATACCATCAGACATTCGGAAAAGCACACTCCGTCTTCAGCCCACAAGTGGCCATCAGGACCATCCGACCACTGTGTCATCCTCAGGTGAGGATGCGGATAGGAGGGGCGTGTGGTCAGGACACCACTCTCCCGGTCGTTATAATAGTTTTCTTTGACCGGAGTCGCCATTATTCTGTCGAGTAGTTCCTCAATTGGCATCATGAGGCTGAGTGCACGCCGAAAAATGGCAACAGCGCATGGTGGCCCGAGTGGTCACACATTCAAGTGCCGGCCACACCTGACAAATGGGACTGACGGGAACCGGTGTATCCACTGGGGCAAGGCCGTTGCCTTCTCGGAAAAGCATCATTCACACAATTACGAAGTCGGCAAGAGTTGACAAGTGCGATAATTACCGCACAATCAGGTTAACAACTCATGCATCCAAGTTGCTTACAAGAATAATATGCAGAGGAATGTAAAAGAAAATTGAGGATGCGCTAGTTGACGATCAGCGTGATTTTAGGAAAGGTAAACCACCAGAGAGGCAATTCTGACGTTGTGGTTTATAATGCAAGCAAGACTAAATAAAAATTAAGATACGTTCATAGGATTTGTCGACCTGGCAAAAGCGTTCGACAATGTAAAATGGTGCAAGATGTTCGAAATTCTGAGAAAAGTATGGGTAAGCTGTAGGGAGAGACGGGTCATATACCGTATGTACAACAGTCAAGCGGGAATAATAAGAGTGAACGACCAAGAACGAAGCGCTTGGATTAAAAAGGGTATAAGACATGGATGTAGCTTTTTGGCCCCACTGTTCAATCTGTACGTCGAGGAAGCAATGATGGAAATTAAAGAAAAGTTCAGGAGTGGAATTAAAATTCGAGGTGAAAGAATATCAATTATACGATTCGCTGATGACATTGCAATGCTGAGTGAAAGTGAAGAAGAATTACATGACCTGCTGAACAAAATGAACAGTCTAATGAGTATAGAATATGGATTGAGGGTAAATCGAAGAAAGACGAAGGTAATGAGAAGTAGTAGAAATGAGAACAGCGAGAAACTTAACATCGGGATTGATGGTCACGAAGTAGATGAAGTTAAGGAATTCTACTACCTAGGCAGTAAAATAACCAATGACGGATTGAGCAAGGAGGACATCAAAAGCAGACAAGCAATGGCAAAAAGGACATTCCTGGCCAAGAGGAGTCTACTAATATCAAATATCGGCCTTAATTTGAAGAAGAAATTTCTGAGAATGTACGTCTGTAGTACAGCATTGTATGGTAGTGAAACATGGACTGTGGGAAAAGTGGAACAGAAGACAATCGAAGCTTTTGAGATGTGCTGCTACAGAAGAATGTTGAAAATTAGGTGGACCTGTATGGTAAGAAATGAGGAGACCCTGCGCAAAATCGGAGAGGAAAGAAATATGTGAAAAACACTGATAAGGAGAAGGGAAAGTATGATAGGACATCCGTTAAGACACGAGAAAAAAACTGTAGGGGAAGACAGAGATTGGAATACATTCAGCAAATAACTGAGGATGTAGGTTGCAAGTGCTACTCTGAGATGAAGAGGTTAGCACAGGAGAGGAATTCGTGGCAGGCAGCGTAAATCAGTCAGAAGACTGATGATTAAAAGAAAAATATATACGAGTTCACTGGCCCGAGGTTAAGGCACTAAGTTTGGGGATTGACGGTAGCGTCGCGACACGAGGCGGTCACGTGGTCCGAGCTACGAAGCCACGAGGTGCGCAGATGAAAGATAGATACCGAAGTACTTCACCGAGGTCAGCGTCGACTACAAGCAGCATGCCGACAAACTGTCGGTTGGTTGGCAACATTTGAGTTAGACGACCGCTCGTGGCCTGACTGCCCTCTTCTACCTGCCTTTCATCGGCACCACTCAGTAACCGCCGCGACGCACGGCGGATCCATGGAGCTGCTTGCTGACAAAGGTGCTAACATTCTGTAATCCTCGTGGTTTGTGGTGTCATTGTCTACGCGACCTCCTTATTATTTTCTGGTTTGGACCCGACCTTTAGAGTTTTATTCAGTCAGCTCTTTTGTCGTAAATATAGGCCGTAGTATTGTACTAAGACAGTGGTTGTCGTTTAAAAATTTGCCCCCTTACTATCTTGTCTTTCTATATTATTTTCTGGTTTGTACCGGACCCTCAGAGTTTTACTCGGTCAGTTCTTTGGTCGTAAATGTAGACCGTAGTATTGTACTAGATACTAGTTGTCGATTGAAAATTTGTTCTGATATTATATTGCCCTTCCTTTCTAGTCTATACCTGATCATTAATGTTTTAATGAATCAGTTCCTGATAGGAAACTGTACCAAAGCACAGGTTGCCGTTAATCAAACGGGGGTCTTGTATTTACATTTAGATGTTAACCGGCTCAGTTCCTTGATTGTAATTGTATTTGAGATAATCTTAACTACCTGCTGTAATCTACATCTACATTCTACATTTATACTCCGCAAGCCACCCAACGGTGTGTGGCGGAGGGCACTTTACGTGCCACTGTCATTACCTCCCTTTTCTGTTCCAGTCGCGTATGGTTCGCGGGAAGAACGACTGTCTGAAAGCCTCCGTGCGCGCTCGAATCTCTCTAATTTTACATTCGTGATTTCCTCGGGAGGTATAAGTAGGGGGTAGCAATATATTCGATACCTCATACAGAAACGCACCCTCTCGAAACCTGGATAGCAAGCTACACCGCGATGCAGAG
The DNA here is from genome assembly GCF_023864345.2 of Schistocerca serialis cubense. Classification (NCBI taxonomy): domain Eukaryota; kingdom Metazoa; phylum Arthropoda; class Insecta; order Orthoptera; family Acrididae; genus Schistocerca; species Schistocerca serialis. The sequence goes on from NC_064638.1 coordinate 316,559,808, forward strand.
CGCCTCTCTTGCAGAGTCTGCCACTTGAGTTTGCTAAACATCTCTGTAACGCTATCACGCTTACCAAATAACCCTGTGACGAAACGCTCCGCTCTTCTTTGGATCTTCTCTATCTCCTCTGTCAACCCGACCTGGTACGGATCCCACACTGATGAGTAATACTCAAGTATAGGTCGAACGAGTGTTTTGTAAGCCACCTCCTTTGTTGATGGACTACATTTTCTAAGGACTCTCCCAATGAATCTCAACCTGGCACCCGCCTTACCAGCAATTAATTCTATATGATAATTCCACTTCAAATCGTTCCGCACGCATACTCCCAGATATTTTACAGAAGTGACTGCTACCAGTGTTTGTTCCGCTATCATATAGTCGTAAAATAAAGGATCCTTCTTTCTATGTATTCGCAATACATTACATTTGTCTGTGTTAGGGGTCAGTTGCCACTCCCTGCACCAAGTGCCTATCCACTGCAGATCTTCCTGCATTTCGCTACAATTTTCTAATGCTGCAACGTCTCTGTATACTACAGCATCATCCGCGAAAAGCCATAAGGAACTTCCGACACTATCTACTAGGTCATTTATATATATTGTGAAAAGCAATGGTCCCATAACACTCGCCTGTGGCACGCCAGAGGTTACTTTAACGTCTGTAGACGTCTCTCCATTGATAACAACATGCTGTGTTCTTTTTGCTAAAAACTCTTCAATCCAGCCACACAGCTGGTCTGATATTCCGTAGGCTCTTACTTTGTTTATCAGGCGACAGTGCGGAACTGTATCGAACGCCTTCCGGAAGTCAAGGAAAATGGTATCTACCTGGGAGCCTGTATCTAATATTTTCTGGGTCTCATGAACAAATAAAGCGAGTTGGGTCTCACACGATTGCTGTTTCCGGAATCCGTGTTGATTCCTACAGAGTAGATTCTGGGTTTCCAAAAACGACATGATTCGCGAGCAAAAAACATGTTCTAAAATTCTACGACAGATCGACGTAAGAGATATAGGTCTATAGTTTTGCGCATCTGCTCGACGACCCTTCTTGAAGACTGGGGCTACCTGTGCTCTTTTCCAATCATTTGGATCCTTCCGTTCCTCTAGAGACTTGCGGTACACGGCTGTTAGAAGGGGGGCAAGTTCTTTCGCGTACTCCGTGTAGAATGTAATTGGTATCACGTCAGGTCCAGTGGACTTTCCTCTGTTGAGTGATTCCAGTTGCTATTTCTAAGCTGTACATTCCTGTCTTTGAAAGACCGTGTCATTATTGGTATATTTTTAACTGGATCCTGTGGTTCCTCCGAGTGATTTCTCTTGTAATAATTGCTCATACGTATTGTTTTAAAACGTTCCTTCAGAGCGGCCTTCACATCTGATAACTTTTGAAATATTAACAGCCAACTGTCACCAGGGATTTAGTCAGAAGAAGGGGTTGTCGAAAGGTACGGGTTGGGTTCCAGTCGCACCTTGGTTGCTGATTGAAATGAATTGTTGTTCGCTTTGAAGCATGCCTTATCACTGTCATTATTTTTTTGCTAATTTGTTTAATCTTTAAGCATAGATGCGCATTTTAACCCCGAACCTTTCGACATACAGTTTCCAAATTAAAAAACAAAAAATTTTACGTCATCTGTTTTAGTAATTGAAACACTCTTGTCATCAATAGTACTTATATGTTTTGATGTGTTGCAGAAGGGCGTTTAATAAGAGAAACTGTGTCCAGCGCGGTAGTGGACACCGTTGTTTCACCCGATAACGGGCGGGCTGCAGCTCCGGGCCCTTGTAATTATTGCCATGTTCTTGTTTAGATTTCTCTTGTAATAGCTTATTCATTTCACAAATTTGTTAATTTGTAAAGAAAACAAATTTATGATTATATATTGTTAAATAAACAGGTTGTGTGAAAAGAAGTTACATTGGTAGGTCCTTCCTTCCAAGTATTTCTTAATAGCAGTAAATACCGTTCAGAATGATAACACAGTTACTGAATTACAATAAAACCCTTTTAATGGCCTTAAACAATAATCAAAACGACAATACTTTAACAGTACTGCTCTTTAAAAAATTGTAATTAAAAAATTTCAAATAAACCAGCAAAATAATGAAAACTGAGCTCTAGATAAATTTCTGCAAGCGAGCTCAAAACCAAGATACTGGACAGACCCCAAATATTAACTAGTTAACAAGACATAATAATTCGCCTTCACGGCTTACCGAAAGGGTTTACACCAAATTATTTACAATAAAAGATAGAACAAAATTATAATATGTATTGAACACAGCAGTAACATTATAGAGGAAATTGTAAGTAACCAGATAAAGGTCTCTTGACCGACAGCAAAATTTCATTTACAGTGCGAGGCAGATAACGTAACGTACCATATTCAACTAGACCACAGAGACACAGGACAAGCGACGGCAAACAAATAGCAAGCCGTTCTAGGACATGCTCGTGAGCCGTCCACTTGGCCGCAAGAAAGCCACGCGGCTAGAAGCCGCCTACACGGACGCTCTCCCGGCAATTTAGTTGGCGCTGTCAACAAACACCGAACATAAATGTTTCAGTGAATTACACTACAACTGAAAGTTATTGTTTAACCACGATTGCACTTGCACAATCCTTCCAATAAGATCATACGCCCTACGAAATAAGCCTCACTAAAAATGTAAAGTGAAAAAGAGAAATACTCAAAGGGTGCTGTAAATTCTTCCAGGAAGGAATATAAATCGCAACTCGCTAACGTCTAGCCATTAGCTGGAGATCATAACACCTCGAACATAAGGGCTGCGTATTAATACTACCAGAGAGCAGACCAGCTTCTAAAACATAGCGAAAACCAATACTGAATTCAGAAACAAAAAAATGGTTCAAATGGCTCTGAGCACTATGGGACTTAACATCTATGGTCATCAGTCCCCTAGAACTTAGAACTACTTAAACCTAACTAACCTAAGGACATCACACAACACCTAGCCATCACGAGGCAGAGAAAATCCCTGACCCCGCCGGGAATCGAACCCGGGAACCCGGGCGCGGGAAGCGAGAACGCTACCGCACGACCACGAGCTGCGGACAATTCAGAAACAGTTTGTTCTCTCGCATAAAACAATTTAAAACCAAAACCCAAAACTTAAAAAACTAGAGTCAGTGAAACCTTGCGTAGCGAGTATAATTCGTTCCAGAATCTTACTTCCCTTAAACATTTCTTTGGCTGCTGATGATCCCTGCGTCTTCTTACCAAGGTCGGCGAAAATAGTTCTCGTCTTCTCAGAAGTGATGTTCTCGTTACTACACACATCAAAAAAAGTTTTGCGTCACTCCAGTTCCCAGAAGTTGACTGTGGATGTAAACAACCATGCATGATCAGCGTCTGTTAGACGGAGGGGGTCCAACAACCGATCAGTTCCAGTCATTCCACCAGGAAGGAGGTACATGGCTCGTGTTGTCTGTAGTTCAACCATGCCTAGACCGTCAATAACGCGGCTCGATCGCGTCCACATTGTTACTTTGTGACAGGCAGGGCTCTCAACAAGGGAAGTGTCCAGGCGCCTCGGATTGCACCAAAGCGAAGATGTTCGGACATGGATGAGATACAGAGGATAGGAACTGGCGATGACATGCCTCGCTCAGGCCGCCCAAATGCTACTACTAAAGTGTATGGCTGCTACCTACTGATTATGACTCGGAGGAACCCTGACAGCAAAAGCCACCACGTTGAATAATGCTTTTCGTGCAGCCACAGGACGTGGTATTACGACTCCAACTGTGCGCAACAGGCTGCATGGTGTGCAACTTCACTCCCGACGTCTATGGCGAGGTCCACCTTTGCAGCTACGACGCCATGCAGCACGGTACAGATGGGCCCAACAATATGTCGAATGTACCGCTAAAGATTGGTATCACGTTCTCTTCAGCGATAAGTGTCGCATATGCCTTCTATCAGACAATCGTCGGAGATGTTTTTGGACGTAACCCGTTCAGGCTGAACGCCTTAGACACATTGTCCAGCTAGTGCTGCAATGTGGAGTTTCTCTGCTATTTTGGGGAGGCATTATGTGGGGCCGACGTTTGCCGCTGGTGATCATGGAAGGCGCCGTAACGGCTGTCCGATACGTGAATGCCACCTTCCAACCGATAGTGAAACCATATCGGCAGCATATTGGCGAGGCATTCGTCTTCATAGACGACAATTCGCGCCCCCATCGTGAACATCTTGTGAATGACTTCCTTCAGGATAACGACATCGCTCGACTAGAGTGGCCAGCATGTTCTCCAGACATGAACCCTATCGCACATGCCTGGGATCCGTTTGAAAAGGGCTGTTTATGGATGACGTGACCCATCAACCACTCTGAGGGATCTACGTCGAATCGCCGTTAAAGAGTGGGGAAATCTGGACTAACAACGCCTTCATGAACTTATGGATAGTATGCCACGACGAGTACAGGCAAGCATCAATGCAGGAAGACGTACTACTAGGTATTAGAGATACCAGTGTGTACAGAAGTCTGGACCACCACCTCTGAAGGTAATTTGTGATTTTCGTGAGCAATAAAAATGGCGGAAATGATGTTTAAGTTTATCTCTATTCCAATTTTCTGTACAGGTTCCGGAACTCTCGGAACCGACATGATGCAAAACTTTTTTTGATGTGTGTAGTTTCACCTGGCAATTGCTTTTCACTTATCCACATAAGGAGCAACATTTAGACATCGTCCAGGATACGAAAGCGTTGTTTAGATACTCTTGTCATTATTTTTTAGGCATCTATCGCCTTAATATTGTCCTTGTTCTTGAGGATAGTTCAAATAGTTGATGCAAACCCACTGCACGTGCGTGCTGAATCGGGAACGCTCACGCCACGTTTTTTCATTGATTTTACGTTTGATTTCTAGGGTCATTTTCTTTCTCTTATGGTCGTCTTCTTGCGGATTTATCGTCGGGCACATTTCTACGAAGGTTCTTAAAATTTGCATACAAAAAACACTGTGTGAACACAAGTTTAGAAAAATGTGTCATCACAAGCTGCACTAAGATGGTAGCAGAAAGAGCGTTAAACCCAGACTGCACTACGTACTAAAGACATTGTCCATATGCCGCTGCCGAAAGTGGAAGGTGTTCATATTGTTCAACGTTATCCCCACTGCACGCTAACGGTTGGTGACGTTACACTGAATCGTCGTCATGCGTTATGGGAAACATAACTCGTTAAGTGAGCCATTTTTTAAACATTTGTTTTGCTCGTTAGGCGAATTGCGTGTTATGGGAGGTACTCGTTAAGCGGGGTTCCACTGTAATAGACCCCTGACATAATTATGTGTGAAAGCTGGGCGCATTACACTGTAACACAAATCCCCATAACAAGCAGATATGAAGCAAGGCACCATATTTCATACACCACAAAAGAAAAGCCGTAACTCTGAGCAAGTGTGCCTGCCCAATACAAATCAGGGATAAACAGTACAGCCTGAGCCGGGCCAAATGTGGTGAATCCGTATTACGTGAACATATTATTGCAAGAATAATTAACCATGCCAAATTTTTTGGGAGAACCCTGGCCAGTAGATTAATACACTTCAAAAAGCACACAGAGCAGGCAGGGTAGTACATTTATCCTAGAATCACAAAGAGTCAAATAACAATGGCGTGCATCACGATTCAATGAATACAAATGTAAAACATCACCTCAAACAACTTGAGAAATTAAAAATCGGTGTGCAGAGCTGAATAACCAGGTACGCACAGCATAGGCGAGCCAAACCTTTCGCCTTCTACCCAGTCCTGGTTCAAAATGGTTCAAATGGCTCTGAGCACTATGGGACTTAACATCAGTGGTCATCAGTCCGCTAGAACTTAGAACTACTTAAACCTAACTAACCTAAGGACATCACACACATCCATGCCCAAGGCAGGATTCGAACCTGCGACCGTAACAGTCGCGCAGCTCCGCACTGAGCGCCTAAAACCGCGAGACTACCGCGGCCGGCACCCAGTCCTGGCATAGAAGAGTTAACGACGACACAGAAAAGTCGTGATGCCGATCAGCCGATTTGACTCTTAGAATCACAAAGAGTCAAATAACAATGGCGTGCATCACGATTCAATGAATACAAATGTAAAACATCACCTCAAACAACTTGAGAAATTAAAAATCGGTGTGCAGAGCTGAATAACCAGGTACGCACAGCATAGGCGAGCCAAACCTTTTGCCTTCTACCCAGTCCTGGTTCAAAATGGTTCAAATGGCTCTGAGCACTATGGGACTTAACATCAGTGGTCATCAGTCCGCTAGAACTTAGAACTACTTAAACCTAACTAACCTAAGGACATCACACACATCCATGCCCAAGGCAGGATTCGAACCTGCGACCGTAACAGTCGCGCAGCTCCGCACTGAGCGCCTAAAACCGCGAGACTACCGCGGCCGGCACCCAGTCCTGGCATAGAAGAGTTAACGACGACACAGAAAAGTCGTGATGCCGATCAGCACCTCTAGTCCTTCGCTCCAAGCACTGCCGCTGGCTCCAGTTCCACACCGCACGAAGACTCCACGGAAACTGCCTGCACTGCAGTGTTCGAAGGCCTCTCCGAACGCCGCTCTAGCGGCCGCTTTTGAAGCCTAGTCAGGGCAGCGATAACCGCACAAGGCAGTAATACGCGCCACCTGGTGAGGCTGCAGCTAGAAACTATCGACAGTGGGGAGGTGAAATAAACCGCCACGTCTCAGCGGCGTCTAGTGGGGCTACCCATACTGACGTGACTGACCGCTAGGCAGTCTCTCCTCGGTGATGCAGGGCTTCTGCCGCATATTCATTGCAAACCGCGTTTTCTGCCACATCACCTCGCAACTGCGTAAGATAGTGCATGTACCCTCGTCCTCCTGACGTGTGCAGAGAAAACTATTGAGGCAGTCAAGTGTTTTCGTATTCTGTTTAATATGCCACACAGTAACTATAAAAAAACAAGGAACAATGATGACATTTGGAATGCAGTAGCGAATGAACTGGGAAGCAACAGAAGCAAATACAAGAAATGAGTGCAATAGGTGGATGAAAAAAAAAATCTTCAGTCATTTAATAAATTACATGAAACGCCTGACACGTAGCAAAGAAAAATGTACGGCATAACATTAATCGTTTCTTTTGTACAGGTCCTGTTGTGTACACAAATTTTTACTTTAAAGCCAGCGGCGTTTGGAATACTTCTGATACTAAATTTTAAAATGTTACGTAATTAGAACGTGTAACACGAAAACATGAAAATATTTCAACTTTTGTTGTATCAATAACAGTATGGTATATAGACAACTAATGTTTTCACGTTCATTAGGACGATTCAGTCTTGCATCTCTTGCCTGTGCACTGCCTCGCTCCACATCATTTTGCTACAGGTAAGGCAAACTATTCATGTTACGTGGAATTTACTGAGTTAAAAAAGAGTTTTCAGTGCCAACCAATGACAGTAATAGTAAAATTGTGTCAAATATATTCTCTAACGACTAGCACTATTGTGATAGCCCATCGCCTGACGCATTCTAAATTTCTGGATGCTTGTTCTTCTCGTTGTGGAAGCTCTAAAATTAAGGAAATGCTACATTGTAGATTTTCGACTTCACAAAAGTGTGTAAGAAAAATACTGTCTTTATAAGATGAATTGTGCTAGACACCTTGAACGGTAACTCTGGTGGGACTATTTAATTATTGAGAATGTTGCCAAATTTTAGTGAACTAACAACATTTATTTTTTTACAGGACATAAATTATACTAAACAAGTTATAGATTGAATACCCTAAACAACTAACAGGTTATTTACTACTCCATTTGGTGGATCCTGGTTGGCAAAGTTTAACTAGGTGATCAGGAAGTCAAGTACTGTGGCCCTAAAAATGTGGATAACGCAAGCTGAATTGATCTGACGCTGAGCAGACTTTTATTGATCAAATCTACTGAAGTTTCTCTACATAGGTGCAGCAGAGAACAAGGGACGATTGAAATCTTGACACACACACAATGGTGGAGCCGCAGTACATTACTTTGTTTGCTTCATGCGGCGACGTGACTTGCAGCTGGCGACAGTATCTCTAAACGTTTGTCAGACACCGGAATTTTCTTATACAACAGAGGCAGGCGGGGGAAGTGGTTCACTGTCCTACTTCCACTATCGGCGAAAACGAAAATTGTGAATTTTTATTATGTGTGGCTCTGCACACAATGCCTGGTTTATGACTACACTGGGCATATGAGTTCCTTTAGACTGTCGCCCCAGCCCAGGCTTCTGCTGGTGCCACAGCAGGTATTGTGGCATTGTTCTACTGGAGCCCTGTCTGCCCTGCACAGCTGTGGGTCTGTCCGGCAAGATTTACTAAGGGATGGGATCGCCACCAATTGTTTTCAACTCCCAGCAAGCTGTTTCTACAAGCTAAGAATCATAAAAATACATCATACTTTTAGCGCCCTACCAGGATCCGTCAACAACTGCTCAGGTCATTAACTTTCTAGAGTCTCGCTCAAGGTGCGTCAGGCTGTAATAGAATCTTTAATAATTTTCCGTTTGTGAAAAATAGGTGAGAGAGTAACTTGCCCTCTCTCAGCTTTTGTGTATCTTGTTCGACATAATATTCTGCAAGTTACGAACCAGTGTGACAAAGGCATTTTCACCTGTCCTTCTAGGAACAATCACCCATATACTGCGATTTCTTTTTGGACCATCCGCTTTAGATTGCCGTTGTTTAATGGTGGCACAAGGTATGACTTATGAGTGAAACCGTCGTCACCAACCAGCACATGAGGGTGAGGTGTATTCCATCCAGCGAGATTTTCACGAGCTGGAACATTGATAGAATTCACCTCAAATCCCTGCCCCATGTCAGATGCCTCAAAAATCCCACCTTCACTAATTTTTCGATAACCACCTGTATCGACATAAACAAATTTATAATCTGGCCCAGTATTTTTCATGAGCACCAAAGAACATTTCTTCAACTAGCACCAATAATTTGACCCACTTTTTCGCTGGCGTTTGATAGTAACAAGTATTCTGTCAATACTACCTATACAATAAACCTATACAATGTACTCCAACACACTTCTTCTAGAATTAGATTTTGGATTCTGGCAAATGTATAGTCTCCAATATTTTGTAATAGCGTTATAGACTTTTATGACAATTGCGTCCACACTTAAAATCTCGCTCGCAAACTTTGGCCTATGGTATAAAACGAGTCACCTGTAGCGAGATAGTTATAACACAGAAATTAATACAATGAGGTAGCAAAAGCGATATGCACATGTGAAGCTGGTGGTAGTATCGTGTACACAAGGTATTAAAGTGCACTGGCGCGGCTGTCTCTTGCACTCAGGTGATTCATGTGAAAAGGTTTCCGACGGGGCTATGGCCGCACGACGGGAATTAACAGATTGTGAACACGGAATGGATGTTCGAGCTAGACACATCGGACATTCCTTTTCGGAAATCGTCAGGGAATTTGATATTCCGAGATCCACAGTGTCAAGAGTGTGCCGAGGATACCAACTTTCAGGCATTACCTTTCACCACAGACGACGGAGTCGCCGACGGCTTTCATTTAATAACTGAGAGCAGCGACGTTTGCGTAGAGATGTCAATGCTAACAGGCAAGCAACACTGCGTGAAATAACCGCAGATATCAATGTGGGACGCAGCTACCGACGCGAGTGCCTGTTCTAACAGCAAAACATCACCTACAGCGCCTCACCTGGACTCGTGACCTTAACGGGTTGGATCCTGGAGTACTGGAAAACCGTGGCTTGATCAGATGAGTCACTTTTTAAGTTGGGAAGGGCTGGTGGTAAGCTTCGAATGTGGCACAGATGCCACGAAGAGATGCCAACAAAGCTGTGTGCAAGCTGGTGGTTGCTCTGTGATGGCGTAGGCTGTGTTGACATGGAATGGATTGGGTGCTCTGGTCCAGGTGAACCGATCATTGGTTTTAAATGGCTATATTTGTCTACTTGGAGATCATTGCAGCCATTTGTGGACTTCATGTTCTCATATAGCTGTGCGCCATGTCACCGAGCTGGTATTGTTCGCAATTGGTTTGAAGAACATTCTGGACAATTCGAGTGAATGATTTGGCGACCCATATCGCTCGACATTAACGCCATCAAACATTTATGAGACATAATCGAGAAGTCAGTTCGTGCACAAAATCCTGCACTTTCAACACTTTCGCAATTATCGGCGGCAGCATGGCTCAGTTTTTCCGGAGGGGACCTCTAACGGCTTGTTGAGTCCATGCCACGTCGAGCTGCTGTACTACACTAGGCAAACCGAAGGAGATGGCGCCGTGGTTGGCACACTGGACTCACATTCGATAGGACAACGGTTCAAACCCGCGTCCGACAATTCAGATTTATATTTTCCGTGATTTCCGTGAATAACTTCAGGCAAATGCTAAGATGATTCTTTTGAAAGGGCACAGCCGACTTCCTTCCCCGTCCTTTCCTCATCCGATTGGACCGATGGCCTCGCTGTTTCGTCCCCTCCCCCAAATCAACCAAACCAACACCTGGCAAAAGGACGTCCGACACGATATTAGGAGGTACCCAATAATTTCCGTATTAGTGATGTATATTATTGTTATCACACTTGATAGTATTCAATATAGTGAATATCTGTAAAATTATCAGCATACGTAAACGTGTAATGCTTTGTAACACTTCTTCACTTACTTTCAGTGGAAGAACTTTAAAAGCTGAGAGTAAAATGTGACACTTATCATACATTTTCAAGAAGCTGCTAAACAAAAACAAGCCAGTCTGCTGTTGTTAAAACATGGCATGGACTAAATAAATGGAGACATTCCACACCATTTTTGGAAGCAAAAGTGAAATGACTTTTGTGTTTTCACAAGCAACGCCAAGTCAATCACAACCGCAAGCAAGAACTTGCAAAGACTGCATGCCACATATCGCTAAGAAAAGGACTTTGAGGGTCTCAACACAATCGTCCTCTCCTGTAAAAGACTTCTTATTTTTACGGCATATGCAAAACAGTGACGACATTTTCACGAGAAGACAGACCTTGGGAAATCTAAAAATGGCGTAGCTAACAGCTAAAGAAGAGTTCTTACAATTGGAGGAAACCGAGGAAATGACAACACATGATAGTAACGGCACCACACAGTCAACTCAAATAATAATGCAAAGCATGTGCAATGGGCTGCAGTCACCTTTAACGATATTTGATATGGAGCCACATAATTGAGTAATACAGCATCTGCTCCTCTAAGCGCTATGGGACTTAACTTCTGAGGTCATCAGTCTCCTAGAACTTGGAACTACTTAAACCTAACTAACCTAAGGACATCACACACGTGCATGCCCGAGGCAGGATTCGAACCTGCGACCGTAGCGGTCGCGCAGTTCTGGACTGAAGCGCCTAGAACAGTCTAGGCCACAGCGGCCGGCTTGTAGGTGCATCCATTTCCCAGAAATATACCCCTGTCATTTAAAATTGACTTTATTGTTCCATATAGTTCATTTGTAATACTTGGTTGTACTACTTCAGGGACAGCTGATCAACATGTTGTATCCTGTTTTCCTGTATCGTCTTAAATGAGAATTAAAATATCATCCAAACATTCACTGGTCATTCTAATGCATATGAAAAACCGTTTCTCGTCTACACAGAGTTGCCGCGCCAACGTGTAATATTCACCATGCTTGAATCTTTCAAAATTGATGTCATGCACTCACTACCGTTTGTGGAAGAACTTTAAAAGTAATTACGAAAACTTACTGTCTCTGACTTTAGTCCTAAAGTGTCTGGTTTCGAAATGAGTGGTTACCTCGCTCTTCGTTCATCTTCTATGACAGTTAATAATGAAAATGGCTCTTCTTACACGGGCGACATTATTTGTTTGATTCGTTGCGAAGAATTACGTCACGCCGCGGAAACAGACTTCGCTCCAGCGTGGATAGACCAGGACGTCGCTGCAAATCCGCCGCGGCTAATTTAGCAAGCCGAGAAATCACGTGAATGGGGTGACACTTGTAAATTGCCGGCCGGGGTGGCCAAGCGGTTAAAGGCGCTGCAGTCTGGAACCGCGGGACCGCTACGGTCGCAGGTTCGAATCCTGCCTAGGGCATGGATGTGCGTGATGTCCTTAGGTTAGTTAGGTTTAAGTAGTTCTAAGTTCTAGGGGACTGATGATCTTAGAAGTAAAGTCCCATAGTGCTCAGAGCCATTTGAACCATTTGAACTTGTAAATATCATGAAACATTGCTATCCGGCTCAAAAGTCTGTTTCTTAACGTTAGTTGTTTACATTAATGGTATCTGAAAATCTGCCGAAACGATTATTTAGTCAACATGGCGGCTGTCTTACTGAAATTAAATATAGGATATGGGTAACTTCTTGGATTGTTCTATATAACTAATTCTCCTTTGCTGCACAAAGTCACTCTCTGCAAATTAGCCGAAGCTCCTGTAGTAGGGACCTGAGAACTCTTTTCCGAACAGGTAGAGAGTTTACATGGGAGTGAAAGAATAAATCGGGCAAAATATCCAGAACAGGTAGTGGAGTGTTTTCATGCCCAACCAGAAGTGCTATTGAGAAAGACATTTACGAAACTTTCTTTCGGCTTAATTGTCATTATAAAGTGACCTGCGTAAATAAAGTTCTCAAGATTATCTATATTAAAACGTGGCTGTTTTATATTTACATTTGCATTGGCATCAAAGTGTAGTTGACAACAATATTGGATCTACAGTAATTTTTTACTATCATCTCTTGCTAAGTATAATATTTATTGTAGTTACGAAACGTAAATATGTAGGTCTTTGTCATATATCTTGACACCTCAAGTCTGACAGTTAGTTACTACGATACTACACTGAAGAGCAAAAGAACCTGCTACATCTGCCTAATATCGTGTAGGGCCCCCGCAATCACGCAGAAGTGCCGCAAACCTGCGTGACATGGACTCTCGACTAATGTCTGAAGTAGTACTGGAGGAAACTGACACTATGAATCTGGCAGGGCTGTCCATAAATCCGTAAGAGTACGAGGGGGTTGAGATATTTTTTGAACAGCACGTTGCAAGGCATCCCAGATATACTCAGTAATGTTCATGTCTGGAGTGTTTGGTGGCAGCGGAAGCGTTTAAACTCAGAAGCAGAAGAGTGTTCCTGGGCCCACTCTGTAGCAATTCTGAGCGTGTGGGATGTCGCATTATCCTGTTGGAATTGCCCAAGTCCTCCGGAATGCACAATGGACGTGAATGGATGCAGGTGATCAGACAGGATGCTTACGTAGGTGTCACTCACCAGTCAGAGGTGTATCTAGACGTATCAGGTTGCCATATCACTCCAACTGGACATGACCCACACCACTACAGAGCCTCCACCAACTTGGACAGAGTCCCCTGCTGATATGCAGGGTCCATGGATTCATGAGGTTGTCTCCATATCCGTATACGTCCATCCAGTAGATAAAATTAGAAACGAGACTCGTCCGACCATGCAACACGTTTCCAGTCATCATGTTGTTATCAATGGAGAGACGTCTACAGACGTTAAAGTAACCTCTGGCGTGCCACAGGGCAGTGTTATGGGACCATTGCTTTTCACAATACATATAAATGACTTAGTAGATAGTGTCGGAAGTTCCATGCGGCTTTTCGCGGATGATGCTGTAGTATACAGAGAAGTTGCAGCGTTAGAAAATTGTAGCGAAATGCAGGAAGATCTGCAGCGGATAGGCACTTGGTGCAGGGAGTGGCAACTGACCCTTAACATAGACAAATGTAATGTATTGCGAATACATAGAAAGAAGGATCCTTTATTGTATGATTATATGATAGCGGAACAAACACTGGTAGCAGTTACGTCTGTAAAATATCTGGGAGTATGCGTGCGGAACGATTTGAAGTGGAATGATCATATAAAATTAATTGTTGGTAAGGCGGGTACCAGGTTGAGATTCATTGGGAGAGTGCTTAGAAAATGTAGTCCATCAACAAAGGAGGTGGCTTACAAAACACTCGTTCGACCTATACTTGAGTATTGCTCATCAGTGTGGGATCCGTACCAGATCGGGTTGACGGAGGAGATAGAGAAGATCCAAAGAAGAGCGGCGCGTTTCGTCACCGGGTTATTTGGTAACCGTGATAGCGTTACGGAGATGTTTAATAAACTCAAGTGGCAGACTGTGCAAGAGAGGCGCTCTGCATCGCGGTGTAGCTTGCTCGCCAGGTTTCGAGAGGGTGCGTTTCTGGATGAGGTATCGAATATATTGCTTCCCCCTACTTATACCTCCCGAGGAGATCACGAATGTAAAATTAGAGAGATTAGAGCGCGCACGGAGGCTTTCAGACAGTCGTTCTTCCCGCGAACCATACGCGACTGGAACAGGAAAGGGAGGTAATGACAGTGGCAAGTAAAGTGCCCTCCGCCATACACCGTTTGGTGGCTTGCGGAGTATCAATGTAGATGTAGATGTAGATGTAGAACAGTCCAATGTCGGTGTTGACAGGCCCTAGCGACGCATAAAGCTCTGAGTCGTGCAGTCATCAAGGGTACACGAAGGCCCATATGGATGATGTTTCGTTGAATGATTCGCACGATGACACTTGTTGATGGCCTAGCATTGAAATAAGTAGAAATTTGAGGAAGGGTTGTGCGTCTGTCATGCTGAACGATCTCTTCAGTCGTCGTTGGTCCCGTTCTTGCAGGATCTTTTTCCGGCAGCAGCGATGTCGGAGATCTGATGTTTTACCGTGCTCCTGCTTTCACGGTACACTCGTGAAACGGTCGTACGGGAAATTCCCCACTTCATCGCTACCTCGGAGATGCTGTGTCCCATCACTCGTGCGCCGACTGTAACACCCCGTTCAAGCTCACTTAAATCTTGATAACGTGCCACTGTAGCAGCAGCAACCGATCTAATAACTGCGTCATGCACTTGTCTTGTATAGGCGTTGCTGACCGCAGGGCTATATCCTGCCTGTTTACAGATCTTTGTGTTTGACTATGCCTGTACCAGTTTATTTGGCTCTTCAGTGTATGTATTTACGAACTATATACAACTTATCAGAGGTTGTCATTTTGCTTCAAATTTCATCCGTGGTATATGTAAGGTTTATTCACTGAACTTGGTTATTAGACTGGCAGAGGCGCATCTTTTACTGAGGCCTAAGGTTTGGTGAGGTCAGATGACGACGCCAGGATGTTTGTGTGTGGTACTACTACGATTTTCTGAAGCGAAATGACGTAAGCTTTACGTGGTGGTCCAAACAATTCCTGCAATTGAGCAAATATTTGCTTACTAGTTACCTTTAACATGTACATTGTAATTCTGTGTTATGCGAATAACGTTAGGTTGCATATACGCGCGTTTAACGCAGACTGTAATTTTCTAACGGCCACTCACCTGAATAAGGGCACTTATTATCAACGACAAATAGCACGTTCTACTTATAGGAGCACTTCGACAACGAGCATACTATTCGAAGAAAAGCCGAAGCTGATTATAACTGGTTGAAAGCGAATCATTCAGTTGCGTCTGTGATGACTAGATTTATTAAACCGCTTAAATTATACATAGGCTTTTTAAACAGCGCCGGTACTTCGGATAACGTAAACTGCAATGTAATTATTTATGCTTACATACAGTAGAAAGTGAAAAATACGTAATAAGTTTCTACTTATGCTTGCACTGAGATAAGTTTCTTTCTTAGTATATTCCGTCTTCTGTATGAAAAATTGCAGCTAAACACGACACATGTATTAACTGCTATTAGTTCACAACGCTACAGGTGATGTAGTTATATCAGTTTATCCTCATTTATTACGATTGTTTCATCAGTAAATGAACGTTTGTTGACACTTCCTTTGCGCTCACCACCATATTGCGATTGTAAAGTGCTGGAGTCAGTGACACCAATGATATTGTGTATCATATTGCTAGTCTAGTAGTGTATGTGCGTGATTTTGTTTACACATATGAATATTTCTTTTCCTATTCTATTATGTCAATAAAGTTTTCGAGATAGTATTTAAATTTAAAATCAGTGTATTCATTTAGAATTTCGTGAGGATATTTACTTGTATGAATATAAACTTCCAGTTCTTCGAGGATGTTCATAGCAAGTCCTTTCGGTATTTTGCGTAATATTTTTAACACGTTTAATTTTCTCGGTTTTATGATGTTGAGTTTTCAGATGTAAATAGGAGTTTGACAGATTGCTATCACTATTTCTGGAGTGTTCTTGAAATCTGGTATTAAAATTACGTCCGGTTTGACCAATATAGAAACTGTTGCAATTGTCACGGGTGGCTCTCTACGTTCCAGAAGTGACATGTTCTGAGATTTTGGTTCTGCTTGGACGTAACAAAACCTGCACAGACCATAGACAAAATTTAAAGAAAGATAAGAACAGCGAAATGTAACATCATATCTCATAAGCAAGAGTACTAGATGGTGGAGATTTCTTCTAAACCGCACGTTGCAAGGCATCCCAGATATGCTCAATAATTTTCTCTGTCTGGGGAGTTTGGTGGCCAGCGAGAGTGTTTGAACTCAGAAGAGTGTTCCTGAAGCTCTGCAGCAATTCTGGACGTGTGGGGTGTCACATTGTCATGCTGGAATCGCCAACGTCCGTCGGAATGTTCAATGGAGATGAATGGATGGAGGTGATCAGACAGCTTGCTTAAGTACGTGCCACCTGTCAGAGTCGTATCTAGACGTATCAAGGGTTCCATATCACTCCAACAGCACACACCTCACTCCATTACAGAGCCACCACTAGCTTGAACAATCAGCTGCTGACTGGATTCATGAGGTTGTCTCCATACTCTTACACGTCCATCCGCTCGATACAATGTGAAACGAGACTCGTTCGTCCGGACAACACGTTCCCACTCATTAGCAGTCCAGTGTCGGTGTTGACTGTCCTAGGCAAGGCGTAAAGCTTTGTGTCGTGCAGTCATCAAGAGTACAAAAGTGGGCCTTAGGCTCCAAAAGCCCATATCGATGATGTTTAGTGGAACGCTGACAATTGTTGTTGGCGGAGCATTGAAATCTCCGGAAAAATTGCGGAAGGGTTGCACTTCTATCACGTTGAACGATTCTCTTCAGTCGTCGTTGGTCCCGTTCTTGCAGGATCTTCTTCCGGCCGCAGCGATGTCGAAGATTTGATATTTTACCGGGTTCCTGATATTTTACGGTACACTCGGGAAATGGTCGTACGGGAAAATCTCCACTTCATGGCTACTTCAGAGATGCTGTGTCCCATCGCTCATGCGCCGATTGTAACATCACGTTCAAACTCATTTAAATCTTGATAGCCTGCCATTGTAGCAACAGTGACAGATCTAACAACTGCGCCGGACTCTTGTTGTCTTACATAGGCGTTGCTGATCGCAGCGTCGTATTCTGCCTGTTTACAGATTTCTGTATTTGAATACGAATGCCTATACCTGCTTCTATGACACTTCAGTGTACCTTTCGTAACTACAAAATGTATTATATTTACCAAGACATGAGAAAGAAAATTTACTATAGGTGAAGTATGGTCGTCATTTACAACTCGACGTAAGTACCAATGCAAGTTCAAATGTAAAACAGCCACGCTTTACGTTTAGATAATCTTACCGACATTATTTCCGTAAGGTCATTTGATAATAAGCCGAAATAGGCTTGTCGTGTAAAATATTAAAAATATATTCCCTATTGCAGCTAGTTTTGGAGTATTCATTTTCATTACGTCTTATAGTGACGTTTACCGTTCTGCAGGCGCAATGGAATTTAAAGTATTGACAATGGAGTCATGCAAAGTAACAGGGAATATTCTGCGGTTTCTACGCTTAAAGATTAAATTACTGAAGTTCATTAAAGCAATCAGATACAACAAACGATGCATACAATATAAAGTTATTCCCTCAAATGTTCACATTAAAATACCTGCAAAATTCAACCTAGTGCTACAAATCGAGAACTACGGATCAAGGATTAGGATGAAGCAAGAAATAAAGGACAGATTACACGGTAAGGATATTCTGATGCAAGAATTGTACATAGTACACCTACATTTAAGTAACAGTATACCTCCATTGATGGTTGACTACATTTCTAAATTTATAGACGGATTCATGTGGCATTCTAGTAAACAAATTAGGAACGTACGTTATGTTAAATTTATTAAGCTAATGTAAACCCAACACAACACAAAACAACTGATGAAGGATTATCAATCTCCATTCCAGTTCCATACAAGGAAAAAATCTCACAAATAATATCTTCACAGGTGACGAATTTAATCTACTTACAAAAACCTTGAAAGGTAATTTAGAACCCAAATTACACAACACGAAAGTATCAACTAATTTGGCAAGCCTGTCAGTTAGGAAGCAAAATGAACTAGCAGTTAATACAGCAAAAATTATGGAAATGGAGCTACATAACGTGAACATACATAAAAACAAAAGACAGAACACATTTTCCTCAAAGCCATAAATCAAAAATTACAAACGAAAGATACAATTTCAGTAAAATCGGACGAAGGAAATTGTACCATTATAATCAACCGCAATTACTGCATACATAAAGCTATGGAGTTTTTCGAAACTAACAACATCACAGAAATACCACATAACCCAAAAAACAAATATACAGCACAAGTAAAGTATTAAAAATTGCAATGCAATACTAACGAAATACGAAAAGAAATCTTATATTATTGTGAACGCACACACACCAACATTACACGCTCAACCAAAGATACATGTGAACTGCAGCTCTGCATATTAGATAAGTAAAAAGTGAACAAACTGCAGACAGAGTTTATACATACAACAAGAAATATACATGAAATTCACACACTTTAGTAAAGACCATAAAAGACATTCGAATTCCACCTAATGGCAAATTTGTCTCTTTTGACATTGCAAAACCTATATACCAACATACCAATACAGGAAACAGTAGAAATTGTAAAGCAAAATCTATTTGAGAATAGGAAAACTTCTATTACAGAAGCCTATGGCATCGTAGATCTCCTTAAAACGATTTTATCACGAAATTATTTTGAATTCAATGAAAAAATCCACATCCAAGCAGAAGGAGTGGCTTTGGGAAACCACGTAGCTGGCACAATTGCAGATGTATTCCTGAACACATCAGACGAAAATTTTTCAATTCACAGTGGCCATTACTTAATAAGATTATCTACTATTGTAGATATGTAGACGACACATTAATGCGGATTGATGAAAACAGCACAGACGTCAATAATATCCATCAGGCACCAAACAAAATCTATCCCAATATCAAATTTACTACGGAATTGGAAACAGACAATTCAATAAACTACCTTAACCTGAAGAATACCATGACAATATTCGCCACATATTTGACATATACAGAAAACCTACCACCACAGACAGTATAGGAAATTCCAACACTTTCGATCCTAAAACTCAAAGGCATGCCTTGTTCCACTCCATGATTAATAAAATAATCAGTTTTTCTCTAGAACAATCAGCTACACAAAAAGAACACAAAACACTCAGTTACATAATGTACCAAAATGATTTAGATCCAGACATAGAAACAAAATTACATAAAAAGCATACAAAACCGAATCCCTTTACGATACATAATGACATCTATCTTACCAGAGAAACCTCAAGAAAACGTAGAAACAACCTACATACCCACAGTTTAATAAGATGAATATCAAATAAGATAAATGCACTATTTATATCCACACACATGCAACTGGCTTTCCCTACAAATAACAATCTTATAACGAAGTTACTTTCAAACACAACCATAATATCAGAATATGCTACTTCTGGAATCAACAAAATCATCTGTGAGGATTACAATTTCCATATTGGCCAAACGGGACAAAATTTTAACACTAGGTGTAAAGAACACACCAGAAACAGTGGTAATAATCCTTCAAGCTTCTATTTACATCTGAAAATTCAACACCAAAAACCGGAGGGAAGTGAAACTGCATATTACACAATATACTGAAAAGACTAACGACGAACATTCTTGAAGAACTGCAGATTTATATTCATAGAAGGAAATATCCACACGAAATTCTTAATGTAAAGACATATATTAAAAATAAATAGTATTCCAAAAACTTTAGTGACATAATTGAATACGAAAAGAAATAGTCATATGGTAAACAAAACTTACACAGACCATAGATAAAATTTAAAGGAAAGTAAGAACAAGTAAATGCAACATCATCTCTGACAGGTTGTATGGTTTGTGAACATATATCATCGTAGTAAAGAACTGACAAAATTTAACTGTCAAAATATCTGGCAAAAACGTGTATTTTTACGTTTCGTAACCACAAAAAGTGTTATACTTACCAAGGCATAACAGAAAAATTTACAATAGATGCCATATGGTCGTCACTTCCACCTAGACGTAAGTACCAGCGCAAATGTAAACTTAAAACAGCCACGATTTTTGTGTAGCTAATAGTCCAACGTTAGTTTCGCATGTCACTTGATAATAACAATAACCCGAAACAGGCCTGCCGTGTAAAATGTTTAAAATATAGAAATTTATTGCAACTAGTTTTGGAGCATTCATTTTCATTATGTCTTATACAACTCAGGATTTGGTAACCTTATATACTAAAGCGTCAAAGAAACTGGTACAGGCATGGGTATTCAGATACAGAGATATGTAAACAGACAGAATACTATTCTTAGGACGGCAACGCCTATATAAGACAACAAGTGTCTGGCGCAGTTGTTAGATCGGTTACTTCTGCTACATTGGCAGGTTATCCAGATTTAACTGAGTTTGAACATGGTGTTATAGTCGGTGCACGAACGATGGGACACAGCATATCCGAATATCAGGAATCCGGTAAAACATCAAATCTCTGACATCGCTGCGGCAAGAAAATGATGTGCAAGAACGGGACCAACGACGACTGAAGAGAATCGTTCAGTGTGACAGAAGTGCAACCACCCACAAATTCCTGCAGATTTCAGTGCTCCGCCATCAGCAAGTGTCAGCTTGCGAAACATTCAACGAAACATCATCGATATGGGCGTTATGAACGGAAGGGCGGCTCGTGTATCCTTGATGACTTCACGACACAAAGCTTTACGCCTTGCCTGGGCCCGTCATCACCGATATTGGACTGTAGATGACTGTAAACGTGTTGCATGGTCGGACGAGTCTCGTTTCAAATTGTATCGACCGGATGGACGTGTACGGGAACAGAGGCAACGTCATGAATCCACGAACCCGACGTATCAGCAGGGGACTGTTCAAGCTGGTGGATGGTGGAGGCTGTGTAATGGTGAGGGGTGTGTGCATTTGGAGTGATGTGGAATCCTGATACGCCTAGATACGACTTTGACTAGTGATACGTATGTAAGCATCCTCTCTGATCACCTGAATCCATTCATGTCCATTGTGCATTCAGAAAGACTTGGGCAATTCCAGCAATACAATACGACATCCCACACCTCCAGAATTCCTGCAGAGCGGCTTCAGGAACGCCCTCTGAGTTTAAACACCTCCTCTGGCCACCAAACTCCCTAGACATGAACATTACCGAGCATATCTGGGATGCATTCCAACGTACTCTTACGGATTTACGGACAGCCCTGCAGGATTCACGGTGTCAGTTCCCTCCAGCACTACTTCAGACATTAGTCGAGTCCATGCCACGTCGTGTTGCGGCACTTCAGCGCTCTCGCGGCCCTTACTCGATATTAAGCAAGTGTACCATTTTCCTTGCCTCTTCAGTGTATAACTGTAGTGATTGTAGCGTCTGATTTCCCGTGTGCAACAGAGCACTTGTTTGATATAAATTTTTAGTGTTGTGACAGCAATACTGTATGTCAATCACGTAATAATAACAGTTTTGTCCCATATAAGCAAATATAGACGTATTATTATTTCGTGTTCTCAAAGTATGTATTCTTTTTATTGGATTTGATTAAGAGGTATATTTCTTTTATAATTCAAACATGAGAAATAATTTCTTGTTTCGCTTATTCACACATAGGAAATCGATTGTTAAAACTGTAATGGTTAGAAAGGGAAAGGTGGTGGGGAGGCAAGTCCCTCTGTATATGGAAGGAGCTAGCGCGCCTAAGGGAAATGTGGAAGGGGCAAAGTTAGCGCGTTAAAAAAACTTCCGTCAGTAGCTAGCAGCTGAAGTGTGAACATAGGCAAAAAATTTTCCAGATTGTTATAAAATGACCTCAACGAAAGTACTGTCAGCATATTGCAATGTTGCACAATGTGGAACGTTCTAAGACGTTTCACAGTGAAAATAAGAAATTTAATCGAATAGTTCGTAAAAAGAGCAGCGATTGCTTAATTATTTCTAGCAACACGCCCGCAGCAGAGCATCGCTTCGACACATCTAAGCTATGCAGAGATTACTTAGGCTTGTAGTAGTGCATGAATCAATCATTTCAGTGTGTCAATAAATTTCTATAATTCAGAGCTTATGCGTAACGAGAACATCACTGTCCAATATCACGTATCCTGAGTACGGGTCTTGTTTCTGATCCTGAAAGTTTCTCAGTATCCATAAATATGAAAGTTATTTTGGTTTATGCTGATATTTAAGTGTTCAGAAACACGATCAAATTATAAAATCAGTTGAAAAGGTAATGCAGTTCAGACATCGCCCAACGTGACGTAAAACCAAATTCCTGCAGAAAATAGTCGGTTTAAATTTCCATACTGGTCTGAAATTACTTTTATCTAAGTTAGTGCTACAAAATGTAAAGTAAGTACTAAGCGCTTCATTGTAAGAAAAATACTGATAAAAGTGTTGTTTAATGATTTTACAATAATAGGGTCCCCATACTCTATAAATGTTTTAATCAGTTATTGATTGATTTTCATTAAAGAGTTATTTTGTTTATTAAACTGGTATGTTAGTAAACGTTGTAGCGTGTAAAATTTTACTATTGATTAACATTACGGAACTTTATACAAGTTGTGGGTGACTGATATTGCTAACGTGTTCTCGCATAATTCCAGAGTCAAGAGTTTACATTTTATGTCTGAATTCTAAACGTAAAGAGAAAACATTATTGACAACAATTCTGAAATTGCTAGTCAGGTTTGGACTGGCGTCTGTGTTTGTTTATCTGGTTACATACTATTCCTATTGTTTAATAAGCCTAGATTTACTGCTTTACTATTTCTTTTTAATACATTGCTGTGTTTGGAAACGAAATTAACAGTCCGGTTGCTTTAATTCTTTAGACACACGATCGCACTCGCTTAGTCCTGAAACAGGGGTTAAACTTATTAATTTGCATTTAATAAAAGAGATGTTACCGGATTCATTGTTTAGTTGAACTACAACAAGCACATTGTTATCAACCGCAGTTGTGGCGATCTTTCGAGCTATCATGGGCGTCGTTGCAGTTCAACCATTATCATCATCATCAGCTTTGTCAGATACAACATAGCTTTCCTTTTCTACAGTGGAAATGAAATGATTGATTACTACGTCGAGCAAAATGAACATGATAGTGAATGCTGCAGGCACATCGCACATAAAAAAAGTAGATTTAAGTGCTTGAGTTAGTTACCATGAGTTTACTTATGACTAAAAAAATGCCAAGGTGAATTGGGTTAACAATTTGTTTAGATATCCGTCCTCAATTACACGAACGGGCCTCATAAAATTAAGAAGTTAAACCATTTTTAAGAGGTTCAGTCACAATGTTTCAAGTACGTTTAATTAATTTTTGGGCTCAGAGAAAAAGACAATAACTGACAGATTATTATTACTGAGTGAACAAAAGCACTCCGCATTGCTAAGCGACTGCTGCATTTCTGATATATTTCAGCAATTACGTGGTTTCTAGCGGCGGCATTAGAGCTAACCAGAATACGCGAATGAAATAGCTCTTGAAATTGCGGCGAATAATTTTAATCTCTTCTATCTCGTAATCCAATTAAAATGTTTGATAATCACCTTTACTAAGTACCCTAATTAAAACGAAGATTCGGCTGCACTTTTTTCATCAATGAATGGAAATATCTAAGGACTTCAAAGAATAAGGAGCATTTTTCTCTGTTTATAACGCTACCGGTCACCACTACAATAAGAACAAGCCGATAAGAATGAAAAGTATTTAATTTGACCGTGACAGTGAGCTAATGGAATAAATATCGGATTATTTATTTGCAAGCTGAACTAGCGATTCTATTAGTTATAAAGCAAAATGTAATTGCGCAAAAGAAAACCATTCGCCAGCCTAATTAGGCAAAATGGTACCAAGTGTTTATACTGTTCATTAAGAAAATTAACTGTTGTGCATGGCTTTACTTGATACTACACTCTGTTTTACGGATAGTACATGAAACAGTAGTACACTATAGCAAGACTTGGAACAAAAGTTTACTATAAGCTATATAAAAGAAATCTTAAAATCTTATGGCAAAAGATGTTTCTCACTAACCTGTACTTTCTGTATTCAATTCAAGAACTCTAATGTTCGTCACACAGTCTCACTACAGGAGGCAGAAACAGAACTAATTTGGACATGAGGAACTTTCATACGTTAAGTATGGAAAAACACAGACATAGAACTGGTCTTTAAATGATTACGTTAATTAATCTGATTACTATGTATTTTCTTTAGCAGCATTTACTTTTTTGCATTAAGTTGGGCATATATGAAACATGGGGTCCCTGCATGCTTCCAGGCAGTTAATTTTTAAAGAAAACAGAAGCTATTAAAATGATTGCTGCAGTTTGCATGTAATTTTACTGTAATAATGTTTGTAATACTGGAAGCTCAACCTTCTGCGTGGGAGTTAGAAATTATTGAACATCCGAGATCACAAGCAAACACTTCTGGTAAAACACAATGAGGAAACATTTTTAAACATAAATATATGAATACAAACACTTCAACGAAACTGTGAAGCAGGTATTCGTTATGTTGCAGTGGCCAATAACCACTTATTATGGCACTGTTCTATTCAGTTATTTTAATACTGGTGATGGATTTCAGTAAGAATGGCTTTTAAGGAAAGTAATTAATGATTTTCTTTGCATATACACTTACACAGAACTTTCGATCTTCACTTATGGAAATCTACTTGGAGTATTTCATAAACAAAACTAACTGAATACTTAAAGAATCTTGCTCCAGATCTTTATTCTTCAGAGCCAAGTAATAAATTCTATGAATAACTTACATTGGCAGAAAGTTGCTTTTGAAATTCCATACATACATTAACCACAGTGATATGAACTGACATGAAAAATGAACGAAATAGTTACATATAAATTGCACCAAAGAAGATGGTGACACGGATGTCACAGTAAACATAATCTGACAGAGAAGTTACTTGAGGTAGGTATAGGTAATATCGACACAAATGTTACAAGTTGAGCACAGAAACGTCTTTTATATCAGTTAAAAATTATTTTTGTTCTGTTGCCATAGTTTTCAAGTAATGTAAGTCAAATATCAACTTGAACTTGTTATACTTTTGTTTTAGTAGCCATTCTGTGTGTATATTGTTCAAGGGGATAAATGGATTCATAAAACAAGTAGAGAAACGTTAAGATGGTGGTTTTTAGTGCTACAGATGTTCTACATAGTGTCTTCCTCTTCTCTACAGCTCACGGAACGTTCACAAAACAAGTGAAACTATCAAGTTCCTCTTTTGATTTTGTTCAACTCGTGCGTCACATTGGCTTGAATGTCACTTATGTCGTCAAAGCGTTGATCCTTCATACGAATTTTGCAGCTTTGTCGTTTTCCGTAGGTTCTTATTCATAACAAACATGAAGTCTCGTTTACAGTATTTTTTCTAGTAAAGAACTGTTTGCATTTTGCCTTCGAATCAAGCCGCGGCGGGCATCCAAGCGTCATTGTTTTTGTTCGGGATTCAAGGTGTGAGGCTCTAACTTTAGACACACTTTTCTCTTCTTCAGAATATTCTGTAGAATGTCTTAAACATTTAATGTAGCGATGTTGTTCCATTGAGATTTGTGACAACAACGACGATACACTACCTAAAGGTGCGTTTACGCCTGTGCGATTTTCCGTGCGCACTAGGCACATGCCGCCGTTGCAGGAAGAAGCAAGGAGGCTCATGAATCGGTGCAAAGTCACCCATGCCCCTGAATTGTGCACACGGGTCACCCTGCGCAGCGCAGGTGTCTCCCGATACGAGACGGGGAGATACGAGCGTCTACCTGCGTGTGGGGCAAGAACAGCTGTAGGTGTAAACGCACTTTGTCCGCAGCGTGGTCGTGCGGTAGCGTTCTCGCTTCCCGCACCCGGGTTCCCGAATTCGATTCCCGGCGGGGTCAGGGATTTTCTCTGCCTCGTGATGGCTGGGTGTTGTGTGATGTCCTTAGCTTAGTTAGGTTTTAGTAGTTCTAAGTTCTAGGGGAATGATGACCATAGATGTTAAGTCCATAGTGCTCAGAGTCATTTGTAAACGCACTTTAACACTGAAACACTGCCTGCTCGTAACTGACTGATCGGACACACATCTGTTGCTCGTAGTTGTTACTCCAACCTGTCACCGTAGTTACTGCGTGACATAGCTTAAGACGTCGGCACACGGACCGAGCTGTCGAACGTCAACGTTGAGCCTGCCGAGTTCAGCGTACTGCTGCGCGCGTAGAAACGATGCGGCTTTTGCATTCGGTGCGTGGGCCGCAACGAAGTATGCGCGATCGCAACGCTCTCTAGCGGCAGTTGTCAGCTGTATCTGGCTCACAAATCACACTGTTTACGAAATGCACGGGCTCAAAATTCCCATATTAGCTCTATTAAAACGTACTTTTCTCCCTTGTCCATAGGCTAGTCAGATTCTTCTGTCTTTAATATACATAAATGAAAACTTCAATATCCATGAAAATATTGCGAAGTAAAAAGGGAAGTATCATGTCCAGTCAAAGTTTCATTAAAATTAGTGCAATACAAATTTACAATAGTTCTCCACCTAAGATAAAAATTATTTCAACATTTTCACTTTTTAGTAAAAGCTTAAGGTCATTCTTACTTGTTCACTGTTCCTACTCAGTAGCAGAATCTGTAAATGAGAATTACGAAACTTAAAAGAAAAAAAGAGCAAAATATCTTACTGCAAGTAGTGCAAGGTGGCCTGTAGATTAAGCCAATCTAACAAACCCGCCCCTCAAAAAGAGCGCTCTCATATTTACATAATATCGAATATTATAATATATACTTACATTACCCCTCCCCCGCATGAACCATGGGCCTTGCCGTTGGTGGGGAGGCTTGAGTGCCTCAGCGATACAGATAGCCGTACCGTAGGTGCAACCACAACGGAGGGGTATCTGTTGAGAGGCCAGACAAACGTGTGGTTCCTGAAGAGTGGCAGCAGCCTTTTCAGTAGTTGCAGGGGCAACAGTCTGGATGATTGACTGATCTGGCCTTGTAACACTAACCAAAACGGCCTTGCTGTGCTGGTACTGCGAACGGCTGAAAGCAAGGGGAAACTACGGCCGTAATTGTCCCGAGGGCATGCAGCTTTACTGTGTGGTTAAATGATGATGGCTTCCTCTTGGGTAAAATATTCCGGAAGTAAAATAGTCCCCAATTCGGATCTCCGGGCGGCGACTACTCGAGAGGATGTCGTTATCAGGAGAAATAAAACTGGCGTTCTACGGATCGGAGCGTGGAATGTCAGATCCCTTAATCGGGCAGGTAGGTTAGAAAACTTAGAAAGGGAAGTGGATAGGTGAAAGTTAGATATAGTGGGAATCAGTGAAGTTCGGTGGCAGGAGGAACAAGACTTCTGGTCAGGTGACTACAGGGTTATAAACACAAAATCAAATAGGGGTAATGCAGGAGTAGGTTTAATAATGAATAGGAAAATAGGAATGCGGGTAAGCTACTACAAACAGCATGTTTGTTGTTGTGGTCTTCAGTCGTGAGACTGGTTTGATGCAGCTCTCCATGCTACTCTATCCTGTGCAAGCTTTTTCATCTCCCAGTACCTACTGCAACCTACATCCTTCTGAATCTGCTTAGTGTATTCATCTCTTGGTCTCCCTCTACGATTTTTACCCTCCACGCTGCCCTCCAATACTAAATTGGTGATCCCTTGATGCCTCAGAACATGTCCTACCAACCGATCCCTTCTTCTGGTCAAGTTGTGCCACAAACTTCTCTTCTCCCCAATCCTATTCAATACTTCCTCATTAGTTATGTGATCTACCCATCTAATCTTCAGCATTCTTCTGTAGCACCACATTTCGAAAGCTTCTATTCTCTTCTTGTCCAAACTATTTATCGTCCATGTTTCACTTCCATACGTGGCTACACTCCATACGAATACATTCAGAAATGACTTCCTGACACTTAAATCAATACTGGATGTTAACAAATTTCTCTTCTTCAGAAACGCTTTCCTTGCCATTGCCAGCCTACATTTTATATCCTCTCTACTTCGACCATCATCAGTTATTTTGCTCCCCAAATAGCAAAACTCCTTTACTACTTTAAGTGCCTCATTTCCTAATCTAATTCCCTCAGCATCACCCGACTTAATTAGACTACATTCCATTATCCTTGTTTTGCTTTTGTTGATGTTCATCTTATATCCTCCTTTCAAGACACTGTTCATTCCATTCAACTGCTCTTCCAAGTCCTTTGCTGTCTCTGACAGAATTACAATGTCATCGGCGAACCTCAAAGTTTTTATTTCTTCTCCATGAATTTTAATACCTACTCCGAATTTTTCTTTTGTTTCCTTTACTGCTTGCTCAATATACAGATTGAACAACATCGGGGAGAGGCTACAACCCTGTCTTACTCCCTTCCCAACCACTGCTTCCCTTTCATGTCCCTCGACTCTTATAACTGCCATCTGGTTACTGTACAAATTGTAAATAGCCTTTCGCTCCCTGTATTTTACCCCTGCCACCTTTAGAATTTGAAAGAGAGTATTCCAGTCAACATTGTCAAAAGCTTTCTATAAGTCTACAAATGCTAGAAACGTAGGTTTGCCTTTCCTTAATCTTTCTTCTAAGATAAGTCGTAAGGTCAGTATTGCCTCACGTGTTCCAGTGTTTCTACGGAATCCAAACTGATCTTCCCCGAGGTTGGCTTCTACTAGTTTTTCCACTCGTCTGTAAAGAATTCGTGTTAGTATTTTGCAGCTGTGACTTATTAAGCTGATAGTTCGGTAATTTTCACATCTGTCAACACCTGCTTTCTTTGAGATTGGAATTATTACATTCTTCTTGAAGTCTGAGGGTATTTCGCCTGTTTCATACATCTTGCTCACCAGATGGTAGAGTTTTGTCAGGACTGGCTCTCCCACGGCCGTCAGTAGTTCCAATGGAATATTGTCTACTCCGGGGGCCTTGTTTCGACTCAGGTCTTTCAGTGCTCTGTCAAACTCTTCACGCAGTATCATATCTCCCATTTCATCTTCATCTACATCCTCTTCCATTTCCATAATATTGTCCTCAAGTACATCGCCCTTGTATAGACCCTCTATATACTCCTTCCACCTTTCTGCTTTCCCTTCTTTGCTTAGAACTGGGTTTCCATCTGAGCTCTTGATATTCATACAAGTCGTTCTCTAATCTCCAAAGGTCTCTTTAATTTTCCTGTAGGCGGTATCTATCTTACCCCTAGTGAGATAGGCCTCTACATCCTTACATTTGTCCTCTAGCCATCCCTGCTTAGCCGTTTTGCACTTCCTGTCGATCTCATTTTTGAGACGTTTGTATTCCTTTTTGCCTGTTTCACTTACTGCATTTTTATATTTTCTCGATTCATCAATTAAATTCAATATTTCTTCTGTTACCCAAGGATTTCTACTAGCCCTAGTCTTTTTACCTACTTGATCCTCTGCTGCCTTCACTACTTCATCCCTCAAAGCTACCCATTCTTCTTCTACTGTATTTATTTCCCCCATTCCTGTCAATTGCTCCCTTATGCTCTCCCTGAATCTCTGTACAACCTCTGGTTTAGTCAGTTTATCCAGGTCCCATCTCCTTAAATTCCCACCTTTTTGCAGTTTCTTCAGTTTTAATCTACAGGTCATAACCAATAGATTGTGGTCAGAGTCCACATCTGCCCCTGGAAATGTCTTACAATTTAAAACCTGGTTCCTAAATCTCTGTCTTACCATTATATAATCTATCTGATACCTTTTAGTATCTCCAGGGTTCTTCCATGTATACAACCCTCTTTCATGATTCTTAAACCAAGTGTTAGTTATGATTATGTTGTGCTCTGTGCAAAATTCGACCAGGCGGCTTCCTCTTTCATTTCTGTCCCCCAATCCATATTCACCTACTATGTTTCCTTCTCTCCCTTTTCCTACACTCGAAATCCAGTCACCCATGACTATTAAATTTTCGTCTCCCTTCACAATCTGAATAATTTCTTTTATTTCATCATACATTTCTTCAATTTCTTCGTCATCTGCAGAGCTAGTTGGCATATAAACTTCTACTACTGTAGTAGGCGTGGGCTTCGTATCTATCTTGGCCACAATAATGCGTTCACTATGCTGTTTGTAGTAGCTTACCCGCATTCCTATTTTCCTATTCATTATTAAACCTACTCCTGCATTACCCCTATTTGATTTTGTGTTTATAACCCTGTAGTCACCTGACCAGAAGTCTTGTTCCTCCTGCCACCGAACTTCACTAATTCCCACTATATCTAACTTCAACCTATCCATTTCCCTTTTTAAATTTTCTAACCTACCTGCCCGATTAAGGGATCTGACATTCCACGCTCCGATCCGTAGAACGCCAGTTTTCTTTCTCCTGATAACGACTTCCTCTTGGGTAGTCCCCGCCCGGAGATCCGAATGGGGGACTATTTTACCTCCGGAATATTTTACCCAAGAGGACGCCATCATCATGTAATCATACAGTAAAGCTGCATGCTCTCGGGAAAAATTACGGCTGTAGTTTCCCCTTGCTTTCAGCCGTTCGCAGTACCAGCACAGCAAGGCTGTTTTGGTTATTGTTACAAGGCCAGATCAGTCAATCATCCAGACTGTTGCCCTTGCAACTACTGAAAAGGCTGCTGCCCCTCTTCAGGAACCACACGTTTGTCTGGCCTCTCAACAGATACCCCTCCGTTGTGGTTGCACCTACGGTACGGCTATCTGTACCGCTGAGGCACGCAAGCCTCCCCACCAACGGCAAGGTCCATGGTTCATGGGGGGGACAAACAGCATAGTGAACGCATTATTGTGGTCAAGATAGATACGAATGCCACGCCTACTACAGTAGTACAAGCTTATATGCCAACTAGCTCTGCAGATGACAAAG
Source organism: Schistocerca serialis cubense (assembly GCF_023864345.2). NCBI lineage: Eukaryota > Metazoa > Arthropoda > Insecta > Orthoptera > Acrididae > Schistocerca > Schistocerca serialis. The sequence continues at coordinate 316,591,115 of NC_064638.1, forward strand.
AAATTGAAGAAATGTATGATGAAATAAAAGAAATTATTCAGATAGTGAAGGGTGATGAAAATTGACTGGAATTCGGTAGTAGGAAAAGGGAGAGAAGGAAACGTAGTAGGTGAATATGGATTGGGGCTAAGAAATGAAAGAGGAAGCCGCCTAGAAGAATTTTGCACAGAGCACAACTTAATCATAGCTAACACTTGGTTCAAGAATCATAAAAGAAGGCTGTATACATGGAAAAAGCTTGGAGATACTGACAGATTTCAGATAGATTATCTAATGGTAAGACAGAGATTTAGGAACCAGGTTTTAAATTGTAAGACATTTCCAGGGGCAGATGTGGACTCTGACCACAATCTATTGGTTATGACCTGTAGATTAAAACTGAAGAAACTGCAAAAAGGTGGGAATTTAAGGAGATGGGACCTGGATAAACTGACTAAACCAGAGGTTGTACAGAGTTTCAGGGAGAGCATAATGGAACAATTGACAGGAATGGGGGAAAGAAATACAGTAGAAGAAGAATGGGTAGCTTTGAGGGATGAAGTAGTGAAGGCAGCAGAGGATCAAGTAGGTAAAAAGACGAGGGCAAGTAGAAATCCTTGGGTAACAGAAGATACATTGAATTTAATTGATGAAAGGAGAAAATATAAAAATGCAGTAAATGAAGGAGGCAAAAAGGAATACATACGTCTTAAAAATGAAATCGGCAGGAAGTGCAAAATGGCTAAGCAGGGATGGCTAGAGGACAAATGTAAAGATGTAGAGTCTTATCTCACTAGGGGTAAGATAGATATTGCCTACAGGAAAATTAAAGAGACCTTTGGAGAAAGGAGAACCACTTGCATGAATATCAAGAGCTCAGATGGAAATCCAGTACTAAGCAAAGAAGGGAAATAAGAAAGTTGGAAGGAGTATATAGAAGGTCTATACAAGGGCGATGTACTTGAGGACAATATTATGGAAATGGAGGAGGATGTAGATGAATATGAAATGGGAGATACGTTACTGTGTGAAGAGTTTGTCAGAGCACTGAAAGACCTGAGTCGAAACAAGGCCCCCTGAGTAGACAACATTCCATTGGAACTACTGACGGCCTTGGGAGAGCCAGTCCTGTCAAAACTCTACCATCTGGTGAACAAGATGTATGAAACAGGCGAAATAACCTCAGACTTCAAGAAGAATATAATAATTCCAATCGCAAAGAAAGCAGGTGTTGACAGATGTGAAAATTACCGAACTATCAGTTTAATAAGTCACAGCTGCAAAATACTAACGCGAATTCTTTGCAGAAGAATGGAAAAACTAGTAGAAGCCGACCTCGGGGATGATCACTTTGGATTCCGTAGGAATGTTGGAACACGTGAGGCAATACTGACCCTACGACTCATCTTAGAAGCTAGATTAAGGAAGGGCAAACCTACGTTTCTAGCATTTGTAGACTTAGAGAAAGCTTTTGACAATGTTGACTGGAATACTCTCTTTCAAATTCTGAAGGTGGCAGGGGTAAAATACAGGGAGCGAAAGGCTATTTACAATTTGTACAGAAAATTCGGAGTAGGAATTAAAATCCATGGAGAAGAAACAAAAACTTTGAGGTTCGCCGATGACACTATAATTCTGTCAGAGACAGCAAAGGACTTGGAAGAGCAGTTGAACCGAATGGACAGTGTCTTGAAAGGAGGATATAAGATGAACATCAACAAAAGCAAAACGAAGATAATGGAATGTAGTCGAATTAAGTCGGGTGATGCTGAGGAAATTAGATTAGGAAATGAGGCACTTAAAGTAGTAAAGGAGTTTTGCTATTTGGGGAGCAAAATAACTGATGATGGTCGGAGTAGAGAGGATATAAAATGTAGGCCGGCAATGGCAAGGAAAGCGTTTCTGAAGAAGAGAAATTTGTTAACATCGAGTATAGATTGAAGTGTCAGGAAGTCGTTTCTGAAAGTATTTGTATGGAGTGTAGCCAAGTATGGAAGTGAAACATGGACGCTAAATAGTTTGGACAAGAAGAGAATAGAAGCTTTCGAAATGTGGTGCTACAGAAGAATGCTGAATATTAGATGGGTAGATCACATAAGAACAGAATTGTGGAGGAGTTTAGGGCACAACTTGACTGGAAGAAGGGATCTGTTTGTAGGACACGTTCTGAGGCATCAAGGGATCACCAATTTAGTATTGGAGGGCAGCGTGGAGGGTAAAAATCGTAGAGGGAGACCAAGAGATGAATACACTAAGCGGATTCAGAAGGATATAGGTTGCAGTAGGTACTGGGAGATGAAGAGGCTTGCACAGGATAGAGTAGCGTGGAGAACTGCATCAAACCAGTCTCTGGACTGAAGACCACAACAACAACAACAACCATCTTCTGAAGGCTTTTAGTTATATTAGTAACTGAAATTTAATTATAACAAACTGCAGCAACAGCAATAAGTTATAAATGGATACTGAACATGCTGTTGTTTTCAAATTGCCTATTCTCATATAACAAGTTGCAATAATTCCTTTACCACGATTATGTCGTTTCTAGTCATTTTATTACAACAAATGACACAATTAACGTTGAGTTTTCGGGACCTCCTCAGTTTTTTGGTGCTGCGAAACGGCATTTATACATACGGGCTTCAACTGGAGCCAATATGGCGCCTCACAACTCTGCACCGAAGGGAGATGACGTGCACATGACATAGGTGGTGTCTGCCCTCTTATTGGTCAACGTTCAGCGGCATAGTCAGAATATGCAACATAGTAGATATTGCTCTGCACGTTCGGAAATACTTCCCAACATGCTATTCCGCTGCCTTTATAGAATGCTTGGCGAAAGACGATGTGGAAACAAATACCTCAGCAATATTCGGGCTGTTTTAAATCGGTCTGATTTTGGGCGACGATATCTTATTCCAGGTAATGTGTGTATTTACACATCGAAAATGATAACAATGGCGTTGCAAATTTCGGCACACCCGCACCAAGGGAGACTGCGTAATGTGGTTGGCCTATGCTTCCGGTGCATAATCTTCTGTTTGCAATTCCGTATTTTCCGTATATTCCTTTGCTCACCGATTCTGCGTAGAACCTCATACTTTCTTACCCTATCAGTTCCCCTAATTTTCAACATTATTATGTAGCACCACATCTCAAATACTTTGGTTCTCTGGTTTTCCGGTTTTCCTGAACTCCAAGTTTCACTAACGCACAATGACACGCTCTAAACGTACATTTTCAGAAATTTCTGCCTCAAATTGAAACCTGTGTTTGATACTAGCAGACTTTTCTTGGCCAGGAATGCCGTTTTTGTCACTGCTACACTGCTTTTTATGTCCTTCATGCTCCGTGTTATTTTTCGTCTAGGTATCAGAATTCCTTAGCTTCGTCTAATTCGTGAGCCCCAATTTTGACGTTAAGTATCTCCCTGTTCTCATTTCTACTACCTGTTGTTACTTTCGTCTTCCTTCGATTTATTCTCAATCCATATTTTACTCATTAAACAGTTTATTCCATTCTTCATTGAGGATAGCTAAGTCGTCATTGAATCTTATCATTAGTTTTCTTTCACCCCGAATTTTACTCCCACTCTTGAACTTTTCTCTTATTTCTGTCATTGTTTCTTCGATTGAACAGTAGGGGTTAAAGGCAACTTTATAATCCGAGCACTTCGGTCTTGGTATTCCAGTCTTATTGTTCCATCCTGGTTCTTGTATATTACCCACCTATCCTTATAGCTTTCCCCATTTTGTTAAGAATTTCAAACTTGTTGCAACACCGTGGAATATTTTTTTTTCATATAGACAAATCCTGTGAACATATCTTGATTTTCCTTCGGTCTTGCTTCCATTATCAACTGCAACGTCAGAACTGACTCTCTGGTGTCTTTACCTTTCCTAAACGCAAATTGATCCTCATCTAACTGATCCTCGGTTTTCTTTTCCTTTCTTCTGTGTGGAAGGTGCACATGCTGTGCTGTGGTGTGATCGCAGTGTAGACACTTTAATTCTTCCAAGATAACAGGTTTCAACATTCTTATACTGCTATCATGTGACCTCAGGGGAAAACATGAAGACATTGAGGGAGGTGGAGGGAACTACAATTAATGTCATCGATTATATAAAACAAAAAACTGCACTTGCCATATGAATCTTTTTATAAAATTGCTTGATCCCTTACCTGAAGTCAGAGTATGAAAGCACTCCAAACGTATGCTTATCTCGATAAAAACCTACTTGGTAAAATACGCAAAGCTGACAAAATGCACTCAGTTGTATAGGGACAGTCATGTTTGCCGCCGATATGCATTTATGGTACGAGGATTCTGTCAACTGTGTACATTTTACCAACTGCGCTTTTATCAAGGCAACTATACGTGTGCAGTGCCTTTTATGCCTTGACTTCGTGTAATTGACATTTATATAACGAAGTTCCATAAAAATACGAACAATTTTGTATTTTATATGATCGGTGAAATTAATTGTAGTCTGCCTCCATCTTCCTCATTGTCTTCATGTTTTTCCCTTAGATCAGATACCTGCAGCATAAGACTGTTGAAACCAGCGATCTTGGAACAGTAAAAGTATCTCCACCGCAACCGTGGCATACAAAGTGTGTTCTTCATTTCCATTCTTCTGCATATTATTCTGGTCAGCAACTTGGATGCATGAGATGTTATGTCGATTGCGGGATAATTGTTGCACTTGTTGGATTTGTGTGGATGATATTTTGCCAATGGTCGGATGGTATATCGCCAGTCTCTTACATTCTTCACTCCAACGGGAGTAGGCGCTTTGTAGCTACTTGCGTTCCTCTCCAACTGAACTCACTATTGAACTATTCATTATCACAGTATCTATGGCCTCAGAGAACTTCAAGCGTATGTTATCCTTCGTTCGTACTTCCGTATCACACTTCCTTGCGCCGTGATTCTTTCTGACTATTCTTTTAAACTTCGGCCTACTCTTACTAAACTGTGATCTGAGTGTATACCTGTTCCTGCGTACGCCTTACAACACAATATTTGATTTCAGGGTCTCTGCCATATAGTGATGTAAACCAACTGAAATCTTCCCCTATCTCCCGGTCTTTTCCTCCTCTTCTGATTCCTAAACTGAGTATTTGTTATTACTAGCTGATGTTTATTGCAGAACTCAGTTACTCTTTCTCCTCCTACTAGCAAGCCCATATTTTCTAGTAACGCTTTCATCTACTCCTTCCCTTACAACCGTATTCCAATCCCTTACCTGTATTAGATTTTCATCTCCCTTTCCCTACTGAATTACCCATCTAATATCCTGATATACTTTCTCTATTTCTTCATCTTCTGCTTGCGGCCTTGGCATGTATACCTAAACTACTGTTATCTAATTGGTTTGTGGTCGATTCTGATGAGAACAACTTTATCACAGAACTGCCCTACTTTTCTATTCATGACGAATCCTAACTCAATTATACAATTTTCTGCTACTGTTGATATTACCGTGTAGTCGTCTGATCAGAAAACCTTGTCTTCTTTCCATTTTACTTCCCTGACCCCCACTGCACCTAGATTGAACGTTTGCATTTTCCTTTTCAGGTCTTCTAACTTCCCTAGCACGTCAAAGATCTAATATTCCACACCTCGACTCGTAGAACGTTACCCTTTCCTTGGTTTCTCATTCTTTGTCTCATGCTTACCCCCCCCCCCCCCTTGACAGTCTCCACCCGTAGATCTGAATGGGAATGGGAAACTATTCCGGAATCTTTTTGGCCAGTGGAGAAGTAATCATTACATCCATTTATACGCCACATGTCCTATGGATAGACATTATGTCTCTTTAATGAAGTGGTTTCCATAGCCTTCTACGTCCTCGCACCATTGATCATTGCCGATTAGTCCTCCTTTTAGGGGCAGTTTCCCACCCCTAGGGTAAGATATCCCTGAACTTCTATTCGCTCTTCCGGTTTCTTTTACAACACCGTTGACAGAACGACGGTGCCTTCTTACGCAGGAAGTTTTCGGCCGCCACCGTTCACGCTTTTTATTGAAAATTTAGGCAATGCCTGGGTTCAAATCTAGGCCACAGAATGCTTTGATCACTAGCCAAAGACGCTAGCCCGATGCTGGACTATTACTAGTTAGACAAGTTACTACCAGCGAATTAAAACGCACTGCTTGGTGCATACAACCCCGAAACAGAGGTGGTAGCATTGCAGTATGGAAAGTAACCAATTAAGCAATACCTTTGATAAGTAAGTGTACTGAAACATTGCATATAAGTACAAACAACATGACTAAATCTTTACGTTCGAATGAGAGATGAGGAAACATAATTATTTGCCGTGTTCCCACAGAGTGTATCTCCCAGGGCGGTTTGCGTGGGCAGCCAGAGACACATGCTGTGTCGGATTACAAGCTCTGGTCCGCAGAGGGACGAGGCTTTAGGACAGCATAGGATTAGACCCTCCCCGGAGCGCAGCGCAAAAAGCGGTGAGGCTCGGGCAGCAGCACGGCCTGCGCGAATCGTGCCGTCCGCTGTGTGTCGTGTGGTAAATTCCGGATCACCAGGAGTAAGAGATCCGCTGCGCGACCAGCAGCAAGAGATGTTTTTGCAAATCATGATAATTAAAACTGTGACGGAAAAGAGAATGGTGTCGCATGGAGGACTATTAAATGTAGAAAGAGATGATGTAACCTGTGCTCAAAGGAGGAGGGGGCAGTAAAGGAAAGAAAAGATCAGAAATGCTGAGACAAGAGAAGGAAAGAATATAGTCCAAAAGGCCAGAGATTTTTCTGACTCCCCCTCCCCCCTCCCCACTCCACGATCCCTCCTTGTAGATTACTTCACTGATGGGCCCGAGGGCAAATGGTAGACAGTTCACAGAAGATATGCTGCCAACTTCAAAATCACAGGCCCCGAGAAGTTGTCTCAACATCAACACCCTGGTATTTTGGACCAGTCTGGGTTGGTCATTTTCTAAGAAAAATGCAAGTTAAAAAGACAAAAAAATGTTGTACCATCTTAAATACTATCATTACAAACATTTTAATGTATAATTAGTGTAAATGTTTTTATACAGTGTGTGATATTTGTGTTGCTTAAATCTTCAACGTATTTGACGAAATGTAGACTGACAAATTATGATAAAAATTAAAAAAAATGGTTCAAATGGCTCTGAGCACTATGGGACTTAACATCTATGGTCATCAGTTCCCTAGGACTTAGAACTACTTAAACCTAACTAACCTAATGACATCACACACATCCATGCCCGAGGCAGGATTCGAACCTGCGACCGTAGCAGTCGCACGGTTCCGGACTGAGCGCCTAGAACCGCTAGACCACTGCGGCCGGCTATGATAAAAATATTCTTCTGGCTCTTACTAAATAAACTTACATATTGTTTGTAAAGTTAGACAAGAATAATGAAAACGGTTTTGTTTCAGTTGTGAAAGACCTTTTCCTTGATAACATCCTCTAACAAGATCTATGGCTCACGTGCTTAAACTTTTTGGGAAAACATTTTTGTTTCAGTTGTGAAACATCAGTTCCTTGATGACATCTATGGGAACACATTTTTGTTTCAATTGGGAAAGACATTTTCCCTGATGAGATTCTCCAACAAGATTCGTAGCTGACGTGTAATTCGTACCTGACGCGCGCAAATCCTATGGGCTCAGAAAACGATTACTGAAGCTTCTAGCTATGACAACAGGTTACTGTGAGACTACTGAAAGAATAAACTTGAACCGCTGCTCTTCAGCTTTAACGTAAGAAATAGTATGCTAGTGATGAAAGTAAGATGTTTATCTGAACCTTTCCGGTAGTAGCAGCGAAATCGTTTACAAAAGAAAAGGTTTATACCATGTATTAAGTGATACGCTGCTGTTGACTCTGCCGATACCAATATCTGAATTCAGAATATACACTATTCCTTTACGAACACTGGACGTGAGATGTCCCCTGCGTATCCTCCTTGTTATTTACACTTAACAAATAAAGATTACTAGAAGAAAGTGTAAAGTTTATAGAATAGTAGCAGACGAGGACCGTTATACTGAAAACAAGATTTGAAGAAATACAACGACCAACTTGAGTCCTTCTAGACGTCATTATAATCATTGGGGGATGTATCAAGCAAACTACTACTGTAAGTTGGTGTAGAATCTATGAGTTGACATATCATCAAACAATCGGAAAACCATCATGCACACAATCCTGAAGACAGCAAGGGCAGACAAGTGTGCGAAACATCCCACAAAGAGCTTAAACAGCTCATGCATACAAGTTTCTAACGAACATAAGATACAGAAGCATGGAAGAAAAACTGACATCAGACACAGTTCTGATGTCGTGCTTGATAATGTACACAAGATTTCAGAAAAATTAAGAAATGTTAATTAGGATTTGTCGGTCTAGAACAGCATTCGATAAGGTATGACTGTCCAAGATGTGTTAGGAAAGTAGATGTAAGCCATAGGGAAAGTTGGGTAGTAAACACTATGTACAACAAGAAAGAGGGAAAACAAGAGCGAAGACCACAAACGAAGTGCTTGCATTAGAAAGAGTATAAGCCATTTACTCTTTTATCTCTTTAATCTATACATCAAAGAAACATTGAGTCAAAGGAGCAAAGTTTCGAGAGTGGGATTAATATTTAGGGTGAAAGGATATCACTGGTAAGATTCAATGAAAGTGAAGAAGAATTACAGTGCCTGTTGAATGGTGTGAACACTTTAATGAGTACGGAATATGGGCTGACAGTAAACGGAAGAATGATGAAAGTAATTAGGATTAGCAGAAATAAGATTAGTAATGAACCTAACGTCAAAATTGGAAGCAAAATAATACATGACGGACGAAGCAAGCAGGACATTAAGAGCAGACTAGCACAGGCAAATAGATTCCCGTTAAAAGAAGTCTATTAGTTTCACATGTCAGTGTTATTTCGAGAAAGAAATTTCTGGGAATGAATACACGGAGCAATGCATTGTACAGGCGAGAATAATGGACTGCTGGAAAACGAGAATATTGTTTGAGATGTACTGCTATCGACGGGAGTTGAAAATAAGATAGACTGATACAACATGAAGAGAGTCTACGATGAACTGGCAAGGAAAGGACACTGTGGAGAATACTGGTAAGAAGAAGGGGTAATACGACATGTGTTAAGACACCAGGGAATAACTTCTGTTCTTATATAGAGAGCTGTAGAGGGCTCAAACTGTAGTGAAAATACGCTGGATGATGGTTACAAGAGGTACTCTCAGAGAAAGAGCTTGGCACGAAAGAGGAATTTGTGGTATGTCGCTTGAAACTACCTAGATGACTAATATATAGGGTGAATCACCTAAAAATTGGACCGCAAGTATTTCGACAGTTGAAAATGCCACAGATATGTGGATTCCAATATTGGAATGGTAGGCAGGGGCCCACCTTTGTAGTCCCTATATAGTTTCAAATGTGTATTTATTTGCAAAAGGTGAAAATATTTCAATGGGACACCGCCTATTGACTGTACCACAATCAAAGTAGTCTAAATTAGAACGTCAGTGCTGTTTGTTGCGAGGAATCTATTGCGAGGAATCTACTGAAAGTAGATTACGAGATTGTCTGACAATTGTAGACACCGACAGTTGTTTGTTCCACGTTGTAGCACAAAAGAATGTGAATTTCACATTGGTGCGTATGTGCAGCCGTCCACAGATGTCAATACGCATCCGAAGATGTCGTGTTGTTAAATGGGAAACTGCCTAGGACAAACGAATGACAAACAAAGATGAATAAAGTACCTCTTTGGGGTCTGAGACGTAAAGAGCTAACGTACCCTCAGAGCCTGTGCTCAGAATGACCATCATCAATACATGATTGCATTGAGGCATGCAGCGATTGCTAAACATTTTCTAGCATTTCAGCGGAAACTGCAGCGCAGGCAGTAGTAACACGCCATTTGATCTTATCTGGCGTCTGGATATCTTTCGGCGTAGACGATACACGAATGAATGGCATACTTTCTGCATTCGCCATAAACATGCCCCCATTGTCCATATTGGGAAACGCGCTCTTCCAAGCATGTCCTACTACGTCCACTATCACAAAATAAGTGACAGGACCGTCGCAATGCAACCGCAGTGTACACACAACACAATATAAACAAATTTAACGTCGTCCCCTAGCATCTAAGCAATAGGATAACTTGTAAACTACTTGCACTAGCTTCCTGCAGCAAACACCATTCACATTCTGATCCACGCTAGTTTTAGGTTTTCACTGTCAAAGGCATTGACCCATTTAATACTTAGTAACTGTTATAAAATACTGCTTTTCAGTCAGCGTCTCAAAATCTGACTATTGGCTGCAAATATGTGACCTTGCCTACAATTCTGTTCTACAAAAGCGGCATGTCAATAGTGCCTTTCATGTCCGAAATATCTGCGGTGCAAGCGTTAGAGAGGCAGGGGTAAAGAGAGAGAGAGAGAGAGAGAGAGAGAGAGAGAGAGAGAGAGAGAAAGAGAGAGAGGGGGCGGAGGCGGGGGAGAGGGAGAAGGAGAGGGAGAGAGAGAGGGGGGGGGAGGAATAGAGAGAGATAGAGAGCTTCGCATTTCGTCACGGCTTGGTTTAATTTGTAGCAGGGCGCCTAGAGGAGCGTCACGAAGATGCTCAATCAGTTTACCAACAGTCAATACACAGGGTGAGTCACTAACTATTGCCACCAGGAATATCTCCGAAGTTATGATAGGAGCTGAAAAGTTTGTCGGACAAAAGTTGCATGAGACAACGGGGGCCATAATATGACGTTGGTTTTTTGTTACTAGATGGGGTTGCTTCAGACATATGAAGGTCAACTTTGTTTTTTTAAATGGAGTGCTATAGTTTGGTATTTATTTTCTGATAGCGGCTATCGAGACGAATCAAATGATGTGTAATAGCAAGGTCTTTGAAGCTCAACGAAGGTTACACAGGTGGCATAAACGTCCATTTACTGAAGGTGATACCATTGGTATCAATGCAGTACCGCAATCTTCTTATCACGGATTGAGTGGTATTCCTTATCACATTGGCACTTATCGAAGCACATGCTCTGACACTTCTCTCTCGCATATCTTCAGGTGTAGTTGGAACGTCTTTATAAACAATGTAATAAATGAAAAGCACCAGTTTGCAAAAGCAAACTGGTACTTTTAATGTATTATAATGTTGTTCTACCAAGAACCGACAGAAGATTCTGTTAATATTATAAACAATGTCTTTTACGAATACCTACAAGAAAAAATCCAGAGGCGTCAAGTCTGGCGAACGAGCCGGCCAAGACACATCTCCGCGTCCAATCCAACGATTTCAGAATTGTCTCCGCAACTCATTTCTAGCCACCAGCGAAAAATGTGCCGGACACACATCGTGTTGATACCACATTCTGTTCCTTGTTCCTAAAGCTATTTCTTCCAATAAGAGGCCTAATGTTTCTTGCAGGAATGTGGTGTACTTCCTACGATTAAGATTCCCTTTGATGGAATAGGGGCCTATAAGTCTGTCCTCCAGAATCCCACACCATACATTCACCGACCACGGTTTTTGGTGTGCAACTTGCCGCAGCCAACACGGATTTTCAGTTGCTCATTAATGAAAGTTATGCAAATTAACATTTCCGTGGTTCGTGAATGTAGCCCCGTCAGTAAATAAAATCAAATTAATAAATGTGTCATCCCTTTGAATCTGAAGTTGAGCCCATCGGCAGAATTCAATGCGACGCATACAATCTGTACCAGTTAATTTTTGGTGGAGACTGATATGGTAAGGATGATATTTATGGCGATGCAGAACACGAACAATACTACTCTGGCTCATGTAAGATTCCCTTGCGATTTGACGCGAACTAACACAAAGATCACGAACCACAGTCGCAAGAGTAGCAATTTCCGTTTCCTCGTTAGTAACTTTTCTTTGTCGGATGTGTTTCCGTTGCGTTGAAGATCCAGTTGTTCTCAATTTATCATACACATATTTAAATGTACGACGTGTGAGTACGTTGAGGATATTTTTCAGCGAATAAGTCTCTAGCTCTCACTGAATTAGTATTCTCTGTGAATGAGAAGCATATCGACTTGTTCTTCGAAGGAATACATCATTCACATTCACGTGATTCGACGATACTAGTCTTACCGTTCCTATTAGTCTTGTATTCGAAACAGCCGAATGGTGTTAACATGTCAATAGCACGTTAGATGGATACGCTGTATTCGGCGAATATTTACTATTTGCACAATGTACGAGACAGAAATGTCAGAGCATGTGCTTCAATAAGTGCCGAAGTAATAAGGACTATCTCTCTATCCACGATAAGGAGGTTGCACCACTGCATTGATACCAATATACATGACTTCGAACACCTTCAGTAAATGGACATTTATGCCACCTTTGAGACCTTCGTTGACCTTCAAAGACCTTACTCGTACACATAATTGGATTCGTTTCGATAGTCGCTATCAGAAAATTAGTACTAAACTATAGCATCCCATTAAAAAAAAACAAAAAACAAAGTTGACCTCCATATCTCCGACGCGACCCCACCTAGCAACAAAAAACCAACGTCACATTAGGGCCCCCGTTGTCCCATCCAACATTTGCCTCACAAACGTTTCAGCTACTATCGTACTTTCGGAGTTATTCTAGGTGGCAGTTGTTAATGACTCACCGCCCCACACCTCTTGCATATTTGAGAAATGTCATATTACCACCTTGAAGTACTGATAAAATTCTTTATTTAGACAAATAATTTCAGTCGACTGACCAGCACAGCACAGCACAGCATCATATTCGGCGAAATATAAAATTTGCATCGTCAGCCGATAAAACCATGAATTACACGGTGTCGTATCGTAACATAAATTACATCGTCAATCTGTAAAAACTGTGCTAGCTAGTGTACTCATTCATATTATAATTGTAACAGGTGTTATCGCTGTTAACAGGCTATAAACTGACGGTGTACTTTACGTTACGGTATGAAGGTCAGACGAGTCAAACTGACTGTCTAAATAAACAATTGCAGCAGTGCATTGATACCAATATACATCACTTCGAACGCCTGTAAATGGACGTTCATGCCACGTTTGTGACCTTCGTTGACCTTCAAAGACCAGCAACTCAAGGTAGCACTACGACAGTTTTCATTTACCAGCAGTTGTGGATTGTGGATGAAACTGGGGACCTAGAAGCGACCGAGAGGCTTCATCCCGCCGAAGCCTTCAGTAGTTCACAACCCCACAACAGGCCACAGCAGTCCACCCACCCCACCGCTGTCCTACACCGAACCCAGGGTTATTGTGCGGTTCGGCCTCAAGTGGACGCCCCCCACCTCCTCCTCCCCTGGGAACATCACATACCTGAAGAATGTAACCCCAAATGTTTGCGTGGCAGTTATGGTGTTTGCGTACATGGAGACAGTGTTTGCGTAGCAGTCGCCGACATGGTGTAACTGAGACGGAATAAGGAGAACCAGCCAGCATTCGACGAGGTAGATGGAAAACTGCCTTAAAAACCATCCACAGACTGGCTGACACACCGGAGCTCGACAATAATCCGTCGGGCGTATTCGTGCCGGGGACCGGCACGCCTTCCCGCTCGGGAGGCAGCGCGTGAGACCGCTCGGGTAGCCGGGCGGGCTTACCAGCAGTTGTTGTTGCAGACACAATTCCCGACAGGAACGGAAAAGGGAGGCGTTGACAGTGGTACACAAAGTACCTTGTGCCCCACACTGTAAGCTGAATTGTGGAATGTAGTTGTAGATACGGAAGGAGATGTTCATACAATTCCTTTAACAGAAGCTGCACCATGAGGTTGTGGAATTTCGAGGAACATATATTCCAAAAATTGCCATTCAACTCATTACGTCAGCCTATATTCAAATCAGCAAAGGGCCATAACAGTCAAATCAAAAATTCCTTCTTAAACAGTGGTTAATCAAAATTTGTGCTCCTGCTGTACCATCCGTGATTATAGAGTAGATGGAGAGCGATGAGGAAATGATTGGGTTGGGTTGTTTGGGGAAGGAGACCAGACAGCGAGGTCATCGGTCTCATCGGATTAGGGAAGGATGGGGAAGGAAGTCGGCCGTGCCCTTTCAGAGGAACCATCCCGGCATTTGCCTAGAGTGATTTAGGGAAATCACGGAAAAACTAAATCAGGATGGCCGGACGCGGGATTGAACCGTCGTCCTCCCGAATGGGAGTCCAGTGTTTAACCACTGCGCCACCTCGCTCGGTGAGGAAATGATAATGACACGTGATATTCCAAATGTAGTTACAAGACGTCACAAGACCTTACCAGGATACAATATTGATAGGTTTGAGATTTACCCAAAAAAACATTGGCACACATTCTGCTGATTTCAAAGGCATTCTCAACTAAACAGTATGCACCATAAAATCAAATTCACCTTTTAAATCGAAACAATTTTATTAACTTCTGAGAGATCAGAATAAAGAGAGATAATTAAGTGCAGAAATATGCAATTTCTGGAAATTCAGCCACAGCAGACTCATTTAATTAACAACAAATCATTCCACCCATAAATCCATAAAAGGCACATTTCCCTCAATGATGTGGAGAATTAGATATTTTCCACTTGATTAAGATGATAGCAACAAAGAATTAGTAGTACTAGAAAATTTAGCCAAAGTAAATACTTTCAGGCCACGAATAATTAAAGAAAGGTATAGACAGAAAATGTAAGGTAAGCAAAAATCAGACACACATGAAAATACTCTAGAGTGAGAGACGAAACGAAACAAAAAACTGAAGTTATAGTTGTGCCCTGTTATGAAATAATTTCTAATAAAATATCCAGAACTGGGTACTGAAAACAACAGTAGTAACATTGTAAGATACACCAACAGTACAACAGGCCCATTCAATCACTCAGGGATATATAAAATTGGACGTGAAGATTGTGACAAAGTATACATTGGGCAAACTGGTAGAAACTTTCGGATACTTTAAAAAGATCACATAAAATCTAACAATAACATTGGAAGTGCCTTTGCCCCTGAACAAAAAACACACAAAGGTTAACGAAAAGGTAAACAAACGAATACCTTCAAAGAAATCGAATTTTTCAGTAATAAAGACAACGAGGTACACTTCTTAATAGGCAAACAGATCTTGAGAATGAAAAATTTCTCGATAACTTGTCACATTCTGCTAGTGATAAATCATAAATCATCTAGACAATAAAATGAAGCCTAAATCCGACCTCAAAATAAATTTCAATATTTAAATATTTATTTTTTTCATGCTATTGTACTTCTTACTATTTTTTAATTTAGTTAAATTACATACGTAAATATATACTGAAGGGCCAAAGAAACTGGTACACCTGCCTAATATTGTGAAGGGCCCCCGCGAGCACGCAGAATTGCCGCAACACGACGTGACATGGACTCGACTGACGTCTGAAATAGTGCTGGAGGGAACTGAAACCACGAACCCTGCAGGACTGTCCCTAAATCCATAAGAGTACGAGAAGGTGGAGATCTCTTCTGAACAGCACGTTGCAAGGCATCCCTGATATGCTCAATAATGTTCATGTCTGGGGAGTTTGGTGGCCAGCGGAAGTGTTTAAACTCACTCGTGTTGCTGGAGCCGCTCTGTAGCAATTCTGGATGTGTGGTGTGCCGCGTTGTCCTGCTGGAAGTGCCCAAATCCGTTGGAATGCACAATGGATATGAAGGGACGCAAGTGATCAGACAGGATACTTACATGCGTGTCACCAGTCAGAGTCGTATCTAGACTATCAGGGGTCCCATATCACTCCAAATGCACACGCCCCACACAATTACAGAGCCTCCACCAGCTTGAACAGTCCCCTGCTCACATGCAGGGTCCATGGATTCATGAAGTTGTCTCCAAACCCGTGCACGTCCATCAGCTCGATACGATTTGAAACGATACTCGTCCGACCAGGCAACATGTTTCCAATGTCGGTGATGACGAGCCCAGGCGAGGGGTAAAGCTTTGTGTCGTGCAGTCATCGAGGATGTACACGTGGACCTTCGGCTCCGAAAGCCCATATCGATGGTGTTTCGTTGAATGGTTTGCATGTTGACACTTGTTGATGGCCCACCATCTAAATCTGCAGCAATTTGCGTAAGGGTTACACATCTGCCACGTTGAACGATTGTCTTTAGTCGTCGTTGGTCCCGTTTTTGCAGGATCTTTTTCCGGCCGTAGCGATGTCGGAGATCTGATGTTTTACCAGATTCCTGATATTCACGGTACACTCGTAAAATTGTCGTACGGGAAAATCCCCATATCATCGCTACCTCGGAGATGCTGTATCTCATCGCTCATTCGCCGACTATAACACAACGTTCAGACTCACTTAAACCTTGATAACCCGCCATTGTAGCAGCAGTAACCGATGTAACAACTGTGCCAGACACTCGTTGTCTTAAATAGATGTTGCCGACCGCTGCGCTGTATTCAGCCTGTTTACATATCTCTGTATTTGAATACGCTTGCCTATATCAGTTTCTTTGGCGCTTAGTATGTTATAGTCATAGTATTTGAAATAATTTTTTCATTTATTCCTCGCTTATCTTTACTCTTTGATCAATATAATTCCTTTGCAAGTATCAAGCTATGATACCAGCAAGAAACATTCACGAAGCAACACCAATAGGTAACACAAATTTAAGGATGCTTTTATTTTCAATACGTAACACATAGCTTTCTGTTGCAGGTAAATGTGTCATATATGTTTACATTTACGTCATTATATTTCTGTTCGTGGAAGTAATATGATAAGTATATTCTGTTTTGTGCAGAACCACAAGGTCACTTGAGAATGGCCTAGAAGCCTGAAACTGGTTGTAAACAATGTAAGTATCAAGCTATGATACCAGCAAGAAACATTCACGAAGCAACACCAATAGGTAACACAAATTTAAGGATGCTTTTATTTTCAATACGTAACACATAGCTTTCTGTTGCAGGTAAATGTGTCATATATGTTTACATTTACATCATTATATTTCTGTTCGTGGAAGTAATATGATAATTATATTCTGTTTTGTGCAGAACCACAAAGTCACTTGAGAATGGCCTAGAAGCCTGAAACTGGTTGTAAACAAGTAAAATGAATATGACAAAAGTGTAAAATGCCACCAACCTTTCATTTTTATTCATATTTAAGTTTTAAAAAATCCTCTGAACGATTATTTCAGACCGAATACTGGGCAGTAAGAGCAAGCATTTGTAGCAAGAGTAACGAGGACATCTACAATTCTTTCAGGAAGAGAAAAGAGAACAGTAGTGCTTTGTTATAAGTTCCGTTTAATGTTAACCTGAGAGCCACAGACCACTGAATATTTGGGATACTATCGCATCTGTACGAGTCAGCCTGTGCTCGCCCAGCAGTGACACGACAGGGGCAGCGTAATCCAGGGCGACAGCACATGAAACCTTTGTCAGCGCCCTCCCTGGCAGACAGATGTGCGCCATTTGTCGCCTTCGCTGCGCTCAGCTGTGCAGGGCCCCACTGCGCGATGCACCGCTCGCATTCACCGCT
The DNA here is from genome assembly GCF_023864345.2 of Schistocerca serialis cubense. NCBI lineage: Eukaryota > Metazoa > Arthropoda > Insecta > Orthoptera > Acrididae > Schistocerca > Schistocerca serialis. Next base: position 316,608,647 of record NC_064638.1, read on the forward strand.
TCCGATACAAAGTGCCTGCAGCTGTCGTTTCTACGTGCAATGTATCACTTCTCTCACAGCTACTGGAAACCTACTCTCAGCACTTCAGAGAGTAGTGCTCGTTTATCTTTCCTAGGAGCACAGTATTGTTACAGTGAATAGACTGGAAAATGGATACAAGATTCGGATGCATTTGCTGACCATTCTTGACAGGTTTGGTGATTTTTTGTCTTGTTTTCTATGGATGCAGTACAGACGGCAGTTAGTACAGGCTTTTAAATGAAAGCTACCTCTTTACCTATTATTACCAACTAATTTTTAAAATAATGCCTGATATATTGTACGAGAGATTGCGCAAATATTCAAAGATTTTTAAAAATATTTATTATTACAGCCTAAGCTGCACATGATCACACTTGATTACTAGTTTCGATCACAAACAGCGATCATCTTCAGATCTAAAAATGAAATAAATGTGAATTTGACAAATAAACATTTCAGTAGATGACATAGAAAAATATTTAAAATCAAAAACATTCAAATGCTGTAACTGTATATTGAAATTTTGGAGACTGACATTGTTTGAAATACAAAATACATCAAACAGTATCTGATTAATCAATATGCAATTACAATTCTTAAATGTCTTCAATTTTAGATTGTTTTCTGTGTCATCTAACGAAATAGTTGCTCTTTGATATTTAATCATATTTCATTTTTAGATCTAAAGATGATCACTGCTTATAATCCGAACTAGTAATCAAGTGTGAAAATATGCAGCTGAGATTGTAATAGCAAAAATTAAAATAAAAGCCCATTTTCCGGAACCGTCATTCACCAGTCCAGTTCGTAGTCGACACTTAGTGCGTTCCATTCTCATATAAAGACTAGAATTTATATCACCCCTAGTAAATATAGTATAGGATTGACTTCAATTCGTTAATGTTCATTAATCGGCTTGAGTAGACTGAAACATTTGTTACAAGTTGCAAGAACGCCAATGCATATGGACAACTGCCTTATTGAAATTATTCGGAAACTTCTTCAGTGCAGTCGCGATCAGTCTTGGTGTGGAAACTTCATGTATTGCTGTTCTCCTAAATTTAAGGCACTGGTAGAGTAAGTGAAGGGTGCATACATTTACGTGTCAGTTGATAGTACTGATTATGACTTGACATTTATTTCATTTACAGCAACGAATTTGACTTTCATAAAGATCACACTCTGCTGTTTCAGTCACATTTTGATAACAATATTTAGTTTGACACACCGGAGTTTGCTGATCAATTACTTATACATTACTTATTTATGTCTACATTTATCATATGTTTCAGTTTTGTCGTTGTCGTGTATGCTGTTGAGGTCAGATACCAAAATTTTGTTAGTTGTGTGAAGAGAGTATATACTCACCATGCAAACAACGAGACTTCGCTGTCTATCTTTACAGTTTAAAACTTTTTCCTCAAACGAACATTTTTTAAGTTTTTGACTGTCTGGAGATTTTCCTATAATCTGTCCTTCAGCAAGTTATTAACATACTACCGAGGAAAAATTTTTCGTCAGGCCTGCTTCGCATTGATATTTCTAATTTTGATGAAATGTTTGAACGAAGCGCAAACAAGATTCCCTGGGAAATACACAGTGGGTTCCATTCTTAATGTTCATAGACAAACGAGGAGTGGGAAATGACAAATGACGTATCAAACTGGCCAGCGAGAGATCTGGTTTTCTGAGAAAGGGTTTATTTGCTTGAAAGTAATAATGGCTATTAGGAAAGAATTAACTACTGATTTGACGTAAAATCCCACATATTCATCGCTAAAAGAAGAGGAGGAAATTAACAAATGAGATATGAAATAGACCAGCGTGACGTGTAGTGCTGAAAAAAATTTAATTGACTGAAATGAATCCATGTAATTAATAAAAAATTAATTGTTGAAATGATTTACTTCAAACCATTTACTAAATTCAAGGCTTTTCGAGAGCAGAAGACACTAAATCACATGTTTCTCTAATCTATTTGACTTCACAGTTTTATAGAATTGGTCACATAAAACATTTGTCTGATTTTTTTTTAATTCAAGTATTTCATACATTTAACTTAGTTTCTCTCTAATAACTGGTTTTGCTTTTAGGTCTAGACAATGTTCTTTCAGAAATCGGAACAGAGACTTACAGCACACTGCGCCTTAAGCTTTTTTTTAAAAATCTATGAATTTACAAACAGTTTTCAATTACAAATCTTTTGATGCTTAAGAATTAGTTTGAGAACTAAAATCAAGAATTTTTTTGGTCCGAAACCTGCCTGACATTGACCACGTTGCATTCAACTTGTTATTGCGGTCAAGCGATGGGGGACATTGATATAGAATTTTGTATGGGAGAGGCACGATGGCAATTCCTCCACAGTTATTAACATTCGTTGTGGATGCATCAGTGTAGTCTTCCAACAATCTAGAATTTTCTCAGTTTTGCGTGATCAGTCGAATTTATTTTTAAGTTTTTCGACCAGCCGAATTCAGGAATTCTGCAACAAATCCGACTTCACTAGATGCTTTGTTATTTATTTAACATTTGAATTTTCTAACAGTTTTCTCGAGGGCGTACTGTCATATGGTAAAAATCTTGATTCGATATAAAAGGGATTTAGTTTTTTAGGTAAGATATCGAAACGAAGATGTCGCTGTGATAATACGCCTAGAACCAAGTAATTTAGTTTCATGTTTAACCGACTAAGCTCTTATATTAACCGAGATACTAAGCTGTCTAACGATTGATTAAACCCCATCGTAACATTACTGCTCCAAGTGTAACGCATGATACGTGTCGCAGTGATTTTGGTGCTACTCTGATTTTCCTCTGTTGCATATGTGCTAGCAACAGCCCATATCGGTTGTGGTAGTGACGTAAATGCGGTGCGCTGGAGGACAGTAGAGTGGAGGGGAAAGCAGGGATCGTGATTGGTGGCAGCGATTCAGGCAGGTGTCCGGTTGGTACCAGAGCTGCTGCTTCTGCTGCTTCAATGGAGCCCAGCGCGACGTTCGTTGTGTCCGCCGTGAAACCATTAATCTCGGGCTGCGAGATCGATGGGAGGCGCGTCCACAGATCCATGCATCGGTGGGTTGCGCTGCACGTGCCGCGGGACGGATCCTCGGCACGCGCTGAAAACCGCAGCGGGGAGCACGCGTGACAAGTGGCCGGATGACGAAACTTAGGACACGAGCGTTTGCAGCTGTGGTTAACACTTGCTTTTCGACGGACACTACGGAACAAACTGGAAATACATTGTTGTTGACCGGCCGGTGTGGTCGAGCGGTTCTATGCGCTTCAGTCCGGAACAGCGCGATTGCTACGGTCGCAGGTTCGAATCCTGCCTCGGGCGTGGATGTGTGTGATGTCATTAGGTTAGTTAGGTTTAAGTAGTTCTAACTTATAGGGGACTGATGACCTCAGATGTTAAGTCCCATAGTGCTCAGAGCCATTTGAACCATTGTTGTTGGGTCAAAGGCGGACGCGTCCTAACAGTGCTTTTTTTAACTGTTGCGACGTATTTATGCTCCTTCAGAAGCAAGGGGACTGATGACCTAAGCAGTTAAGTCCCATAGTGCTCAGAGCCATTTTAGCCAAAGAAAACTTTACAAAAATCGATAAACTTCAGATGCCGTCGAAATTGCCTCAAATAGAATTGCATGCGCCAATCCGATATTGCTCAAGTGCTGTCTGTATAGACAGGGGGAATCATCTAAAATTTGCACCGCAAATATTGCGAAATGAAAAGTACTATTGATGTGCGGTTTTCACAGAATGGATTGGTAGTCATGGGCTCTTATTGTTAGCCAACAAACAGATTGTAATAATACACTACTGGTCATTAAGATTGCTACACCACGAAGATGACGTGCTACAGATGCGAAATTTAAACGCCAGGAAGAAGATGCTGTGATATGCAAATGATTAGCTTTTCAGAGCATCCACACAAGGTTGGCGCCGGTCGCGACACCAAAAACGTGCTCACATGAGGAAAGTTTCCAACCGATTTCTCATACACAAACAGCAGTTGACCGGCGTTGCCTGGTGAGACGTTGTTGTGATGCCTCGTGTAGGGTGGAGAAATGCGTACAATCACGTTTCCGACTTTGATAAAGGTCGGATTGTAGCCTATCGCGATTGCGGATTATCGTATCGCGACATTGTTGCTCGCGTTAGTCGAGATCCAATGACTGTTAGCAGAATATGGAATCGATGGGTTCAGGAGGGTAATACGGAACGCCGTGGTGGATCCCAACGGCCTCGTATCACTAGCAGTCGAGATGACAGGCATCTTATCCGCATGGCTGTAACGGATCGTACACCCACGTCTCGATCCCTGAGTCAACAGATGGGGCTGTTTGCAAGACAACAACCATCTGCACGAACAGTTCGACGACGTTTGCAGCAGCATGGACTATCAGCTCGGAGACCGTGGCTGCGGTTACCCTTGACGCTGCATCACAGACAGGAGCGCCTGCGATGGTGTACTCAACGAGGAACGTGGGTGCACGAATGGCAAAACGTCATTTTTTCGGAAGAATCCAGGTTCTGTTTACAGCATCATGATGGTCGCATCCGTGTTTGGCGACATCGCGGTGAACGCACATTGAAAGCGTGTATTCGTCATCGCCATACTGACGTATCACCCGGCTTGATGGTATGGGGTGCCATTGGTTACACATCTCGGTCACATCTTGTTCGCATTGACGGCTCTTTGAACAGTGGACGCTACATTTCAGATGTGTTATGACCCGTGACTCTACCCTTCATTCGATCCCTGCGATACCCTACATTTCAGCAGGATAATGCACGACCGTATGTTGCTAGTCCTGTACGGGCCTTCCTGGATGCAGAAAATGTTCGATTGCTGCCCTGGCCATCACATTCTCCAGATCTCTCACCAACTGAAAACGTCTGGTCAATGGTGGCCGAGCAACTGGCTCGTCACAATACGCCAGTCACTACTCTTGATGAGCTGTGGTATTGTGTTGAAGCTGTACACGCCATCCAATCTCTGTTTGACTCAATGCCCAGGCGTATCAAGGCCGTTATTACGGCCAGAGGTGGTTGTTCTGGGTACTGATTTCTCAGGATCTATGCACCCAAATGGCGTGAAAATGCAATAACAGGTCAGTTCTAGTATAATAGATTTATCCAATGAATACCCGTTTATCATCTGCATTTCTTCTTGGTGTAGCAATTTTAATGGGCAGTAGTTACGTAGAAACTGTATTTTTGTACAAACATACACTTTTAGATGGAACAATTAATATTGACATTAACGAACTAAAAGTAGCGTAAAATAGAATCGCTTACGGGATATCGTATTTTGAAAAGTTTCCGCACCGACACTTTGGAAATACCTGTGGTAGCACACACTAAACCACAACACAAGTGCATACCCTAGTTATATGGATTCTGAACAGTAACGAGACAACTGACCTTCACAAGTTGTGTTCAAATTGACCACCGGAAGCAGGAATACACACTTCCAATCTGCTAGGGAACGATTGCTGCACACGTGCTAGCATTTCAACGGAGATGTCCGAACAGAGTGCAGTAATACGTCCTTGCATATCATTGGCTGTAACTGGTATGTCCTTGTTGACAGCATCTTTCGGCTTTCTCCACCGAAAAAAAGTCTACAGACGTCAAACCCGGAGAACAGACCGGTCAAATTACAGGTTCTCGGCGTCCTGCCCAGCGCTTTGGAAACAGTTCGTGATGACATGCTATAGTGATTCGCGCACCATGGGCTGGACCGCCTCATGTTGCTACCACGGGTTTCTCCTAGTCTGCAGAGGAACTTCTTCCAGCATCCGTGGAATATGGTCTGGTAGGAGGCTGCGATACTCGTGCGCGTTCAGTATTCCGTCTATTAAACACGAGCCGTGAGTTGTTGGTTCACTATCCCACACCACACGCCTGCACTCCGTGGACGCTGAAGTTCCACCTGACGAAGCTAACGTAAATTGTCAACAACCCAAGAGTGCATGTTTCGGCAGTTTACCTGGTCATGATAGGTAAGTATGGCTTCATCACTAAACGAGATACATGTTACATCTCGAGTATTCTGTGTTAATGCCCATGTATCCAAATAACACGGTTCTCATAATCGTTTCCATGCCGTCTTAATGGAGAGATATGTTATAGGAGTGGAATCTTTGTTGATGGAGAATGTGTAGGTCACTAGCGTGACTCATGGCGCTTCCTAGAGCGATTGCGAGGGAGATAACCTGCAAATCAAATGCAGCATCAGGAAGAACATTAAGATCCCTCTCTTGTGTCGTCATTTGTTTCTTTCCGTTACGTTTTCTAGGTGTTACTATACCACTTTCACGTAACTGGTTTAAGAGGTTAATCAATAATTTCCGATATGGTTAACGCCTGTTGGGATATCTTGTCGCATGCACCGAGCAGGGGCGAGTTGCGTTCTTCCTAGACTGTCCATGGAGCATCGGCATGTTGGCTTTTTCTGCATTGGTAAATCCCTTCGTCCAGTCACGACCTAGTGCTTCGGCCATCACACACTAATTGACTAGCGAGTCACAATGAACTCTAGGAATACACAACACACGATAAGCAAACATAACAACATTGTACCTAGCAACTACGCAGGACAATGGCAAAAACAAGTGTCTGTGGGGACTTTTCAAAATACGATAGCTCATAAACGATTCACATCGGAATCCTAAAACAAACACCAGTGACATTCTAATTTACACTAGTTTTAGCTTGTTTATGTCAAAAGGCATTGTTCCTTTTAAAAGAGTGTATGTTTGCACAAAAACACACTTTATATTTATTGTTTCAATCTGTTTATTGGTCAACAATAGGAATCACTGACTACCAGTCCATTCTGTGAAAACCGTACATCAGTACGACTTCCCATTTCCGCAATAGTTGCGATGCAACTCTTAGTTAATTCAAAATGGTTCAAATGGCTCTGAGCACTATGGGACTCAACTGCTGAGGTCATTAGTCCCCTAGAACTTAGAACTAGTTAAACCTAACTAACCTAAGGACATCACAAACATCCACGCCCGAGGCAGGATTCGAACCTGCGACCGTAGCGGTCTCGCGGTTCCAGACTGCAGCGCCTTTAACCGCACGGCCACTTCGGCCGGCTTAGTTAATTCTGTTATTCACGGACGTCATGAGATTTCAGCAGATATTCTGTCAAACATCTTCTTAAAAATATCTATTTTAATATTCTGGTATAATATTGAACATCAGATTGTTTGAATATACGACTGTAACGTCATAAAATATATTACAATGTAGACGATGGAGAAAAAGAACAACAATCGATCGTGAAATCCTTCGTTTTATTACAGCAGATCTACATTTGAACTGTCACATAGTCTTCTTCACTGCTAAAAATTACGAAATAGGAGAATCAGGAAAAAATGTAAGATAGTTAATAAAGTATCGTAAGTGCAAATTTAAGTACCGCACAGTTACGTACTACCGTTGACATTACTACAAAGTGTTTTGTAGTAAGCGATACTGGGTGCTATAAAGCGTACAGGGGTCTAACATGAACAGAAGCCATTGCTTACATGGTCGAACAGGAAGAAACAACGACGTCAGAGCAGTATGGTGTCCTCTGTCGAGGTGCTGGTGAATAGTAATCATAGAGAAGCTATATAATTTAAGAATAATGTACTGACCAATAAAACCACAAGTAATAGTTAATCATGGGAAGTAATTCACATGTGTGGAGCCGTATGTATAGCCCGCTCAGTGACAGGATAGTACGTCATATATTTTTTGCATTACAAACTGATGGAAGAAGTATTAACGGAGCGTTGATTTAGTGTATGATTGTAACTGACTTTATAAGCCGCAGATGTAGGAGAAGCATGAACGACAATCCGGCATATCACGCTCCTATACTATGTGATCAAAAGTATCCGGACACCTGGCTGAAAATGATTTACAAGTTCGTAGTTCCCTCCACCTGTAATGCTGGAATTCAATATTTCAATGGAATTGGCCCACACTTAGCCTTCATGACAGTTTCCACTCTCGCAGTCATACGTTCAATCAGGCGCTGGAAGGTTTCTTGGGAAATGGCAACCCATTCTTCAGGGAGTGCTGCACGGAGGAGAGGTATCGATGTCGGTCGGTGAGGCCTGGTACGAAGTCGGCGTTCCAAAACATTCCAAAGGTGTTCTACAGGATTCAGGTCAGGATTCTGTGCAGGCCAGTCCATTACATGGATGTTACTGTCGTCTGAACACTCCGTCACATGCCGTGCATTACGAACAGGTACTCCATAATGTAGAAAGATGCAATCGCCATCCCCGAATTGCTATTCAGCAGTGGGAAGCAAGAAGGTGCTTTAAACATCAATGTAGGCCTGTGCTGTGATAGTGCCACGCAAAACAACAAGTGGTGCAAGCCCCTCCATGGAAAACACGACCACACCATAACACCACCGCCTCCCAATTTTACTGTTGGCACTACACACGCTAGCAGATGACGTTCACCGGGCATTCGCCATATACACGCCCTGCTATCGGATCGCCACATTGTGTGCCATGATTCGTGACTCCACGCAAGTTTTTCCACTGTTCAATCGTCCAATGTTTACGCTCCTTACACCAAGCGGGGCTTCGTTTGGCATTTACCGGCGTGATGTGTGGCTTATGAGCAGCCTCTCGACCATGAAATCTAAGTTTTCTCATCTCCAGCCTCACTGTCATAGTACTTGCAGTGGATGTTAATGCAGTTTGGAATTCCTGTGTGACGGTCTGGATAGATGTCTGCCTATTACACGTTACGACCCACTTCAGTAATAATTGGTGGTCTCTGTCAGTCAACAGAGGAGGTCGGCCTATAGTCTTTTGTGCTGTACGTGTCCCTTCACGTTTACACTTCACTATTACATAGGAAACAATGGAAATAGGGATGTTTAGGAGTGTGGAAATCTTGCGTACAGACGTATGACACAATAAACACCCAATCACCTGACCACGTTCGATGTCGGTGAGTTCCGAGGAGTGCCCCATTCTTCTCTCTCACGGTGTCTAATGACTACTGAGGTCGCTGATATGGAGTACGTGGCCGCATGTGGCAGCATAATGCACCTAATATGAAAAACGTATGCCACCTCGTAGCCCGTAGGGACCAAACCACCAATGTGTATGACCTAAAACGCTTTAAAGATAAAGTGGCGAATGATTACATATTACACTATAAACTTTTCCAAATTTTTGTGGTGGGTCATTTAATTTCGAAGTATATTAATTGCTATGATAAATAACGGAAACGTATGACAGTTCATTATCAGGCTATCATGTGAGATTTTAAGATGTGAAAGGATTAGATTTCTTATCAGATAGTTTCCTCAAACCGGAATGAAAAATACTGCATATGGGAGAACACAGGCAAATCCTTAAAACACTGGTTTTTACTTTTTTTGTGAAAAGTGAGTGTTTTACTTTAAAACTAACTGCAGAGACAGATGTAGCTTTGTTTTTTTCACATAAAACATTAATTAAGTTGACGAAAACCAGTAAACCTTGTGCTTTGTGTGGGCGTAGCGCCTGCCTATCCTGCAACCCAAACTACATCCGAGATACGCAGGCTGCATACTACTTGAAGAAGATATTCGTGGGCTGCCGCGGCACACTCGACCACCAGACGGTGACCAAAGCTCCAGCAGATGTCACTGGCACCAGGGACCTCTTTCTTATGTTAGCCATGTGACAGGCGACAAGACTGAATGTATCCTGGGGTCGAGGGCTGTATTTGGAGCGGCGCACGGGCCCTGGGTAGCGAGTTCTCTCCTAGCGAGCTTTTGCACCAGGCGCCTAATGCTTACTGTACTTCCACAATCAGAAGCTCACTCCGGGGTCTTAGTCCCGCCGCAGTCGCCGTCCGAGCCAGCCTCCTCGCTCTGGACCCTGCAGCATAGCCTCTCTGCAGAAGACGCGGCACCAACGTGAAGACTGATCTTTGATTTTGTAATATTTCTGGAATTGTTGTTCGTCGGACGTAGAACATTCTTGTTTGAAAATTATACTCTGTTTCCATCCGTATTTTGTTGTCAGATTTAGAATTTCTATCGGAATTTGTCACTATCCTAAATGTTTGTCAAATTTGAACAGACTTAGTTATTTTTCTAAGTAACTCAAGAACATTACTACGACAGTGTTTATCCGAACTATGTAAAGATCTTACGATCAGAGGTGTTTGCCTATCATTTAGAGCCAAGGTATAGTACAGCGCGTTGTTTTCCTCGTTACCAGACAGCTAAATATTTTTGTGTTTTACTCGGAAGACTTCATTTGGGCTGCTTCTTTTCTCCTACCAAGGGTTGAAAGACTGTTTGTGCTTAACTAAACGAGTTTAGTTTGTTTCGTCACTCCGAAGATTAGTCACTATTAAGTTTAATTGTGATTTTTTCTTTTCAAACAGACTTTTTTCGTTTGCTTGTGCCTGGACTGTTACTTGTGTACTGTCTACGGCGGACACTTCACTTCACTTTGCGAAAAAGACATGCTCCCACGTTACTCGCCGAATTACTTTTATTACTGTTGGTCACACGCATGTCTCTCCACTCCAATGTGTCTGCCACGGCATGCGTCACATCACTTGTCACGCCACGAAAGTGGGCGCCCTTTAGCAGTGAGGAACGGGACGGTATAGGAATCGCGGGAAGCTAGTGGAAGGCGGTATCAGTTCACGAAAACCTCGGCCACCACCAACAAAGCTTCAGTACTGTCTTGGAGTGGATTCCCTTCAAAACTGCTAGAGGCCACGAGCCTTCAAGTAGGAGTAAGTACAGAGTGGTTATAATTATTAAACATTCGCCACTTGAGAGGGCCCCAATGAAAAACGAATGATCGTAGGCCAATAGAACTTCATGGAAATATTTATAAGGACATGCGGAAGATAAATAACGGGTACGATTGAAAGAAATACATCTTAAATTTCGCGTGAGAGGGTTCAAATACGGTGATCCTGGCGGTTGCGAAATTTGCTCCTGGGAGAGACCGACAGCCAATTGAGCCAAAAATCGTTGAAGAAGTTACTGTTGCGATGGCTGAAAATGCTGAGTCCAATGTATGATTTTGAAGCAGTGTGCGAGCTGTGTCACGGTAACTGAACATCCGAGAATCCATCGTTCGAAAAATGCTGCGAACCAGTGTGAGACGGTATTTGTACAAACTTCACATTACTCACCAACACGTGACGTCAACATCTGGTGTAGCTTCACGGTACAATTCATGACTGGTCAATTTTTCTTTGAGGAACTCGGACTCATAAGCCCCGAGGACATGCAGCGTGAACGGCATAATCCACTGTGATTTGCTCCGCCAACATGTGATCTCTGGTGTACGAGAGAGAGGTGCTTCGGGCTCAACTGTTTTGATGCACGATGGTGTTCCATCTCAGATTGCTCGTGAGATCAGTCGACTACACCGTAATATCTATGGAGAAAATCGTATCTGTGGTCCATCGTTCCAGACAGCGTAGCCATTAAAGTCACCAGATTTGAACCCTCTCATGTGGAAATTAAAATGTTCCGCATGTCTTTACATTCATTTCCATAGGGTATCGTCCTCCGATCACTCATTTATGGAGGCCCTCTCAAGTTAACGAAAGCTCAATTATAACCACCCTGCAGATCAGCGGATCTGCAAAATGATGTATGACAAAGTTCTGGATAGAATTTTTTGATATGAGCGAGATAAGTCAGAATGTGTCACCCGACGAGGTAACGTTGTATCTCTAAGGAGACATGGACATATAAGAGATGGAACTCAGAGAATGTCGTTGGAATGGCGCCGAGAGGAAGGTAAACGGGAACTGACAGGCACGGCAAGAAGTACAGTTGAAGATCAAGGATACGAGAAGGGTCCATACGAGACGCCATGAATATCTAGATGCTGTGGATGTGTGTAGCATGGCTCACGAACATGATGGATGGAAGACTATCCGTCCGTAAAAGGAGATATCGATAAGTAAACTGAATGCCATTAAAAAGAGCAATTTACAAGGTTCATAGTACTTTATTAAAGCGTGTCAGGGTTTTAGATAAACAAGATGTTAATGTGGCGTGACACGCCATGCGTGATCCATGAAACTAGCTGATGCGATGTAACGAACTATCACACAAATTTGTAAAACCGCCTGAAAGACATGGATAGGCAACATTACATCGAGGAAACACCACAAACAAAATACGCACTCCAGAATGAGATTTTCACTCTGCAACGGAGTGTGCGCTGATATGAAACTTCCTGGCAGATTAAAACTGTGTGCCCGACCGAGACTCGAACTCGGGACCTTTGCCTTTCGCGGGCAAGTGCTCTACCAACTGAGCTACCGAAGCACGACTCACGCCCGCTCTCACAGCTTTACTTCTGCCAGTATCTCGTCTCCTACCTTCCAAACTTTACAGAAGCTCTCCTGCGAACCTTGCAGAACTAGCACTCCTGAAGGAAAGGATACTGCGGAGACATGTCTTAGCCACAGCCTTGGGGATGTTTCCAGAATGAGATTTTCACTCTGCAGCGGAGTGTGCGCTGATATGAAACTTCCTGGCAGATTAAAACTGTGTGCCCGACCGAGACTCGAACTCGGGACCTTTGGCTTTCGCGGGTAAGTGCTCTACCAACTGAGCTACCGAAGCACGACTCACGCCCGGTCTCACAGCTTTACTTCTGCTAGTATCTCGTCTCCTACCTTCCTCGTAGGAGAGCTTCTGTAAAGTTTGGAAGGTAGGAGACGAGATACTGGCAGAAGTAAAGCTGTGAGACCGGGCGTGAGTCGTGCTTCGGTAGCTCAGTTGGTAGAGCACTTGCCCGCGAAAGGCAACGGTCCCGAGTTCGAGTATCGGTGGGGCACACAGTTTTAATCTGCCAGGAAGTTTCAAAATATGCACTGTTGTTTTGAGCCCTTAATGAATGAAACAAACAAACCTATTAATAACTGAATTGAAAACATTAAAGCAAAAAAAAAAAACAAAAAAAACAGTAAGAATATGAAGGACAATAATGTGGGCCACAGCCAGAGGATTAGTCGATATTATTAGTTTGTTCAAACCACACACAAGCTTATTCTGAATGGTGATCTGAGACAGGTTATTACTGAACATGCTATAGTTACGAAAAACCAAAAGATTAATTCTGCAGTGCAAGTAGAGCGTTCTTAGGCAGTAACGAAACATAGATTAAATATATTGAACAGTGCATCGTATCACTTAAACTGAAACAAAATCCTGAAGCTCAACCGATACATAAAAGCCTTTCTAAAGTCACACTTTCACCACCGATGAAACGTTCAACCACTGTTACCACGACTAAGAGTCAGTGCCCACTAACACTCAGGGACCCAAAATATTTCCGGAAATGATGCACATCGTAGAATTTGTAAGTCCAGAGAAACACTCCAGCCCAAATGGCTGTCTGGCTGCACAAATCTTAACAAAACCAACCTCGTCGACCAAGAGACGAAGACCAAAAGACCATGAACACTGCTCTGCCCGCCTATTTAAGAACATAGTCATGTTACCCCCTGCTTGACTCAAAGCAGCGGCTTACAATTTGACATCATTCATAAGATTACAATACAACTTTTATACGTTTGAAACCTAAATGATACATACTCTTGGTTGATTAGCAATCTGACGTTACGTTATCCAATTTTAAACATAGCTTAATAACAAGCACCATTTACATTCCATAGACCCCAAATCGGAGTGCAGAAACATAGTCAACTTCACAGTTTTATTCATCTTGACGCTGCAGTCCTATCTTACTCAGATGACAGTCTAACAAACATCAAGTTACTAAAACTCTTTAAATAAATATGAAGATAACAGGATGTGAATGAGTTGGGAGAAATCTTTTGGAGAAATATTTCCTTTGTCATTATTCTATGAATTATTGAATAAGTTATTTATAACAGTTTGTGTGTTTATTTAAAAATATAGCAATATGCTCATTCCCTCGCTGACATCAAGGGCTACCCATCTCTGTGTGATAAGAATGTAATGTATGTCGGTATCATTTGTTATTGATACTATAAATAAATTTTAGTATAAATGTTAATAACTTTGTGAATAATGACTTTATACACGTGGCAACAATTTAAGTGACCCCTTCTCACTATCGCGAGTCCGATACTGCTTTCAGATTTTTCGTGGGATGTCTGGAAGAAATTTTAGTGTATTCAGGGACTATTCTAAGTTTCATTTTACTTCATTTTCTTAAGCACGTGGCGGCACATTGTGCCCTATTACCTTGGGATTGTCCAAGTCGCTATTCCGCTGCTACCAGCCAAGCGGCTCGTCACATCCGTCCACAGCCGCTGCAGTAGCTCGAGTATTCTTTTTCCCACCGTCCTTCTCACCTATCTGGCTCGACGACTACACAGAAACTTGCCAGCCACATATCGCTCAAATAAATACTCCGTTTTTGCAGTCAGATTAGTAGAAATTGGGGCAGTGTGGTTTAGATGAAGCATCTTTGAGTAGGAATTCAACCCAACATTCAGGCGCCTTGCTTCAAACGTAGCCACACCTTAATTTTTAAACGAGAGTCATCAACAATGGTGCTCAAAGACTTTCGGTATAAGAAACCTCATTCGTTCTGTCAGATACCTTATGAAGGTAGCCGAAGAAAACACACAGGCTTTCAAGGCAACATCTAGGCCTTGGGATGGGAAACTGTATATATTTGAATCCGGCTGTTTTATTCTATGCCTTTTAGCGGTGCTTTGTTCTGACGGATAACGAATGTTGCGTAAAAAGGTTGCGAGCTTCTCCCCTCTAATGTTTTAGTCATATTTTCACCTGAAGATGTGGCTTTTAATGTCACGAAACCGGTAGCGATAATAAAGGACTAAATACAGCTGAAGCGGTTATTAATTCCTAAGACAACTCATAGCTGTGGTTGCCCTACCTACAAGGTTGTCTGGTTATTATAAAGTGTTGAAATAATTCCGCGAAGCTCGCTACAGTTTCAAATTAACAGCATGAGTGCGGAATCATTCAAACATATTGAATAGAAACGAGGTAGATGGGAACGGACGTCGATTGAGTTAATCGTGGACAGTACGCTATCACTGGTTCCGGCTGCGCTTCTCACGGACAACTCTCCCGTCGGTTTTCACTGCGCTTTGAATTGCGTAATTGGTTTCGTTTACGCTTGCAATGTATATGCACCAGTTCAGCTCTCATCGTCAATTCGAACAATCTGAATATCATGTTCATCGCAGAGGACTGGTAATGTTGCTGAAATCGCATTTTCTTCCCTGATGGGCTTTGTGAGGTAAATGTATTCTTTATTCTCATGTAAGTCATGTCTAGGGCAGTTATAGTTTGGATGTAGTCGAGCCTACTGTTAATATAATTCCATAATTTATCAATTACACATGGACAAAGTAAATAGCTAGTGTGAACTATTATCTGAACACAACAGCGACACAGTAAGCCGGTTTCCTTGATTTTTTCGGTAGCATCGAAGTGTAGTGTCAAGTGTAGTGTCTCGAAGTTGGTTCCATTTTTTTTTTAAGAAATTGGAATAATGAACAGCAAACTAATTATAATCAGGTATGAGGACGGTCAAATAACAAAAATTAATTTCAAAATATTTGAAAAGGAACCATGCAGTAGTCTTCATCTATTTTCTATCCAAATAACGCGAATTTTTAAAGAACATTTCGGGGTTTCGGGATTTCGGCGCAATAACGTTTAGTAAAAACTGATGGACAGTCTCAGTGTTTCTAGAAAAGTGAGCTGTAGTGTGCTTTTGTCTCATATGTCGAAGGGGTTATCTTTAATTCATTCAGTGAAGCGGAGTAACCATTCTGGATGGTCGCGCGTGGATTAGTTCCCAGCATTTCCAATATGTGAGTGGCCTGCCAGAAACAATAAACTGTCTTGATCGGTTAGAATGATGTACTATACCCTATTCCGACTTTCATCGCTGTTTGGGTTGGTGAACGTCTCTATCTTGTGGTTAAAAATCCATAATCAGTGCTGGTATTCTGCACCAGGCATGAGATGATCATTTCCGTGCGTACTTGTTAAAAGTTTGTGTACATAACTCGTTTATCATATTTTTATTTCAAACGTCATTTTGTCTTGTGAAACTGTTATCCGATATTTGCATTGGAGTTGACTGTGATGTTCTTACGTCTTTTCTCCTTTTCTCCCATGTTTCTACCATATATCAGTGATTTCCCCACAAGTGTTTTTTATAGCTTCGATGCTGTTCCTTTAGGAGTTGGAGGTTTTATATTTGTCGTTTTCTTTCGTCCTATATACACCAGAATCCTTTAATTTTTTATTTATAACATTATTATTCTAACACAAATATTAAAATGATCTCTTTGCTCAACTACGCAGCGGTCAATCACCAACTTAGTTCGGCCGGCCGGTGTGGCCGTGCGGTTCTAGGAGCTTCAGTCTGGAACCGCGTGACCGCTACGGTCGCAGGTTCGAATCCTGCCTCGGGAATGTATGTGTGTGATGTCCTTAGGTTAGTTAGGTTTAAGTAGTTCTGAGTTCTCGGGGTCTGATGACCACAGATATTAAGACCCATAGTGCTCAGAGCCATTTGAACCATTTTTGAACCAACTTAGTTCGTACTTGCTGGCTTTTGTGCAATGATATCACTTTTACTCTTTTCTCAGTTGTGACACTCACAGGTACCAGACTCTTAACACCGTCGCCGGCCGCGGTGGTCTAGCGGTTCTAGGCGCTCAGTCCGGAACCGCGCGACTGCTACGGTCGCAGGTTCGAATCCTGCCTCGGGCATGGATGTGTCTGATGTCCTTAGGTTGGTTAGGTTTAAGTAGTTCTAAGTTCTAGGGGACTGATGACCACAGATGTTAAGTCCCATAGTGCTCAGAGCCAATTTTTTTCTTAACACCGTCGTCCATCTCTTATGGTCGTTAGCGAATAAAAGTCTCGAGATGAGCTCGAGATTACTTAAGCTTAGCTGGCCGGTGTGGCCGTGCGGTTAAAGGCGCTTCAGTCTGGAACCGCGTGACCGCTACGGTCGCAGGTTCGAATCCTGCCTTGGGCATGGATGTGTGTGATGTCCTTAGGTTAGTTAGGTTTAAGTAGTTCTAAGTTCTAGGGGACTGATGACCACAGAAGTTTAGTCCCGTATTGCTCAGAGCCATTTGAGCCAATTTAAGCTTATGACCATGAGATGTTTTTACTTGCATTGATGTTTTAAGGCTGTGGTAGGAATGTTTTTAGTGTACCTGTTGTTTCAAATTTCTAGCGTCATTCTTGTTGCAGTGTATTGGGTCTGGATGTCCGTAATCAAATAGGGCAATATCCTTGCCACGTTAACAATAAATCTCGCTACACACACATGCTAGTTGGAAATGTATAAACATGCTTTCAGAATAATACATGTGCATAGAGGGATTAAGTAGTGTACCCCATTAAAATTACATGTAAAATTACATGTATCTGAGGCAAAAAATGGGTGATAAGGTCAGACTGTTTAGTTATTTGTTCAGTATTTGCTGTGTCAGTAGTAAATATCGTTGTGGATAAGCTTTTGTGTGGATTAGTTTTGCCACCTTTATGTGAATGGAAACTCAGAATGTGTGCATGCTTTAGAGTCAGTAACAATTACCAAAACATTTTCGACGAATATCGAAGAATTAGCCTAGTCGGTGACTAAAGTTGGATTGATACTTTCAGATTTATTCACCTAAAGGATACAGTTACTTTGAGTACACAGTCCGTCGAAAAAATTCGTGAATGATTTTACATCTGGTGTATAGGCAGTAACTACGGCGACAGCTTGGACTTACAGCTGTAGACAACAGATGTGCAAAGTTTCAAAGATTATGACAAGTGGCAGAGTCATAGTGAACCACATAGAACACCGAAACATAAGCTATGCACTACCCATGTTACGATACGAGAACGAAAGTAGCTCTCCTAGAGACCTGTCAACGAGCCTCGAATACGGGAAAATATGGCGCAGAAATCCGTATTCCTGCTTTGCGAAACATATTATGCACAGTCATGTCACCTACAAAACAGAATTTACACATACACATCAAATAAGTTCGCTGTTACGAATATGGACAACCGTCGGTTGTAGAATGGAATGACGACAATGAAAATTTGTGGCGGACTGGGATTCGAACCCGGATATCCCGCTTATCACCAGCGGTCGCCTTACCATTTGGCTATCCGTGCACGACTTAAGGCCAAACCCAAACCTCGATATGTCGTCAACCATGCGTCTACGACCTGTACTCGTACATCCATTAAGTATATTTCCATACAGCTCAGACGTTGTACTTGAAAGTCGCTTACCTGGTATCGGCAGATAAATACGATATTGCAATACCTGTGTTATTCTGTGTTTTCATTGTCGTCATTCCATTCTACATCTGATGGTCGTCCTAATTCGTAAATGAGAACTCATTTGATGTGTTTCGTAACGGCTGTGGTCTCCGCAGCCCAAAGGAACTTTGCATCGTAATCAGAATAACACATGTACTGCATCCGGTATCGAGTTTACACATATGTCGTGTTCTAATTCACATTGGTTTGTCAATAAAAATGGCAGTAGAGATATCACTTCTAGTAGCAGCCCATGACTGATCAAAATAAAAGTCATACACACAGTCACATAGTCACATCATGTGATGGAAAATTTTCGAGACAAGTGGCAAGAGACATAACAGCATCCCCACGAACAGTGGCAACTGTAAAGCAGGCATTGCCAACTTCAGCAGCAACATTATTCAAATAAAAATCAAGTCGACCACCACGAAACATTTGTGGACCACGCAGTACATCAATCATCTTGGCAACATTCATTTGCAATTTTTTGGCGGTAGGTCTCGTAGTCTAGTGCTAAAATACATGCCTGGAAATGTTTCTGTGACCTTGCAAAATAATATGTTCGAGAAATCTTAATCAAAAGCTAATATTAACTTTTCGCAGCTGGGGTTCACAGCCACATAAAATTTTGTAAATTATATCATTTTACTTTAAAAATACTTCTTTGTAAAACACGGTCACTACGATTACATGGTGTTCCAAAAATCGGATATCGTAAACCGATTTCACGGTATCGTTTCTGGTTGGCCACGTAAACACTTCAAGAATCGATTCTGGAAATCCGTTTCTAGCTGCCGGTTTTCCATTTACAGAACCGATTTTCGCTCCCATGTAAAAGCACAAGCGATTTTGAAACGTTCTTGCATTGTCTGTTTACGTCTTGTTTTCAAAAAATTCGACTGATATCGACGGAGTGACTTATTGTGCAGTGAAGGACAAGCAGAAACGTTATACTGAGCATGAAACTTTCTACGTTCAATATTTACGTGAAGAGCAATAGCGAATGTTCTAACTGAATCAGAAAGTGAAACAGCTGTTTTCCATATTTAACTGGCCTAGCAAATCCGCGTCGAACCTTAACATTTAAACACGACAGCGAAAAACGGTTTCCGAAACTCGGTTTTCGTCTTTTGGAAGATGTACCGTGTAAACGAAGCAAATATTGTAATTTTTACTGTGTGCCAATTATCACTTGGAAGAAAAATGCTCTTTAGCGCATGTCAAACCTAACAATTTTTATCATGGCATGACACAGAAACGGGTTTCGTCTCACTGCGTACCTGATTACGACCTCTTGTGTGTGCTGCAGTGAATTCCGTTGTAAGTTTGTTGCTTGTATTCTGCTTGATTTTTTGTTTGCATCCGCAACACTGGCTGAAGTAAATGATTCCATATGTGTTTTTGTTTCATATAAAACATAATCTGATTTCAATACGTGGTGTACTGTGGACAAATTTATATTTGTTCTTGATCCCAAATATATGTATAAACTGCTCGATTTACATGAATTGTAAGTGTATTGTTCCCATACAGCTTGAGTTTTAATATTTTGAACATAGCTGCCCTTTAGCAACGGTTAAAGATCAGTAAACGGATCCAAAGCAGCCAAGCAGTTGCAGTAAAAGGTGGCTCTAGTCACCCTTTGACAACTGTTTCGATAGAGTAAGCCCATATTCTTCAGAAATACGTGTAAAAAAAATTTCACATTGGAGAAACACCAAATAATGAAAAAAAAAAAAAAAAAAATGCGCTGTGAGAGTACATCAGTGACTGCAGCTCATAACATGACCAAGACATTTTATTTGACTGGTTTTATTTTGTATTTTAACTATCTTTACTTGACAAGCCCTGATCATAGGGGCTAGCATATTTAATAATGCATAAACTGTTGTGCGCTGACAGCATATTTTCGTTGGAAAAATGTCAGATCGTTTCATTATTTGGTGTTTTTCTAATGTGGAATAGTTACAAGTATTTCTGAAGAAGACTGGTATACATCCGTCGAGACCAAGATCAAAATGGCAATGGAACCACCTTTTGTGGCAACCGGTTGGCTGCTTTGGCGTCATTTACTACTTTATTTTTGTTTCCATCCGTTTTTCGTACTTTCTTGCAATTAATGGAGAAGATCAAAATTTTCATTGGAGTGGGAGGACTATTACAGCACTTCGTTTTATGTTAAAATGTCTTGTTTGTGGTACCGAGTAAGCCTATAACACTATAGGGGGACGGAGGAATGGAACATTGTTACTAAACAGCCGTAAATTTTACTACTCTATATTTTTTTCAAAGGAAGTCATAATCTATAGTTTTTGCATCTGTTACTTACAATTATAAGGTCTCCAGTGGTACGTCACATACAAAATAAGTACAAACTGTTCTGTTTTACACCCTATATCGACAGTACTGGGTTGCCAGGAACCGCGAATTGGTACCAACTGCGATCATAAATTTTACGTGAGTTTAATGATTTGTGGCTGATAATGTGCTAACACATTTGCGTAAGTACTATTGCAGTTTTAGCTTGTTCATAGAAGAAAACTTTAGTCACTAAGACTAGAAAGCATGCTCAGTGGCAAGGACAAAAAAAAAAAAAACATCCAAAGCAGAATTATATACTCATTCTGTGACAAGATGTAATGAAACTGAATATCAGTTATGCTGCTAACATGGAGTTCTGCTTTAAATGCTAGAAAATATGGAAAATGTGTGCAAAAGGAAAATAAAGAGGAATACGACAAATATTCTTAAAAACACATTTAAACTGTGTGATTTTTAAGCAAATCGAAATTTACGTAAGTGCACCAAAAAAAATGGTTCAAATGGCTCTGAGCACTATGGGACTTAACTTCTGAGGTCATCAGTCCCCTAGAATTTAGAACTACTTAAACCTAACTAACCTAAGGACATCAGACACATCCATGCCGGAGGCAGGATTCGAACCTGCGACCGTAGCGGTCGCGCGGTTCCAGACTGTAGCGCCTAGAACCGCCCGGCCGCTCCGGCCGGCTGCACAAAACACTATGCAACGAAACCAGCTTCTGTTTTATACCAAACAAAAAAAAAAAAAAACATGGAATCATATTTTACCTCACACAATGTTACTGATGCAAGCAAAAATCAGGCAGAATATGAGCAACATATTTACAACGCAATTCAAAGAGAACTGGAATAGTTTAGCAAGTTCAGCACATATCAAAGCACTGCATTGGGTTAAGTGGAGTACACATAAGAAATTGTAACTAGAAACACAATTCGATAAAACTAGTTTCTGCATACTACGAAACGAAAACAAATATGGAAGAGTACAAATCTTCAAATAAGAGAAAGCTGTGCAGGAAAGACTGATAAATTTGTAGCGCTCCAGGTGGCCTCGTAGCGGGTCGTGTTACTGGAAGTCCGTATATGAGTTTCAGCCACTTGGCGAACCATCAAAATGGCATCGCTGTGAGACACATATTACAAGCAAAGTGCTGTAATTGAGTTCATAGCTGACAGGACTTGATCTTATCAACTTGAACCTACCTCAAAACCACAAAGTGCAGAATGGGTATCTGACGGTCACCAAGGCCGTTGCAGACGTGAATTACAAAATCGAAAGCGAACATAAAGCTCATCGCATTTTCAGACGTTCTTGGCATTATGCACAGGCCTTATCTTGGTGAACCATCAGTGATCCATTCTGCACTTTTTCTTTGTTCGGTAGGTACGTATTGATAACATCATGTCTCAACACGTTTGAATACAATTACAGCAAGTTGCTTGTAATGAGTATCTTCAGCAGACGCTATTTGAATGGTTCACTACAACTATAGGGTGGCACACGAAATGTGTTACCATTTTGTTTTTGAATATAAACTTTATTGTCAATACAATCTGAAAGGAAAATATACTTCAATGAAGACCCGTCCAAGGAGATTTGTTCTAACTCAGCACATGCTCAGTATGTCCACCATTTCGTTTCCTAACTTCCTTCAAACGAACACTGAAGTTAATGATTACCGTACGGCACATGTCTTCCGTAATTTCACTGCAAGCTAGAAGAATAAGTCATCTGAGCTCCATTAAACCACGTGGACGTATCGGGAAAACTTTTTCCTTTAGGTACCCCCGAAGAAAAAAGTCACATGGATTGAGGTCTTGACTATTGGGGGGCCAATTTTGTCTGTCATTGAAGCGACCTGGAAACCTGAGTGAAATGATCCGCATGTCGAAATGCTCGTGTAAAAACTCCAACACAGTGTTTGCAGTATATGGCCTTGCTCTATCTTGCATGAACCACTGCGTATTGAAGGGCAAGGCAGTAGCAATAAGCTGTGGAATGAAGCTATTGCGAAGCATGCTCAAATAACAATCGCTGTTCACAGTTTCTTCAAAGAAAAAGGGTCCAATGTCCGTGGCTGGAAATTGCTACCCACCCTGTAATCCTCGAGCATAATGTTGTTGTTCATGAAGCACTTGCGGGTTATCAGTGGCCCAAAAGCGTACATTTTGTTTGTTAACCACACCGTCTAAATGAAAATGCACCTCATCTGAAAACCAAACGTTGTTGAGTGTTTCTTCCCTAGCCCCGGCCCACTGAGCAAACAGTAGTGTCTGCTGCTTGTGTTCTTCAGTGAGCTTCTGTGCACAAGTCATCTTGTATGAGTACATATGGAGATCACTTTTAAGAATACGTTGAACGGAACGTCTGGATATTCCCAGTTGCACTGCTGCCTTTCTACACGATTTCCCGGGACTTCTGTGTACAACAACTCGTACCGCTTCAATATTCTCCGGTGAACAAACAGGCTTAGGCCGAGGTCGCTTCGCTTCCAATACTATTCCTTCCTGTACAGATGTATCGTACAAGCTGTGGATGGTCTTCTTGCAAGGGACCCATCGTGTGTTAAACTGTTGCCGAAAACGCCTCTGAGTCACAACAAGGCTTTTCGTTTCATGAAAAAGTAACACAATTGCCGATCATTGCTGTGTCGTCAGTTCATTGTCAGCCATTGCTGCTCCTAGAAATCGTGAATTTCACGTCATTTCGTAACTCATTTGTTTTTCCAAGCTCTGCTGGTACTGCTGTAGAGATCCTAGCTGGATATCTAATGTGCGTCGTAAATTGTGAAAGAAACAATTGGTAGCACATTTCGTGCGCCACCCTGTATGCCATCTGTCAGAATTGTTGTAAGCTTCCTACATTTACTTGTTAGTTACTGCAATACACTCCCATATACGCCAGGAATAAAATTAGCCTCTGAACGTTTTACATTAGCGATGTACACAAAAAAATTGTGAACTTGATTTTACTCATAGTGTGTTCATGGAGCGACAAGTAAAATGAAATTCAGAGACTGTTATTCATCACAGCACTTTCTATTATCCCAGAGCGAATGGAACCACCGTCTTGCCGAATCTGAGTGCAATGTCTGATCCCTTCACAGCCTCATTAATTATTTCCAATTTTGTGTTCGAACCGAGGGTTTGAGGTTCTCGTGGAAATAGGAGACCCTAACGTTGGTTGGCTATCAGAATTTGAGTTAAAGTTCTGGCAGCTCAGTCAAATACACATTTTCAAAAATTCTGTTCATTAATAGTGAAAGGATTCCCCAGCGGGGGTACGGGAGGGCAGCTGTCCCTGCCTCTCCCCCACCTCACCCGAAAAGAAATTGAGAGATGCACAAACTCAATGTGCATCCCCCCCCTCCACCCCCGCTCTCCACCCCCTTCCCAACTCGACGCACTGATAGTTTTAAGAAAGTTACAACAAGAAATGAAGGACACTGACTGCTATCAAGTGCACTCAGAACACATTTATTATGAAATCTCGTAACTAGTTAGACGTTTGTTACTATTCTCCTTGAACCTCAGTAGTGTTATAATTTCAGTTTGTGATTTTTTTTTTCGCATTGCCACTCTCAAAAATATTAAAACGTGAGTATAGAAAGCATTCATATGTAACTTTACGTTACATACCTGATAGAAGAACGATATCTTAAAATCTTGTATAAATTGGACTCTCTGAGTTACGAAACTTGTAGATAGTAGGTACTTAGCATAAAGTGGTAGCATTAGTACGTTTGTTGATGAATTTTATTTTGTAAGAAATCCCTCTTTGTTCCTCCTGCATTCTACAAAATTAATAAAAAAAAGTTGATACCATTTCGCTCAGATACTGGGCACGTCTTGTTAACAATATTCCTGGGCACATACTTGCTACCAATACGTATAATCAGGGGAAACTCTAATCTATCCGTCGACGGGATGCAGGCATTACCTTGTTGCCCGCAGCTTACCTTACAGTTGGGTCGGCTGGAGGCTATATTTAGAATAGAATGTTAGTATTTCCATCATCAGAAATAATTACATGGTTAGGAGCCTGTCACATAAAACGGTTGTGTTGCCCAAGTTTATTTCATCATTATCATCATCGGCTTCTTCAGGATTAGTAATTTTGGCCAGTTCCGCCTTTTTGTAGCCCGCGCCATATCTTCAACAGACGTGAAATGTTTCTCTTCTCTAAAGGGTTATATAGTATTCCATCTTTAGTTATCCTGTCATTAGATATACTTTGTTCATGTTTTTTGCAGATCAGCATTTATCAGTTATAGTTGTAATGTTGTAATGTACTCAACATGCAGTTCTTGTCTAGTATCGGAGCTTCGTCTATGATCCACAAATGAATTTATCGCTACAAAGCGGAGGAACTTTATCTCTGATGCTACAGATCAAATATTAAGGTTCAACATTCGATACCATACAACAGAAAAGGTATGGCTATTACTCTGTAAAATTTAACTGAGGTTTCATTCAGTACGTTATGTTTTAATGTATATCGTGTGGTTACACAGAAAGATCTGAATTAGCTCTACACCATCTGACTTGGGATATTTAAAACTACAACCTCGATATTTAAACTCTCTCAGTTCTTCAATTGTTTGTCAATCGATAGCAATTTAGACTCTTACGATTCCAATCCTTTAAATTCAATTACTTTTGTTTTGTCTACCGATATTCTCGTAACGTATTTAGCGGCAATTTGAGTCAACTTGTGTATTGCAACTTGAACTTTTTCTTCACATCCTCCTATTGATGTTTGGCAAACGCCACCGTCATGAAATTAAAATCATCGCTTATGTAATGTTTAATGTTATCAGTTATTTATGTATGATATCGTGAAAACAAACATTAAAAAGGGTGGGGGCAGTGCACAGCTTTGTTCAACTCCTTGATTGATATCGTTAAATTATGTCCCTCTCATTGCTATACGGATTATTATGTTATTATTTTTGTACAATGAAAGAAATTCGCTGGAGCTCCTATTTCCTTTATTGATTCCTATAGCATTTTCCGTTTTACGTTGTCAAACGCCCTTTCGTACTCTGCAGAATCATAATACCCAAGCTTGTAATCTAAATTCGCTTCTTTTCTCATTTATTTGTCTCAAAGTGATAGGACATTTAGACCGATGCTTATTTATAAAATTGAATTAGCAATGTAGTAGCTGAGAGTCATCTCGGTGGTGGGTGCAGCGCTCTGCCTTTGGCGCTCCCCTGTTACAACCGGCCCTCCGATGCGGTGCACGCCGGATAGGGCCGCTCTGAGTAGAGTTGCGGCCAAGGCTATTGCACAAAAAAGAAGAAATAGAAAAATACAAACATTCACTCAAATGTCCAGTCAAAATTCTGCACGAACAAATCAACTTCAAATATAAAAAAATTATTCATACCTTTATTGAAATCTTATAACATGATATAGGATAAAATCAATTTACAGGCAAAAGCAACACCAGTGAAAATTATCAAAGACTTTACTACTCCATAGATGAATAAACCAACTATGTAACAATATGACATCGCTGACGTAGCTGTCAACTGAATCTGCCGAAGTTACGAAAAATATAAAATAGGTCTTAGCGAATATTGCTCTGCAACAAATTCCACTGCTGGGCATTATTTATCTACAGAATCAGAGTTTTATCTACGCTACACCTACGATAACAGAGTGACCAACAAAACCTGTAAGCCTCACGTACTCGTTAATCATCTTTGGTCCAATTGCTTCTGAAGTGGCAACACTTTCTCCGAAGTTGGCAACACTGCATTTCATCGGAAAATTGAGCACAGCTGTGTGCTGCTGCGTGAGTTGTTAGGGGAAGCTCGTATTGTTCTTAATGAAAGGGGCAGTGTACATTAGAACAGCGAACTGATATTATGGAATGTTGCATAAAGATAGGCTCCGTCAAGGGGTATAAAGAAATGTTTCAAGCGAGGTATCCCGGTACGAAACTCCACGCTACCAGTATTATGTGTAAAATATGAACTGCAGGACCCTTCAGTCTATCTCGCACATTGTGTCATCGTATTAAAAGATATCAATTTAAAATTCTATGGTGTGATGGTGGTGGAAGAGTGAAATTTGAGATCAGGAAAAAAAGGGTTCATTATTGGAACTGGCTGTTAACATCAACTGCTAACGTTCACTTGGACTTCTTACTTTACTTCATGTCAGATGAGGCCTGGATGCATTTGTCATGTTACGTAAACCACTAAAATTGCAGAAACTGGTCGCAGGAAATTTCAAATATTCTGCATGAAAAATCTCCCCACTGAGGGAAGATTGGTGTTCAGTGTGCGTTGTCCGGCATGCGCATTATTGGTCCCATATTTTTCAATTACACCTTAAACAGTGCCCTATGTCTACAGATTTACGACTCTTTCTATGCACAATTTACAGATACAGAGAACCTGTATGCAGTATTCCAACAAGATGTAGCAATCGCTCACACATCTAACCAAAGTACCAGGTGATAAAAAGTCAGTATAAATTTGAAAACTTAATAAACCATGAAATAATGTAGATAGAGAGGTAAAAATTGACACACATGCTTGGAATGACATGGGGTTTTATTATATATATAAAAAAGTATTGCTAGACTCGTCAAAGATCTCTTGCGCGCGTCGTTTTGTGATGATCGTGTGCTCAGCCGCCACTTTCGTCATGCTTTGCCTCCCAGGTCCCCAGACCTCAGTCCGTGCGATTATTGGCTTTGGGGTTACCTGAAGTCGCAAGTGTATCGTGATCGACCGACATCCCTAGGGATGCTGAAAGACAACATCCGACGCCAATGCCTCACCATAACTCTGGACATGTTTTACAGTGCTGTTCACAACATAACTCCTTGACTACAGCTATTGTGGAGGAATGATGGTGGACATATTGAGCATTTCCTGTAAAGAACATCATCGTTGCCTTGTCTTACTTTGTTATGCTAATTATTGCTATTCTGATCAGACGAAGCGCTATTTGTCGCACATTTTTTGAACTTTTGTATTTTTTTGGTTCTAATAAAACCCCATGTCATTCCGAGCATGTATGTCAATTTGTACCTCTCTATCTACATTATTCGGTGATTTATTCAGTTTTCAAATCTATACTGTCTTTTTGATCACCTGGTATAGCCCACATCATCAACGTGTCCGTTGAAGACAGATTCGTCAGTGGAAGCCTCTGACCCACAAGGTCCCACACTTAACATCGTTTGATTTTTACTTATAGGACACACTAAAAAGCTAAGTGTATGCTGATAATTCTTGAACAATAGACGATCTTAAACGGAACATTGCTGGAGAAATTAACAACATCACACCTGCAAAATTACAGTGTATTGCTGATAACATCAAACGTAGTCAACAATGCGAGGATGTACATGGCCACTACTTTCAGCATCTCTTATAAACAGGTGACAACATGTTTTTAACGTTACTACTATGTATTCCTTTTTAGTTAGTTCAATGTTACTTGAATCCGGGATCGTGAGGCGTATCGGTTTTAAATGGGAGGTGAGTAATGACATTTCTGTAAAAAAAATGGCTCTGAGCACTATGGGACTTAACATCTGAGGTCATCAGTCTCGTAGAACTTAGAACTACTTAAACCTAACTACCCTAAGGACATCCCACACATCCATGCCCGAGGCAGGATTCGAACCTGCGACCGTAGCGGTCGCGCGGTTCCGGACTGAAGCGCCTAGAACCGCTTGGCCACCGCGGCCGGCAGACAGCGACAGCATTAACGACTTGTTGTGGGAGTGAGTGCTACGACAGATATACACAGAATTATTATTTAGTTACAAACAGACACAGATATATGCTTTAACAACTCTATATCTTTGCAGAAAGCTTCATAATGACCAAGGTGAATGAATAAGCTAGCAGCACCATAAAATAACATTTTAATAAAAAGACTTTGAATGTAGGAGCGTTCTGGCTTACCATACATGTGTGAATGTGTGTACTATTGCTGGAAAAAGAACTCGAACTCGAAAGCTAGTGTGAAAGCTGTTTTCTGTTATGTGTTTCTGTGCTCCACGCATCGATCCGCTACGGATGAGTGATTGCCTTTCCGTTATTATTTTTATCGAACAATCTACTTCCGATGACAAAAGTAAAAAGACAGGCTAAATTTTCCAAAAACTTTATTCCGGAAGCCATCGTCTGCAGTTTTATCATATGTCCTTTGATGTTAGCTATTTTTCATTGCACATCGGTACGAGAATTAGCTCTCTGACAGCCATGCACTCGCAAATGCGAAGGAATGTTTGCACAGTTTTGTGTATTCTGTGGGGTACAAGTTAAGCAAATTCATATGCCGATATCTAAAATAAACACTATATCAGGCAAATACTTCGAAAAAACTGAGCCTGCCAGATGAAAGTCGTGAAGTAATTTAGTGTATTCGTTCATCCAAACAAATCGTAGAAAAAACATGCACTGGGAGACAGGAGTCGGAAACAGTGCGTGAAAAAGTAGCATCCGTAGGTCAGAGGTAATTCCGTAGCCTATACGTGCGCTAAATGACCGCCGTTAAAGGAACTATCACCGAAATGAGATTTGTATGTGACGACGAAGTCATCAGAGACGGAAGATAAACTTGGATTGGGAAAGGAAAAATGACGAAACGGAAAAAACGTTTATCACTTACAACATTCTCGCTGTTCATCTGCATCATCCATGACGTTTCAATTTAAAACTTCTCGCAACGTATTTCACAGACAGCGTTCCCATATACATGTACCTGCAAAATTATGTCACTTTACGACACACAGCTCACGAGATATAACAGGAGAAGGAGGAGATGTACTAATAGGATTGTGGGTAACGTTGAATACTCAGCTAGTACTGAAATATGTAAATACATTATTTTCTGGCTTTATTTACAAGAGAGATTTCACTACTTGCAGTATGTTGTTAACCCTTTATTTATTTTTTGTGTATCACATGTTCTGAAAATTCTGCTACTGAATAGAAACAGTGATCTTGTAAAAATTAACTGAGGGTTTTACTAAAAAGTGAAAATGATGAAATAATTTGTATCTTATGTGGAAGACTGTTCTAATTTAGTATCCCACTTTTCATAATGGATCTTTTATAGGCTGACATCTTTACTGACTGGACAGGAAACTTCCCTTTTTGCCGAGCGAGATGTTCATGTCATGGATACTAAAATTTTCATTTATGCGCACTGTGTATAGAACAGTACGGTAAACATATGGACAAGGGATGGAATGAATTCTACGTCCATCCATTTTCGAAACAAACTGTGTGATTTGCGAGCCAGATACAGCAGGCAACTGACGCTGGAGGCATTGCAGTCACAAGTCATGATGAAGGTCACGTTAATTGTGATGTGCCAGCTCGCTTCTAAGCATGCACCAACCGCAAAAAGTATACCACGTTTGACGTACTTAACGATAAGAAACATCCCGTTTGAGGACGGCTTAAGTAACATGAAGATATATAGTGAATAGGATTAATGGTCCATAACACTTTCTGCTTCGGTTGAGAGCAGCTGCGTAGCTTTGTGCAGCGGCAACTGCGCTTCGACGGTGTGCGCAGTCTTGTGCTGCAGCCACGATGATCAGGGACTGAATATGGTGGTGATCAGACGATAGTTCATGACTTGCTGTACTAAAGTCTGTTTAAAATTACTTGCGGCTACGGTGTTGCCACATCGGCCGCGATACTACCTCTCGGTTATACACTGAAGCGCCAAAGAAACTGGTATAGGCATGCGTATTCAAATACAGAGATATGCAAACAGACAGTACAGGCGCTGCGGTCGGCAACGCATATATAAGACAACAAGTGCCTGGCTCAGTTGTTAGATCGGTTACTGTTGCTGAAATGGCAGGTTATAAAGATGTAAGTGAGTTTGAACGTGCTGTTATAGTCGGCTCACGAGCGACGAGCCAGCATCTCCAAGATAGGGATGAGTTGGGGATTTTCCCGTACGAGATTTCACGAGCGTACCGCGAATATCAGAAATCCGGTAAAACATCAAATCTCCGACAACGCTGCGGCCGGAAAAAGATCCTTCAAGAAGGGACCAACGAGTGGTGAAGAGAATCGTTCACCGTGACATAAGTGCAACCCTTCCACAAATTTCTGCAGATTTCAGAGCTCGACCATCAACAAGTGTCAGCGTGCGAAACATTCAACGAAACATCATCGATATGAGCTTTCGCAGCCGAAGGCCCACTTGTGTATCCTTCATGACTGCACGACACAAAGCTTTACGCCTCACCTCGGCCCGTGAACACCGACATTGGGCTGTTGATGACTGGAAACATGTTGCCTGGTCGGAGGAGTCTCGTTTCAAATTGCATCGTGCGGATGGGCGTGTACGGGTATGGAGATAACCTCAAGAATCCATGAACCCTGCGCCTAGCATCAACAAGTGTCAGCGTGCGAACCATTCAACGAAACATCTATATGGGCATTCGGAACCGAAGGTCCACTTGTGCACCCTTGATGACTACACGACACAAAGCTCTACGCCTCGCTAGGACCCGTCAACACCGACATCGAACTGTTGATGACAGGAAACACGTTACCTGGTCGGAGGAGTCTCGTTTCAAATTGCATCGAGCGGATGGACGTGTACGGGTATGGAGACAATCTCATTAATGCATGGACCCTGTATGTCAGCAGGAGGCTGTTCAAGTTGATGGAGGCTCTGTAATGGTGTGGGGCGTCTGCAGTTGGAGTGATAGGCGACTCTTGATTAATCTAGATACGATTCTGACAGGTGACACGTACGTAAGCATTCTGTCTGATCACCTGCATCCATTCATGTCTATTGTGCATTCCAACGGACGTGGGCAACTCCAGCAGGACAATGTGACGCTTCACACGTCCAGAATTACTACAGAGTGGCTCCAGGTACATTCTTCTGAGTTTAAAACACTTCCGCTGGCCACCAAGCTCCCCAGACATGAGCATTATTGACCATATCTGGGATGCCTTGCAACGTGATACTCAGAAGAGATCTCCACGCCTCGTACTCTCACTGATTTATGGACAGCCCTGCAGGATTCATGGTGTGAATTCCCTCCATCACTATTTCAGACATTAGTAGAGTCCATGCCACGTCGTGTTGCGGTACTTCTGAGTGCTCGCGGGGACCCTGCACGATATTCACGCAGGTTTACCGGTTCCTTTGGCTCTTCAGTGTAGGTGTCACACAAATACGGCGAATCACTTCACAAATGCTGTTGTTGTATTACTCGGCGAAATGTTAGATGTGGACGCTCGATATGTGTAGAAAATGCGAGGTACTCTGTCTACAGCTGATTTTAAGCAACCAATGACTTAAATGCGGCAGGAGACTCGTTTTACAGCTTTGAATTTAAACTAATCTCCTTAGCTAACCACAACCTCGTGATGTGTAATGTATCCCGGAAAGCGGTGATCAACAATCTGAGGTAGAACTAAAATCAAGAACGCATTGTTCACAGCTACGAGTATTAAAGCTAACCTATACGAGCAAAGTCAAGACAGAAAAAAGTTTCACCGCTAAACGCAAACTATGATTTCTCGCTATCATTGGTTACCTCGAACTATACTCTCACTGGCTACACGAGCTGCTGCGTCACTAACCGATGAGCAGTTGTAATCCGCACTTGGCTGCAGGTTATAGACGACAAAGATTCCAGGCGAAAAAAGAATGATAAGTAGAAAAATAGGAGCAAGTAAAAAGTCAATACGAGGATGAAAATGACGTGAAAAAGAATTAGAAATAAAAATTACATTTAAAACAGTTAATTTAATAAAAATGATAATCAAGCTCTTTAGATTAGATGAAAAAATAAAAAAAATTCGCTACATTCGAACCTACAACCTTCCAAGTAGCAGGTTGTTGCGCAAACCGTTGCGCTAAGGTACAACACCAAAACAAGTTGTTATGTTTCTGACTGTCAACACGCAGTCGAAATGATGAATTGCAGCCTTCAAAAATTCGGTTTCACGTAATGTCGTGCGAAGTTTACCTAATGTAAGCTGATGATTATGATAACCGCACATGCGACGCTGAATCACCTCTTGTGGGAGAGTTTCCAGTAGTGTTTAGGAAGTGCTTTGTATGAAGCGTGTGTATTTCATTAGCGTCGTCAGGTGTGTGTGTTGCATGTGGCGTGATTATCATGTACAATAAAATAAGAAATAAAAGTGCCAGATCCAAAAACATCAAGCCAGAATGCGGGACAAGGCATTTAAGTGAACTGACCAATTGTTGTGGCGATTTGGCGATGGCGAGCGGTTCGGGCGTGACTGTGAGCACTCTGACTGGAAGAAACCAGCTTCAACCCGCGAAGTGTCAACTACCAAGTAATTTTAATCAGGCGATACGGGTTTTCTATGGCTGGTGCTTGTGGGCGACGCCCATCCCGTATTCTAGGAAACTATGACGGACGCTGGTTGACAAAGTCATAAGAAGAACTGAGGTAACGTTTGTGTTTGACAGTCTGATTACTGATTTAAATATGTTAATGCTGATTTTAGGATTCTTCCGCCACTTCTTCATTGATCAATTTCATATTTACCATTGAATAACAAGTAGGCTGTTTTTGTTCTACTGATTTTCTTGTTTATTTCTAAGTAGTTTTATGCTTATCGGGCCATCTGCAGGAAACAACTGAGTAGCGTCTGCAAGGTACGTAAGTTCTTAGGTAAGCAAACATTATAGGCAAAGTTCCAGTCCACTTGCACAGAATGTTGGCCATCAAAGTTTAAAAAATAACTTTAGTGATAAACATCCTGTGCAAGTGGATTGTATCATTGATTATTATGATTACTCTAGTCAGTTGTTTCCTGAAGATGGCCCAATAAGCCTAAAACTAATTAGAAATAAACAAAAAATTTTTAGAAAAGAAAAATTAACTTGTTGTTCAACGTTAAATATATCAATGCCTCTTCGAGAGAGAAATTACTTGTGGACAAAATCAATAGAATTATCTATATGTTCGTCCAATTTATTACTCTAGTTATGTGGAAGGGTCATAGAAAATTTAAGATAGGAACTCAGGTACGTCATGACTCCATCGGCGATTGGTTTTACTAAAGCATATAACAGTATCAAAAATTTAAGTATGGGAGATCGGGGCTAGTTAGTTTTTGTACGTTATTTGGAGAGACTCTGCTGAATTCGGTGGATAGCCTAACTTTTTGACTACCAAGTCATGTAAGACCCATCAGTTGGATATGTGTTTAAGCAGCCCCATGGAGCCGAGCGATCGCTACGGTCGCAGGTTCGAATCCTGCCTCGGGCATGGATGTGTGTGATGTCCTTAGGTTAGTTAGGTTTAATTAATTCTAAGTTCTAGGCGACTGATGACCTCAGAAGTTAAGTCGCATAGTGCTCAGAGCCATTTGAACCATTTGAAGCAGCCCCAAACACACTTTTTCCTAAAGCTTGCATGTGGACATAACCTAATGTGGATCGCAATATTTGCGCAGCACAAACTAATAATCGAGGAAAAAACACTTTTCAAAGAATAACATTTTCACAAAATAAATTCGCCAGGAATAAATAACACTTGAACAAAAATAATTCTGCGTAAATGTATAAACAAGACAGAAACTTAAATGTGTGAACAAACAATGAACTGTGTAAAAAAATTTTGCTTATTAATATAGCTACCAATAATCATTAGAATAGAATTAATGTTTTAAATCAACGTGAGTGTAGGAGCTTTGCGCTCGGTTACGTGAGCAGACGGATTCAATTTCCGCACAGTTTTACTTTGGCCATATCAAACGATATCATCCTCATCTGACCACCTCCAGTTTTCCCCCTTTTTGATCGTGGTGGACGCGCGAATCTCGTTGCCATTGGTCACGAGAATCTTCTCTGGGTACATGGACATGGTACTTCACCAAAGCCGGCCGGTGTGGCCGTGCGGTTAAAGGCGCTTCAGTCTGGAACCGCGTGACCGCTACGGTCGCAGGTTCGAATCCTGCCTCGGGCATGGATGTGTGTGATGTCCTTAGGTTAGTTAGGTTTAATTAATTCTAAGTTCTAGGCGACTGATGACCTCAGCAGTTGAGTCGCATAGTGCTCAGAGCCATTACTTCACCAAAACAAAGTAATTTACATGGCATCCAGGGTGACCAGGACACCCTTGAGATTGTGGGGGATTCGTTGTTGGTCTTGTTCGATGTGACTTATTGGCATCTTCTGAGGTTCTGCATGGTTCATGGAAACTGTCGAATGAGAAAGCCACCATGTCTTGAGACTTAGGTTGCAAGATGTTCAGGTTCCGAACTGTCATTAAGGAAGTCCAAGCTGTCCTCGCTTTCGGCATAGCTAATGTCTGACACGTCATCAGAATCCTTAGAAGAAATTCATATCGATGTTTTGTGGAAAGTTTTTCTTTTTCGACTTGTCAGACTTAGGCATCTCGCCTTTCTTGACTGTGCATAGCTTTTTCTTCGAACTGGCCCTTGCAAGTTTTGATGGGACAGTCTGTTAGAATATCAGTAAATCTTCTATTTCGGTCTAAGCTTGACTGGCGTCATGACCCCGCTGTAATAAAAGGGCAAATTTCTTCTGAGGCGATATGTATTTATTAATGTTTTACAGTCACTGTTTATTTGTGAATGAACAGCAGCAGAGGGGTTAGTTGGCATGGGTCTGAGGCGAGATTTGCCATCTAGCCCCGTAGCAAACTACGCCAAGTAGCCCCAAGGGAATATGAAAACGAAATGGATGCCACACAATCACAAACATCAAAAACAAAAGATTATGACATATGCATCCAATCATAGTTAATCTCTCTTTCGAAAACCGCCATCAGTACCGGTAGCGGCCCAATTTGGTCTACAGGTTCGCTAGAACAAAAAAAATATTGCGATGAATAGATTTACCCACCAGTCACAAAAAAGACGAAACAGTTGTCCTTCCTTCATGCCACTTGCAAGCAGGCTGAAGTTACTGTAGGTGCCGTAGCTTCACATACACTCTCATTTCACATGATGACAGCGCTCCAGCTCTCCTATGGATAGTCTTAGTGTCTTATTTGAAGTCAGGGACGACTATACACGATTGTCTCTGAAGTCCAGTTGGATTATTAACATCAAGCACGATAAATGATTTGGAA
This sequence comes from Schistocerca serialis cubense, assembly GCF_023864345.2. Lineage (NCBI taxonomy): Eukaryota > Metazoa > Arthropoda > Insecta > Orthoptera > Acrididae > Schistocerca > Schistocerca serialis. The sequence goes on from NC_064638.1 coordinate 316,644,424, forward strand.
AATATCAGCGTAGGCTCAGTTACAATGGAAATCAAGGGCTACAATATTTAGTATTATATGTTATATGTGTACGCAGCTCGTGGTCTCGCGGTAGCGTTTTCGCTTCCCGAGCACGGGGTCCCGGGATCGATTCCCGGCGGGGTCAGGGATTTTCAACTGGCCCGAGATGACTGGGTTTTATTGTGTCCTCTTCATCATCATCATCATCATTCATCCCCATTACGGTCGAAGGAAGGCAACGACAAACCACCTTCCTTAGGACTTTGCCTGGTACGGCGGTGCGGGCCTACCGCATCGTTCCCCTACGCTCTGCCAAGAAGCAAGGGACTTCATTTCCATTTCCATGTTATATGTAGAACATGTAAGCCCACAGTACAAAAAGTCTCTCCCCTCCGCCGCCTCTCTCCTAGGACAGATACGTTGATACCGCTAAGCATCATCTGTAGCCTCGATAAGGCGTCAGTTCAGCGGGGAAGAGAGTCCACTAATATTTCCAGTCGTAAAGCTACTCATTGATATAAATGGATTGCGAAGAGCTAACAGACGTTGGGGACGTTGAATTCTACGATCCACCAGCTGGTCCAAATAATTCCAGACAGTATGTATTTTGTTAAAATGGAATTATTTAGCGGACCAGTCGAGATGCGATATGGAAAATTGTGTTCATCAAATCAGTCTGTCCAAAAAGTTTCGAGAGTGGATTAATAAAAAACAGGGAAAAGTTAAGTTGGTGATTGTAGTGCTTCAGGTTTTATACGTGGCCCCCTTAACCCGCACCACCCATGAAAAACCCTTCTTAGGTACGTTGTTCAATTCGCGCGTCGCATTGACTTGAGTGTCGGATACGTCGTCAAAGCTTTCACCGGTCATATGCACTTCTACAGTGTGTCTTTCTGTGACAGGTTCGTGGTGATAACTCTAAGTTTCGTCATCCGTAACGACTTTTTTCCGGGAAAGAAATGCCCACGTTTATCATTTCAACCAAGTCGCGGCAGGCGTCCGCGGTCGTTGTTTTTGTTTGGGAGTCAAGGTGTGCGGCACAGACTTTGCAAATACTTTTCACTTCTTCAAAATATTCTAGAGACTGTCTTTAACATTTCATTTCGAGATGTTGCTCCATTGTGGTTTGTCACATAATAACTTTGGCACACTGCTTAACTGATCGAATGTACATATATTGCACACGTTGTTCAAGTTGTAGTTACTGCGCTGACGTCGCTTATACGCCAGGAATAAAATCAGACTCGGAACCTATTGGACGGACGGTGTATGAATACACACATGTGAACACGGCTAGTGTCATCTTGGAAGGCGGGAGTGGCTCAAATGGCTCTGAGCACTATGGGACTTAACATATGAGGTCATCAGTCCCCTAGAACTTAGAACTACTTAATGGGGGTAGGTCGTCAAACGGGCCGACTTGGAGCAGGAGAGGCACCACAGGACATTTTAATTTCCACTGTCTATACTTTTTCAAGTAAATTCATAAAACTTTGTCAGCATGACAAGGAAGGATTCAAGATTCACACTCGTAGCAGCGGAGGTTCAAAAACATAACAAAATAATTTTTTTTACATGTGAAATTTCATCATTTCTTCACTTACTATTGGCTGCATTTGTTGCTGTAGGTACACTTTCCTTCGTAAATAAGAGAGACTGTTCGATGAATTATGAACAGCATACAAACCATACTTACAGATGTCTGAAACTCTAGAATCTATTTAATTTATGGAAAATGAATGAACTGTTACCTTTTTAAACTTTATGTTTAGAAAAAAATCAAATTTTGTAGTTAATGAACTCAATTTTTACCACTGTTTTTAATAGATTTGGAAAATTCCAGAGTTTCATACACTTGTAAGTATAGTTTGTATGCTGTGCAAAATTCATCAAAGAATCTTTCTTAATTGCGAAGAAAAATTTACCTATAGCAACAAATGCAGCCAACAGTAAGTGAAAAAATGATGAAATTTCATATCTAAAAAAAAAAAAAAATTATTTTGTTATGTTTTTGCACTTCCACTGGTATGAGTGTGAATCCTGAATCCTTCCTGGTCATGCTGACAAAGTTTCATGAATTGATTTGTAAAAGTATATACAGTAGAAAATAAAATGTCCTGTGGTGCGTCTCCTGCTCCAAGTCGGCCCTTTTGACGTCCTACCCCCATTAAACCTAACTAACCTAAGGACATCACACACATCCATGCCCGAGGCAGGATTCGAACCTGCTACCGTAGCGGTTGCGCGGTTCCAAACTGAAGCGCCTAGAACCGCTCGGCCACACCGTCCGGCCGAAGTCAGGATCTCCTCAGTATACTCATCACGCAAATGTTGAAGAAAGGGCAGCACTATGTCACCGAGAATGTTGAAATGAACGTCCTGGTTCATGACTGAGGTAACGTGAAAGAATGAGCCCAAATCATGGTACGAAAAACACCCCTAAAACATAACAGAATCACCTCTAGCCTGAAATTCACGGCTCCACACACTGCAGCTCAAACGCCTCATTGGGTCGTCGCTGTACTCGACGCCATACATAATTATAAAAATCACGACACACCTCCACTCACCTACTGTCCATTTTCTGTGGAACATTATTCCTTGCTGTAACATGTATTTTCAACCTTGCAAAAAGGGAGCATGACATTAGAACTCTCGAAGTCAGAATTTGTAAGAAAGGAATTTCAATTCCTCGAGTGAATCCAAGTCACGGAGCGAAAAACATCTGCCTACTTAACAGAACACCCTGATGACATTGTTATTTTGAGTGACAGTGAAGAAGAATTACATGATCTGCTGAACGGAATGAACAGTTTAATGAGTACACAGTATGGACTGAGAGTAAATGAGAAGCAGTAGGTGTGAGAACTTAAATCTCCTGTATGCTGAGTCTGTCCTTGATGGTCACGAAGTAGATGAAGTTAAGGAATTATGCTACCTGGGCAGTAAAATAACCAAATCTGACGGAGCAAGGAGGCCATCAAAAGCAGACTAGCTATGGCAAAAAAGGCATTCCTGGCCAAGAGAAGTCTACTAATATCAAATATCGGCCTTAATTTGAGGAAGAAATGTTTGAGAATGTACGTCTGGAGACAGCATTGTATGGTAGTGAAACGTGAACTGTGGGAAAACCGGAACAGAAGAGAATTGAAGCATTTGAGATGTGGTGCTACAGACGAATGTTGAAAATTAGGTGGACTGATAAGGTAAGGAATGAGGAGGTTGTACGCAGACTCGGGGGGAGGAAAGGAATATGTGGAAAACACTGATAAGGAGAAGGGACAGTATGATAGCACATCTGTATAGACATGAGAAAATGACTTCCATGGTAGTAGAGGGAGCTGTAGAGGGCAAAAACTGTAGGGGAAGACAGAGATTGGAATACATTCAGCAAATAATTGAGAACGTAGGTTGCAAGTGCTACTCTGAGATGAAGAGGTTAGCACAAGGGAGGAATTCGTGATGGGACGCATCAAACCAATCAGAAGACTGATGACAATAAAGAAAAGCTTAACATGGTTCAACTCAAGAAACTGCTGACCGTAACTGGAGACCTGATTCTAAGATTTTCTACAAAACTAATTGCTTTTGAATACATTGTGGGAGTGAACAGTGATCAATGTATTACAAACATTTACTAGCAAAAGACTGTTTTTGATAATAAATATTTTTTACAAAACTTTTAATTTTTTAATTTTTTCAGCATGAAAACTCTACTTCACGCTATTCATCAAGGATTTGTATTGCATTATTAAAATTCTCTCACTGGAGGGATCATGATAAATTTTTTACTTTTGCGATCTAGTACTGACTTCGCTAAATGCATAAAAAAGTTCCGTGTGATGGCTTGAGTGTCACAACGTAGTTCCATTTAAACTCCTTATCCAATGTCCGTAGGCGGATCGAAACTGCCGTCACAGCAGCAAAAAGCTTTCGGGCTGTGTGCTCAGTAAATTCCACTCCACAAACTCGGTTTACGTACCATCTTATCCACGTGGAAACTCCTCTATAGCGGCAGCGTCGTGCTAGCGGCCCAGTCACTATAAAATTTTTCCATAAGCAGCTTCTCCCCAACATCATCTAACGAAGCTGGCTGATGTAAGAAACGAGAAAACTGCCAATGAGGGAGATAGACGTTATCCAGCACAACAAGAACTGTATGTAATAAGCACATGAAAGATGTCATCAGAAAGTAATAGGCATTTTTTAATTTCGCGGGTTTTATACATCCAATTTCCAAATTTTCTTTTATCTTTTTGGTGCACATGTTTCTGATGTATGTTTGCATTTTCAGCTGTTTTGAATATTTGCTTTCTTGTTGATAGTCGAATAGGATATACGTGTTTTCGAGTGCTTGGCGAATTTTTCTTTCGAAAAAGATGCAAAGAATTTGCATTACATTTGGTTTGAAAAATGGAATAAAGTGCAATACCGCACTTTAAATGTTGACTGTGTCTTTTGGCGAATCTACTATAAGTAAGACTAGAGTTGGCGTGTTGTATAAACGTTTCAAGGATGATCGAGAAGACGTTGAAGACGACCACCCTGAACGAATTAACACGTGAGTTACTGACGACAGTCTGGAAGAAAGAAAGAAAATAGGTCTGCAAGATCACCGAATTACCATCAGAGAGGTCGCTGATAGTAGTAGGGTAAGGGCGGTATCACCCCATTTTTGATATCTCATTGATATGCAAATTAATTAAATGGATCAATTAATTATTCTACACCCTCAGCCCCCCCCCCCCCCCCAGATGACGTTATATGGTTTCCTCAACTGAAAAATCGGTCCCTGCCCCCTCCCACTCCCCACTATTTCCCCTCCCTCTCCCTACTCCTCCCCCTCCTGCCTACCCTATTGGCGAGAATTTCGAATTTTGGTGGGAACTTCGAATTTTTGGCTGGAATTTCAGAAATGGCCCACAAGGCTGCGCTGACCTCGCACCCCACTCCTCAACTGAGAATTGGAAATTAAAAACGGCAGTGCTCTTTCCAGTACTCGAACTTCGGTTCTTCTGAATGGAAAATCCAAATGCACCGCTGAACACAATCAGAGGAGCTTGAAATTCGCAGTAGCCAATAGGAATGCAGCATACAATCACATAGGGGTTATAAGCAGGGCCCAGCAGCTCTGTGCAGCCTGAGTTGCAGACAGTCAGTCACCATGAAGCGCCAGCCGAGACCATCCAGCGCTGCCCAGCTGCAGCAGCAGTAGAACGGGAATAAGCCATGAAGAGTAAATACCCCTTGCTTAATGTCTGTGTTTACAGTCATGTGAGGAAAGTGAAGTCTTTGTGCTGCTATTATTGCTTGTAACAGTTTTCTTCTTTGCTCATCAGTGGATGCGACGTCCTCCAGCCTGTCGGGGTCTGCAGCAGCGACGTATCCCATCCCTTTGGGACCTGCAGCAGTGGCAACACACTGGAATCCTGTTGCGCACCTGGTCAGTTTGTTGGAGCAAGACAGTGACCTGTTATTGTTGGTTGAAGACACCCAGCCGTCCCATCACAGAAGTGCACCGGGGGTCCGAACCAGCGTGACGCAGAACGGTACTGGACCTTATCGCACGCACCTCCACAGAATATTACAGCGATAATGCATGGACAAAGTGAGGATATAGTGGGTGAGAAGACACCAATTAATCCCTGTGCACCACTACCGTTTACTTCAGTGTATAATTTAACCGCTAGTGGTTCGAAACGTTAACATCTACATCTACATCTACGTGATTACTCAGCTTTACACAATTATGTGTCTGGCAGAGGGTTCAATGAAGCACTTTTCAGCTGTCTCTACCATTCCACTCTCGAACGGCGCGCGGGAAAAACGAGCAATAAAATTTTTCTTTGCGAGCCCTGTTATCTCTTATTTTATCCTGATGATCATTTCTCCCTATGTAGGTAGGCGCCAAAAGAATATTTTCGCAATCGGAGGAGAAAAGTGGTGATTAATATTTCATGAGAAGATCCCGACGCAACGAAAAACGCCTTTCTTTTAATGACTTCCAATCCAGTTCACGTATCATGTTTGTGGCACTACCTTCCCTATTTCGCGATAATGCAAAACGAGCCGCCATTCTTTGAACTTTTTCGATATCATCCGTCAGTCCCACCTGATGCGGATCCCGTACTACACAGCAACACTCCAGAATAGGGCGGACAAGCGTAGTGTAAGCAGTTTCTTTAGTAGAATTGTTGTACCTTCTAGTGTTCTGCCAATGGATCGCAGTCTTCGATTTTCTCTGCCCACAACATTATCTATGTAATCGTTCCAATTTATGTTATTTGTAATTGTAATCCCTAAGTATTTAGTTGAATTTACAGCCTTCAGATATGTGTGACTTATCGCGTAATCGAAATTTAGTCGATTTCTTTTAGTACTCATGTGAATAACTTTTCTTTATTCACGGTCAGTTGTCACTTTTTGCATACACAGGTATCTTATCTAAATGATTTTGCAATTCCTTTTGATCATCTGATGACTTTACAAGACGGTAAATGACAGCATCATTTGCAAGTAATCTAAGAGAGCCACGCAAATTGTCTCCTATGTCGTTAATATAGATCAGGAACAATAGAGGGCCTATAACACTTCCTTGGGGAACGCCGGATATTACTTCTGTTTTACTCCATCGCTTTCGTCTATTATTACGAACTGTGACCTTTCTGACAGGAAATCACGAATCCAGTAGCACAACTGAGGCGATATTCCATAGGCACGCAGTTTGGTTAGAAGACGTTTGTGAGGAACGATGTCGAAAGCCTTCTGTAAATTTAAAAATGTGGAATCAACTTCACATCGCCTGTCGATAGCACTCATTACTTCATGAGTATAAAGAGCTAGTTGTGTTTCACAAGAACGATGTTTCCTGACTCCGTGCTAATTACGTGTCAATAAATCGTTTTCTTCGAGGTAATTTATAATATTCGAATACAAGATGTGTTCCAAAACCCTACTGCACATCGCCGTTAGTGACATGGGCCTGTAATTCAGGGGATTACTCCTATTTCCGTTTCTGGGTATTGGTGTGAATTGAGCAATTTTCCAGTATTTAGGTACGGAACTTTCTGTGAGCGAGCAGTTGTATATAATTGATAAATATGGAGCTATCGTATCAGCATAATCTGAAAGGAACCAGACTGGTATACAATCTGGACCGGAGGCCTTGCCTTCATTAAGTGATTTAAGCTGCTTTGCTGCACCGAGGATATCTACTTCTATGTTTCTCATCTTGGCAGTTGAGCTTGATTGGAATTAAAGAATATTTACTTGGTCTTCTTTGGTGAAGGAGTTTCGGAAAACCGTGTTTAATAACTCTGTTTTAGAGGTACTGTCACCAATGACTTCACCGTTGTTATCGCGCAATGAAAGTATTGACTGCGTCTTGCCACTGGTGTGCTTTATGAATGACCAGAATATCTTTGGATTTTCTTCGTTGTGGAAATTATGAAAATCATCTCGCATTGAAGTACGCGTTATATTTCGAACTTCTGCAAAACCTTGCCAGTCTTGGGGATTTTGCGTTCTTTTAAATTTGGCATATTTTTCGTTGCTTCTGAAACAGCTATCTGACCCGTTTTGTGTATCATGGGGGATCAATAACATCACTTATTAACTTATGCGGTATATATCTCTCAATTGCCATCGATACTGTCTCTCTGAAATCATTTCACATCTTTTCTACGTTTACATGATCAGGTCGATAGGAGTGGAGACTGTATCTTAAAAAGGCGATATGAGCATTTTTATCAGCTTTTTCTTTTTTTTTTTTTAAATGGATGTGCTTTGCGTTCCTTGTTGATGGTTGTGGGTGTTTCGGTATTCAGCCTAGCAGCGACTGCCTTGTCGTCGCTAATTCCTGTTTTCGTGATGATAATCGCTATTTGTCCACGATTATTTGTTACTAAGAAGTGAAGTATGCATTCGCAGCCATTTACGCTTCGAGTCCGCTCATGAACTAATTGTTCAAAACAGTTTTCTGAGAAAGGTTTCAGTCTAATTTCGGATGACGTTTTATGTCTGCCACCGGCTTTAAACGTATAATTTTTCTAGCATATCAAGGGTAGATTGAAGTCGCCACCGACTATAATTGTATGACTGGGGTACCTATTTGAAATGAGACTCACGGTTTCTTTGAACTGCTCAGCAACTGTGTCTTCTGAGTCGGGAGATCGGTAAAACGATCCAATTAATAGTTAAGTCCGATTGTCAAGTACAACCTCTACCCATACTATTTGGCAGTAACTATCTAATTCAATTTCACTACAAGGTAAACTATTTCTGACAGCAATAAATACTCCACCACCAACTGTATTTAATCTATCCTTTCTGAACACTTTTAGATCATTTGAAAAAATTTCGGCTGAACTTATTTCCGGCTTTAGCCAGCTCTCTGTACCTACAACTATTTGAGCTTCAGTGATTTGTATTAGGGCTTGGAGCTCTGTTTCTTTCCCAACACAGCTACGACAATTTACAGCTACAATACAAATAGTTTCTACAACCACATTACTGTGTTTTACCTGCCCCTTTTAGACGGACAAAAAAACCATTCCAACCCCTACTACCCGTGTAGTCGCTTCCTGTGTGTTATGGACTCGTGACCTGTTAAACAGTACCCGGAAACCCACCACCCGATGGCGCAAGTCAAGGAACCGCCTCTGATTCAGATCCTCCACTCGGTTCCGCACCAAAAGATTACAGTTGGTCCTGTCGACGATGCTGCAGATTACCATTTCCGCTAGCCTTCCGAAACCAGAGAGAATCCCCTCTGATCCAAAGCGACACACGTCATCGCTACCGACATGGCAGTTGACTGCACCCTGTACTCTTCATGGCATCTGGAAGCACCCTTTCCACATCCATAATGACTCCTTCCGATGTGGACACGGAGTGCACACTCGGTTCCTTCCCCTCCTTGGCAGCCATGTTCCTAAGGGGCCCCATTACATGCATAACGTTGGAGCTCCCAACTACCAGCAGACCCACCCTCTGTGAATGCCCATACCTTGTGGGCCGAGAAGCTTCCTCAGGAACAGGGTGGACGACCGCCTCTGGCTCAGAGACTTCGTCAAACGAACCGGGGAGGCCCTAGGATCAGCCCCTCGGAAAGTCTTTCACTACCTGCCAGTCTTTGGAATGACCTCCCACTCGACCACGGGTGAGGGGTCAACCTCAGTGTAGGCAGTACCCGGGGCGGTCACAGCAATGGACCGATTGGGGGCACGTGGGACGTGCTCGATGTCCCTCGCATCCCTGCGTCAGAATTCCCCTTGGCAACAAACTCGAGCTGTTTGACGGAAGCCAACACTGCCTGGAGCTGTGAGCGAAGGGTCACTAACTCAGCTCGCATCTCTACCCAGCAATCACAGTGTCTATCCATTACTGAAGTCGCTCCTGCTATAAACTCGTAAAAATATGTAATAAACGAACTGTATACTCGCCTTATAAGCAGCAGGAACTCGAGTGGCTCTGTCATTGACAGTCTAACCAATACTGAGCTGTTCTAACAAAAACAAACAAAAGCCTGTACGATACGAGGGTCGATACATGGTCGATAGCAACGGCGGTACTGTACGCTACGCTGTTTTTAAAATAAAAGGTTATTCCTCGTAAGCACCCAAACACGCAAGAAATTACAAAAATGTGCTAGTAACTACACAGGTAACTGAAAATAAGTCGCTCCTGTTTGAAGCTCGTAAAAATAAGTGATAAACGAACGATGTACTCGCCTTATTAGCAGCAGAAACTAGAGGTGCTCTCTCACTGACGGTCTATACTTATTGGTATAGAAGCATCTGCAGACAGAGACTGGCGTGTTGTGGCAGAGATCGAAAATACAGCTAAAAGTGTTAAAGTGCAGCTTACAGAGATGGAATGGAATGAACTGTGTCATGCCAAACCCTGCATCAAGCAGCATCTGAGCTGTTCTCTGGACATTTACTGTGCTGCTCTGACTCTATCCGTTACAACAGTTTACAACGACTCTTCACTCCATGTGAAGTCGGGTGACACATTCATTTATCTACAGCACTCCACCATCACAAATTTATTCAGCCTACAGATGTTGCTATCCAATTGGAAAGACTGAATGAATGGCTGCCTTCTTTTAAGGCTGTGTGTAGGGACATTGCAGAGTATCTCTGTACAAACAGTGTGCATGTAGACGACTTAAAACAGTGGGTCAATATGGTGCTATCGGAAACTGATGTACTTACAGTAAGTTTGAGAGAAATACGTGCTGTCTTCTGCGCTTACAAGAAGGCTTTATTTTCTATCTTCTGTGTGCGTGTTCAGGTAGAGAAAGAATCTGTTGATGTAGTGCATCCCATGTATGGTTACTGAATAAAAATATATATAACCATGTTTGTGTTTCTATTTCATACCTCTCACTATATTGCAAGTACTAAAGCTATTGCTACCAGTATTTTCACTGTAATCATGCTACGGCAGAAAATTAAGTCATTTGAGTAAATTCTCTGTTGAAGCCCATTGCACGCCAGTACCTGACAGGGTGAGTGAAGCATCAAGACTTTATTGTAAGCGGCTGGAGCTGTGCCAGCGTGGAAGAAGACTGGAAGAAGAATGGTGTAGTCTTTCCCAACAAATACGTGTGGTAATTGTAGGTCCATCAAACAGCGGCAAGACAAATGTTGTCATTTTGCTGCTAACACATCCGACTGGAGTCCGCTTTCAGCCTGTATGTGTATTTTCAAAAACACTGTTTCAGCCCAAATACCAACTATCACAGGAGAGATTGTAGTGTGCAGATGTTGAGACATGCGCTACATTCATTTAGAGTAGTGATATGCCTCCACCGTAAACATTAAAGCCAAACTCAGTGCTCATATTTGAAGATTTTGCTGTGGAAAACCAAGATCATATTCGACGATATTTCTGTTTTGGTCGCCATATGGCTGTTGATGTATTTTATCTGAGTCAGACATATTCCAGAATCCCAAAGCAGCTGATGAGGGATTATGCAAACCTAATTATAGCATTTAAATAGACAATTTGAATTCAAAATACATTTACCAGGCCCATGTAGGAACCAATATCTCGTTCAACGATTTTGTAAAGATATGTGCAATTTGCTAGAATGGCTCAGGAGTTTCTATATATACAGCCACAGAACGAGGTGAGTACATCAGTATACGCACCACGATGGATAAATGCTCATGCATGCCGGGAGCTCAGTCTGATAGGATGGGTGTGCGTAGACTAAACATTCACTTGTACATGGACGCGAAAATTCAGACTCTCGAACGTATTAGTTGGAGGCGCAATCAAGGAACTAGAGAAGTATTGTCATACTATCTCAGACCGAACAGTACACAGAATGATCGGGTTAATGCAATCGAAAAGAAAGCAAGCGACTTAATTGAAGGGGAAATGTTATTGAGAAGGGGACAGTGTATCGACGAGTTAATGCAATTGAAGAGAAAGTATACGACTTAACTGAAGGGAAAATAGCTGTTACCGGGAAGGCGGAGCAGCATAAGAAGAAGAAGAGCGGATACAGAAAATCTCATGCTGTACAAAAGCTCGATTGGTATGCAACGAGGTGTCGACTAAGCATAAAGTCATTGAGGCCGTTCGAGAGCAGTTGCTGAGGTTAGGGAATTTGAAGCGGGAGCAGACACTGCAAGATACCTTTAAACCAGTTACTGAATCTCTCTATGAACTCCCAACGAAATTCCTCAGCGACGACGATGACGCTATTGCCGATTTAAATTACTGTCACAGCGACGCTAGGATAGACAAAACATTCAGTGTTCACGGTGAAAGACCATACATGTCGGCCAGGATGCCTATAACTTTAAATAAAAGAAAAAATAGATAGGGGGTAGGGAATTTCAAAGAACACTTGGTCTACAGGATTTTACTTTCGTAAGACCAACAAAAACTGTAAATTATTCACCTAAAGATCTGGAAATGAATCACAAAATATTGCATTTGACTGATCTACATAAGAATGCGCAATTCGAACAATGTGAAACATAAATCCATCATAAAATCGATATTGGATGGTGAAAAAATAGCAGCGGTGATGGTATTGAGATTCAGCATAAAAGAGTGAGCAATCGACTCCCGCAGTATATATATTACGATGACCTCAATGAGCTACGCATCAGCTGCTGCTGGTAATACAGCTCATTCGAATGAAGTTGTTTCGGTAATTTCTGATCGTAGAGAGAGAGGTATCATAGAATACGTATGGAGACTGCAGATCGAGAACTGCACAAACTAGTACGCAAAACACGCCCTCGTAGATATTTTATGATTAAAGGTTTCGTCGACCTGCGGCAGGTGGATCAAGTCGACATGAGGGAATATTCACAATCGAACCAAACATCACACAATAAAAATGAGAGCGATTGATGTTCGTGATAATAGACTTCTAGATACAGTATGCAGTCGTATTAAAATGCTACATAAATGCAAACAGAAATTTAATGTAGATGATCTAGCGCGTATTTCAAAACACAAGGCAGTATTTGAGAAGTCATTCGTGTCAAATTTCACGGTTTCCGAAGTGCAGAGAACGGATCCTAGACCTTACCTCTTAAAAGATAGCAATAGCACTGAAATTGCAGGATGCATTTACACAGAAGAGTTACAGAACAACTCGGAACCAGAACAGAGGGACATATGTCGTCTAGAGCACAGAGCGTTAGTTAGATGGATTGGTTTTCCCGCAGCACAAAACATCTGGATAGACGCTAACGATTTGGTATACAACATGGTGCGGAGACCACAAGCACCTCAGTAGCACAGCATGTATCATAGGAGACGCATTAGAGGAGGAGGTGGTATTATCGACAAACTACCAGTCGAATTACACATTCCTGGGTAGAGCTACAGTGCATAGAGGGGTAAATTTGCTCTACGAAACGTGTATGGAACATGACGTCGCATACACAGCAAATAAAGAACGTCACACCACCAATCGAATTTTAGCTGATAAAGCTAAGGCAATACGTGCGAGAAGGGATCTTGGCATAGGTCAACGCATTGCAACACCTGCAGTTGAAAAGACTATGCATGGTAAAGTTAAGTTGGGGGTAAAGTTGAGTTGAATGTGGAGAAGTTCAACCAAGTTATGAGCGTTGCACGTAGAGTGCTAAAAAAGAAGATGACAACCAAAGGTGCACGAAAAACTGCACCCTGGAGGCAATGTGTGCAGCCAAAAGTGCCGTGGAGCAGAAAGGAGCGAGAAAAAGCTCAGTTAAATCACCCAGGGTTCTACCAATAACCAAGACGTCGGGTGAAGTTATTCCCTTCCTCATTCCTGCCTTAACCGGTATGTCGGGGAGGGGGGGGGGGGGGGGGGGATCACTGGCTGGAGGTGCTGCGGCTATTGCCAGAACAGTCAAGAATGCACAAAACTCTCTGGAGCAACTGCAGGAGGCACGAAGACATAACCGGGGATGGATGCAGCAGCCAACGGAAAAAGCCGGTGCTTGAAACCATACAAGAAAGGACTAGGTCTCTTTACAAACAAAAAAAAGTCCCCTAGCTGTTCTACCTGGCAGGGCGCTTACAAATAGAGATCTGCTTAAGTTTGTTAAGAAGAAATTCAACATTCCGAGATTCCGAGGTGTGTTTATGCAGAATACGTTACCGAAGTCTATGTGAAAATCTGGAGAATGCGAAATTGTGAATCTAGATGTAGCAGGTGGTCCTGGAAGTCACTGGACAGCTTATGTTAAAAAAAAAAAATACAAATAACTCTACTATTTCGAATCATTGGCGACCTACAACCCCCAGAATAATTACAACGATACTTCGCAGGCAGAAGACATGTGCTCTACAATTTTGGACGCTACCAAGACTTTAATACATTCCTGTGTCGTCATCTATACATCATGTTCCTCCTGACGTTTACGTATGAAATATAAGGACAGACGCTAGGCATCCATTCAGCAGCTGCTTTTTAGATGCAAAGTCGAATGTTCCAACTTGAAAAGAACGATCGTCTGTATTACTTGCGAATTACTTCCCACCAACTGGTTTAAGCATTGGAGATTGGAGTATCGCACTGACTGGACTGGAGCCATACAACACGTATCACATATCACAGAAGCTAACAATAAATTGCACCTGAAAATTAATTGTGAAAACGAAATCGTGGCAATTGTACCTGCTACATACGATATTGAGGATTTTGTGGCGGGGGGAGTGGGGTGGAGGGTGGTAGGACGTCAAAATGGCCGACTTGGAGCAGGACAGGCACAAGAGGACATTTTAATGTCCACTGTCTATACTTTTACAAATAAATTCATAAAACTTTTTCAGCATGACCAGGAAGAATTCAGGATTCACTCTCATAGCAGTCCAAAAACATAACAAAATATTTTTTTTTTCATGTGAAATTTCATCGTTTTTTTACTTACTATTGGTTGCATTTGTTGCTGTAGGTATACTTTTCTTCACAAGTAAGAGAGATTCTTCGGTGAAGATTGCACAGCATACAAACCATAGTTACAGGCGTATGAAGCTCTAGAATTTATTTGATTTATAAAAAAATGAATGAGCTGTTGTACTTTAAACTTCATGTTCAGAACAAACTCAAATTTTATAGCTAATTATCTCAATTTTAACCACAGTTTTTAACAGATTTGGAAAATTCTAGTTTTGCATTAAGGAATTTGTGTTTAATAAGCAGTGCAAAATTCGTCGAAGAATCTCTCTTACTTATGAAGAAAAGTGTACCTATAGCAACAAATGCAGCCAACAGTAAGTAAAAAAATGATGAAATTTCACATATAAAAAAATTTATTTTGCTGTGTTTCTGAACTTCCACTGCTATGAGTGTGAATTCTGAATCCTTCTTGGTCATGCTGACAAAGTTTTATGAATTTATTTGTGATAGTATAGACAGTGGAAATTAAAACGTCCTATGGTGCCCCTTCTGCTCCAAGTCGGCCCGTTTGATATCCTAATCCCCTTAAACGTTTAAAACAATATGGAAAAGGATTGAGCTCCGTGCAAACATCAGTACACTTAAATCTGAACAAGGACGCTGAATGTATCGATTGACCTTAAGCAGAACGATTCAATAGGCTCACTACTGTGTTTCACAAACGGGCAGGTTTTGAAGATGAATCACAGTAAATTTTGTTAAACTGATCAGACAGTGGATATTCTCCCTGTCAGTACAATCCGTGTTGAGTGTAACATTGCAACAAACTCATATGGATGTTAAACTAGACTCATATGGATGTTAAACAAGAACTTATTCTGGTAAAGAGTGCAACAGATAGCAACTCATACATTCAAGGTGCTCACGAGGAGAATCAGATCATCATCAATAAAATTATATGCAATATGCTACATATCACTGTGGTAGACGTGGAGCGTTTGATGCTTTTAAATGTTCTGAATGCCCGTTTATATCTGCTATTAGCTTTCCGCTCATGGGAGGTTATTGAGTATCCGGTGTTACTGACAGCGAGCAGACAAACATGGGCTATTAAAACCTACGTGCAGCTGGAAACACTGACATTCATCATACTTGCATTTCAGACCAATAGGGGGGGAATTTAGCAAATGATTCCACCATACTTGGCAACTGTAATTTAAGTAATGTCAGAGTCTACTTGAATTCAGAATTCTATCCGTATAACAATTTACTACTACACTTGGACCAGAATGTATACAGTCTAGCATTTGACATGTATGCAAGGTTCCGTGCTTCTTACTATGAAGATGTTGAAGAGGAAGGATGCTTAATCAGTCCACGGAAATTGAATGAGATGGCACCAATAATCGTAATAGATTGTTCTATGCAAATGAAATAATTAGATCAAGATCAATAGATGTATGAATCGAATTTGAACTCTCTTAAAATTTTCCGGAACACACTGCGGTTTATGCTCTAACTCTACATGAGCGTGTAATTAGCTACTTCCCATTTACTGATGTTGTGCAGCGTGCTGTATAAATGACCAACTGCTGTGGCATGCTCAGAGCATTTCACAATGACAACTTGCAGTGTGAACGTCGTTTCCGACATTCAAGGTTTCTATGATGATGAATGCAGACGGTTCATACTTAAAGGTGTAGCATTAATAGCACACACATAAGGCGATAATAGAGAAATTCACAGCAAGAATTGCATCACGAAGACTTTTCGAGGATGTGAACTGTGCTAAAACACGGAGGAGTGCAAATTAGTTTTAACACGTTTCTTCCATGGACTCCACTGGGACGATCCGGGTATACCTTATAAAGATATGATGACGTCAGTTCGAATATTTAATCATCCTGATAGTATCATCAAGTCAAAGGCAGCCAGAAGATCACATGAATGCAGCAAATCTTGAAGTTTGCATCTATTCATGATCTGGAATTCCACGGGTGCCCTGCTTTTCATCAACTCAAGAAGAATGTGTGTGAAACTAGTATTGTACGTGCTTAGGAAGATGCAAAATTACTTTTAAGTTGGATTAATGAAACAAATGAATTTTTTACCTCACATTCTTTGTTTTCCTTTCTTTCTACCTAGCTCCCACTTAGATAATAAGTAGTTTTGTCCAGATCCCACGTCTGTGGCTTTGTTCAAGCACAGGTGATATAATTTCAGACATGTTTGCTATCTGTCTTTGGAAGCGCACATAATGAGGCGCCGCCTGTTCCCGATAACCTTTATGTTCTGCATGGTAGGCGAAATCCCATGTAATTATTACATATATTTTGTTTTCTTTCATCTTAAGTGACACCTCCTTAATGCGTCCAACTAATACCTTGTGCATCTTACACAGCCTTTGTATACAATTTTAAGGGCAGGGATTTCTGAAATAACACAAAGTCGTGTAGTAACGAATAACAATCTTTTATTCTGACATAAATATTCACAGTAGCAATACAGCTTCACGGCCACAAATCTTGTTGTTTTTACAACACACGAAGTAATACTGCTTTTAAATTCACAGTTCTTCTTACTATTGGAAATTTTTTTATTCACAGTTCTTGGTTTCACAGATAATAGGACTGGCTGAAAAAATTTTTTGCTTTACGTTGCAGTACTGATTACAACTATCAGAGAGGTACAGTTTCTCTTGCACTAACGCTATAACTATTACTAGTGAAGACTTCATTTGTACATTGAACTGGTCGGTTCTAAACATTTTCCATCTCAAGCAGCACTTAATAATAAAATGAAATGCTTGGCCAAAAATGTTCATCCTAAACAGGAGCACTAAAATGAACTGGGAGGAACTTACACTTAAAACTAATATGACTTGGTCAGCAAACTGTAGGTGAAGCTTAAAAATTATTGTATTTACACAGCACTCACATAATCACGCATGCACATGAAGCGCAAAAGAAAGAAATACGTTGAACTACTTTTTCCCTTCATTTGCATTTCTTAACTCCTTTTGATGATTTTAATCCTATTTTTAATCTTTTTCATGTATGTTGCTCTTTTTAACGTTTTTTTATAATTTTATAATTTTTTCCCAGGACGTGGTGAATATATATTCATGCATACATAGTATGCTACAAATTCAGAAATAAAAGAAGCGGAATACACAGCCATACATGTATACACAGCCATACACAGGCATACACATTCAAACACACTTACAAGCATGCACACAGACACATAAGAAATCACACATGTAGACACAGCATACATCACACACTTACAATATTTACACTTTGATAAAAGAGCCGTATTATTAGGTACAAGCTGTCACTCTACCAGCTACTCACTCTTTGTCATTCACACCATCGGAGTCCCCCATTTCCCCTTGCAGTTCAAGTGAGTAGTGTGAGTAATGGAGGGTTTTGATCCCGTCATCGCAAATGGATCTTTGATCGTCATGAGGTGGCAATTTCGACTTTAGATTGCAGCACAGTGTACACCTCGTGACCTCACAATCGAATACTAGTTTGCTGTAGCAAATGCGGAGGTTGCGGCGGAGTACCGCGAACACCAACGTACAAGCGCTGCAAATAGTCTTCGACTGTGAGGACACGTGATGCTGCATGTTGCACACCCTTAGTTCGCCTCTGGGTGGCTCCATCTATTGTACGATATGCATAAATTTTGGATCTTCGAGCCACCAAATCCATAATTGGCAATGCATCCACCTCATCTTTCATTATGTCGATAACCATCTTATTCTGAGGAACAATATCGTAAGGATTATCGGCTGTGTATCTCGATGTGTCGAATTCATTACTGTGACACCTAATTACTTGATATAGATCGCAGTTCTTCACCCAATAGATGAAGCTGTCTGTACCCATATAAAGTAACTTTGGTTTCACAACACATTGTCGAAGCGGTACATGTGGACTTTGAGGATTTCCAGTATATACATATCCAAATAAATAAGTTTCATAAATTCTCTTGAAACCTTATACATCTCCACAGCAACAAAGTTTTCATTGAAAATAGTGATCCACTTAAAATTTGGTGTGGTGATGCACTTTCTTATGCCACAAAGGCCCTAACCAAATATCGCCTTCATTTCCTACATTTTGCATGATTTTACAAAAATTGAATTATCCATTAATTTATAAAAATCTTTTTCGAAACCACTAGTCGCGCCCCCCCCCCCTCTTTCCTCTTTCAATTCAATACACTCCTTCAACAAGGGGACAGAGGGAAGGTGGTAGTCAGGGTCATTCTATGTAGCTCCAGCCCTAAGCTGAGACACTGATGGAGTGATGGAGATTATGATGATGGATTATGTACCTCTGCTTGTGTCCAACAGTGGTCATCCATGTAGGGATAGTGCTGCCTCACGGAACTTGTTGCTTTGGACATAACGGAAAGTCACTTGTCATTTCATGCATACTAACAGGATATATGAGGTCTACCTTCACCGCATACCCTACATTAGAATCAGCTGCTAGACTCAATATTTTTCCGCTGATTCCCTCTAATTCGTTTCCAGACAGCCACTGAAACCCACCAACCGGCAGTGGCTGCATCTTGGCTTGTCGTTATCAGTTATTTACATCCAAATATAGAATATAACGTGAATGGAGAGATGCATTGAACCCGCACCTATACATGAATTATTTTCCTTGGCGTGTCTAGGAACACACTGGAAAAGTCCTCCATAGATCCCACGCTCAAAGAAAAGAAACTTATCAGTATTAGTCAAAAGTGGCGCCTCGTTTTCTCGAGAATTATATCCCAGGACAACCCAGGTGCCGTGTAATAGAACGCGGGGTCCAGAGGGTACATGGCCATGCATACACTCAGGAACTTTTCGAGAACATTTGCAAGTAAGCACACGTCGGTGTCCATTTATAGTCTTGCATATTCACCCAAATTGCGAATGTTGAATTCCCTCTAGACATTCACGGCATGCTCATATTCCGCACTAGTTATAGCATCGCCTGTGAGAGTACTGGTAAATGCAGATATGTCTGGTAACCTGGTTTAGTCGAGATTCGCTCCACTATCCCGGTACTCATAAGGGAAAGATCCTTTCCTAGTCACAAGCTGAAACTTTTCCTCATCAGGGTTGCACATCAGGTGACATGTAAATTCTCCTGAGGTACAGTTTCAACGAGCTTTTGGAGTGGCGCCCGCATAAAACGTAGCATCGCAAGGAAGCGGAGCGTAATTTTTGGCGTCATTTGTTTGGAGAATTAAATATATTTCTCAACGTTCTCGGGCAGGGCACTGACCTGATTTTTATTCCAACCAAAATCAGGCAATTACTGAATTAGAAAGTGAGAGTCATACTCATTTAAATAATGGAAAAAAGGGGTATGTGCATTTGTAACTGATACTTCAAGTTGCATACATTGTGAACTGCGCCGCGGAAGTTCCCCTTAACATGAGAGTAGTCCTTACATGGAGGTTTAGCTTTTCTATCTAACGGCAGCCCACAAATATGACAACCGCATCATTGTATAATTTTTATCCTCCTCTGATTTGGTCATCGAGTTGTTGTGCTGTAAAACCTATCAACATCCCATGAGAGTTTTTGAAGCTCAGTGAGCAACCGAACTGTAGGATTATTCCCAACATAAGACTCAAAGCGGTTAAGACCTGAATCATATGAGCATGCAAGTTGGTAAGGTGCCACATATGGTACTTGCGGCAGCTTAAGTGAGGTGGTATGTGAGGCTAAGGTGTTTCCTTCACAGCAGGTGATAGGGACAAGGATACATTCGAAATAAGTGTACGTAACAAACAGACATCATTCCTGTTTGTGAGCATTCTTGAATTTAATGAACTTGGTTTCTTCTGTAGGCATAACAACACGTACCGGTTCCTTGGATTCACAGTCCTTCAGATGCGTTTTTAAATACTTTCTTTCCATAAGGTATTTAGACCCCTGAAGCAAACGCATTTTTTATGTTCATGTTTCGACAGTTGTCTGTAAAGAATGCAGGACACATCTTTGATCCATACATAATGCTGACTGTCACCTTCAGAGAAGAGCAGCATGTTTACATGAAGATCACACTCAACTCCATGTTTCAAGAAATGTAGTGGCCCAAATACAGTATACTTGTCCTGCTCATCTGCCTTGTTTTTCTGCTTCTTCAAGCCATAAAACTGAACCGCTATTCTGGGATTTTGTGACTCAAATTTTGGTATGCCCTGAATATTTACGGTGAACTCGATACCTTCAAAATTATAACATCTGGAGATTTTATTCTTTGGTACATTGTAGGATGTTGTGTGATTGGGATGGTATCTGTAATGCAATTTCTCTCACAGGCCAGGACTGACCATGCAAAACAAGCCTTATCCTTCTAATTTTGAACGTTAATGGTTCAAATGGTTCTGAGCACTATGGGACTTAACATCTATGGGCATCAGTCGCCTAGAACTTAGAACTACTTCAACCTAACTAACCTAAGGACATCACACAACACCCAGTCATCACCCAGAGAAAATCCCTGACCCCGCCGGGAATCGAACCCGGGAACCCGGGCGTGGGAAGCGAGAACGCTACCGCATTGAACGTTAATACAAGCCTGCTTGTTGTTAATATCCTCAGGGATTTTGATATAAATGGACCCTTCCTTTAACGAATCATAGACGTGAATTTGGCCTGGCAACGGAAGACAGCAAAACTAAAGCTGAAATTTTAAATTTAGCATTTGAGAAATCTTTCACGCAGGAGGATCGTACAAACATACCGCCGTTTGAGTCTCGTACTGATTCCCGTATGGAGGACATAGTTTTAGACATCCCTGGGGTTGTGAAGCAGCCGAATGGGTTGAAAATAAATCGCCAGGTCCTGATGGGATTCCATTTCGGTTTTACAGAGAGTACTCTACTGCATTGGCTCCCTATTTAGTTTGCATTTATCGCGAATATCTTGCCCAACGTAAAGGCCCGAGTGACTGGAAAAAAGCGCAGGTGACGCCTGTATATAAGAAGGGTAGAAGGACGGATCCTGAAAATTACAGACCAATATTCTTAACATCGGTTTATTGCAGGATTCTCGAACATATTCTCAGTTCGAATATAATGAATTTCCTTGAGACAGAGATGTTGCTGTCCATGCATCAGCACGGCTTTAGAAAGCATCGCTCCTGCGAAACTCAACTCGACCATTTTTCACATGATATCTTGCGAACCATGGATGAAGGATATCAGACGGATGCCATATTCCTTGACTTCCGGAAAGTGTTTGACTCGGTGCCCCACTGCAGACTCCTAACTAAGGTACGAGCATATGGGATTGGTTCCCAAGTATGTGAGTGGCTCGAAGACTTCTTAAGTAATAGAACCCAGTACTTTGTCCTCGATGGTCAGTGTTCATCGGAGGTGAGGGTATCATCTGGAGTGCCCCAGGGAAGTGTGGTAGGTCCGCTGTTGTTTTCTATCTACTTAAATGATATTTTGGATAGGGTGGATAGCAATGTGCGGCTGTTTGCTGATGATGCTGTGGTGTGCGGGAAGGTGTCGTCGTTGAGTGACTGTAGGAGGATACAAGATGACTTGGACAGAATTTGTGATTGGTCTAAAGAATGGCAGCTTACTCTAAGTATAGATAAATATAAATTAATTCAGATGAATAGGAAAAAGAATCCTGTAATGCTTGAATACACCATTAGTAGTGTAGCGCTTGACACAGTCACGATGATTAAATATTTGTGCGTAACATTGCAGAGCGATATGAAGTGGGACAAGCATGTAACAACGGCAGTTGTGGGGAAGGCGGATAGTCGTCTTCGGTTCATTGGTAGAATTTTGGGAAGATGTGGTTCATCTGTAAAGGAGACCGCATATAAAACACTAATACGACCTATTCTTGAGTACTGCTCGAGCGTTTGGGATCCCTATCAGGTCGGATTGAGGGAGGACATAGAAGCAATTCAGAGGCGGGCTGCTAGATTTGTTACTGGTAGGTTTGATCATCACGCGAGTGTTACGGAAATGCTTTAGGAGCTCGGGTGGGAGTCTCTAGAGGAAAGGAGGTGTTTTTTCGTGAATCGCTACTGAGGAAATTTAGAGAACCAGCATGTGAGGCTGACTACAGTACAATTTTACTGCCGCCAACTTACATTTCGCGGAGAGACCACAAAGATAAGATAAGAGAGATTAGGGCTCGTACAGAGGCATATAGGCAGTCATTTTTCCCTCGTTCTGTTTGGGAGTGGAACAGGGAGAGAAGATGCTAGTTGTGGTACGAGGTATCCTCCGCCACGCACCGTATGATGGATTGCGGAGTATGTATGTAGATGTAAATGTAGATTTGGAAGTCGAGGTGTGCTACTTGGCTGAGTGTTTTAGATGACTATCTTACTTCCATCTCGGAAAACTGAGCGAGCATAGCACCCAAGGTGGATTCAAGATACTACTCGGCGATTGATATAATACCATGATCACCCCTATCACCCCAAATGTAGTGCACGCTTTTCTCCTCAGCGGTATCTTGTTGTTTGGAACGATGAGTCAACTCGCAGCAGGTGCTCTTTCTGCAACATATTTTCAGAAAGCTGACTGGGTCGCGATATTCCGCGGCCGGATTCTTGATTATAGTGAATGAGATGCACCGCTCAAAGGCTCTAGCAACTGCTGAGTATTCTAGAGGGGTCATCACACTGCTAATCTAATGTCCTTCACTATCAGATGGGATAGAGCACTACCGCTAGCAACAGGTTCATTATTACTAACACTAAAGCTAGCAGACAACTGCGTCCACCTGGTGGAACACTGTGTTGGGTAGGAGGCGCCTACTGGGGTGAGGGGTGCGCGCTTAGGCACACAAGCCTTTTGCTGCCAGCGACGGCGAACAGTAGGATCCTGAGCAGGAGGAGGTAGCCGTGCTGAGCGTCTGTGGGAGCACCCAGGCTGTGGAGAGAGCGCTCGTTGAAGCTACTGCATGTTGGAGCCTTCACCACCGCCAGCCCGGGGGGTGGGAGTCCGTTGCTCTGACCGGACCATCCAGAGGGTATGCGGTGGTGTGGGGGACGGCACAGTAGTGCCTGCAGCTGCATAGGCTGCCCCTTTGATCAGCCATGAGTGGCACTTAGGACGGCACTGCACGTCGCTTCCGTGCATGTTTGATGCCTGCCCCCACAGACACTGCTCTAAGTGCCCATGCGACAGTGAGCTGTTGTGGTGGTGTCCTTCGTGATATGTCTGTAACATACGAATACTGGAAAAATATTAATGCTGAAGATTTTTTAAAAATACAGACTGTGAAAAAATAACAACAATTAAGTACAACAGCTTTCCAGAATAATAATTATATACTATAATGATGTTTGCATTATAATCAACTTTTACTCTCTGGGCCCCAGGATTAGGCAGTCTAGTCGATTTTCCTGCTAATTCTCCACCCAATCAAAGATTTCCTCCTCCTCATCCAACAGTGCGAGATAGCACTGCCTTTCAGCACTGACATGTCATGCGTTCACTCCAGTATTTCACCCTCATTGGAACTATCGTTGTAGAGCCACTGATCCATCTCACGGAAGTTGTCTACTACAAGATACTGATTATAAGAAACAACAACAAAAAACCTATACTGAAATTGCCTACAGCGAGGTATTGATTATACATAGGTATTAAAATCCATGGAGAAGAAATAAAAACTTTAAGGTTTGCCGATGACATTGTAATTCTGTCAGAGACAGGAAAGGGCTTTGAAGAGCAGTTGAACGGAATGGACAGTGTCTTGAAAGGAGGATATATGATGAACTTCAACAAAAGCAAAACGAGGATAATGGAATGTAGTCAACTTGGGTGATCCTGAGAGAATTAGATTAGGGAATGAGA
The DNA here is from genome assembly GCF_023864345.2 of Schistocerca serialis cubense. NCBI lineage: Eukaryota > Metazoa > Arthropoda > Insecta > Orthoptera > Acrididae > Schistocerca > Schistocerca serialis. The sequence goes on from NC_064638.1 coordinate 316,668,647, forward strand.
CACGTAAAGTAGTAAAGGAGTTTTGCTATTTGGGGAGCAAAATAACCGATGATGGTTGAAGTAGAGAGGATATAAAATGTAGACCAGGGCCGGCCAAACGCTGCACAGTGTGCAGACGTGCGGAAGTGCTGCACATGTGCGCACGTGTGCGACAGCGAGCTACAGCGACATCTGTTATTAGACATGTGTCCTAAATGAAAGGCGGCGGCTCCACATCCCTGTTTAAGTGGTACAAGCAAGAGCGCAACATACCCAGTCTCGTTTACCCCTGGCAACCGTAACCTTAACAGAGAAGTACTGAGAAATGGCAGGTACTGTGAAAAAGCAAAGAACAGAAGATCTATGTTCTCAGTCGTTTCGATCAAGCATCAGTGATGAAAGTCTCCCGCAACTGCTTGCGGGAGCCGTGCTTTTGTGCCCGATATTAGCTATATCATTTCTCATTACCAGTGATAAACGTGTTTGCATTTATTCCTTTCATAATTCCTTTCACAATTAAAAAGTATTGTTTACTAACTGTGCATTTTTGCCTCATTCTGCCCCATGTTACATTATTATCAGGAAAATTGGTCATTAAACCGATTGTTGTATACTAACATTTAAGTTATTTTTTATTTTTTTTATTATTAAATGTGTGAATGTCTACTCTCAGCTGAAGTCGATAAAACATAACATTCATCTAATTGCCGGTTATTATGCAGATTTCAGACGGAACTGATGAAAGATATAGCAATAATGGTACAGGTGATCATCGAGAGGTCTGCGGTTGTCATTCTGTTCAGAGGTCAGTGAGACAGAAATTATGTGGGTGTCACTGAGGGCACCGAGAATTAGTTATAGGAAACCTTGCATTGGTTTAACGTTATTTGAAATCATGACTAAGGTTCATTCGAAGTCGCTAAGTGCTCTCTTTCTTAAATACTAGATCAAAAACATTACGCGTATTTACATGCCGTCAGTCAAGCTGCCTTAATAAAAACCCACGGTTGTTAACTGTATTACTTGTCTTACTGGGTTACACTGTTAACATAAAAGTAGACGTCTCAATGAGTAGACTGTGACAGTATTTTAAATGTTTAATACGCGAAATACCTTCCCATGGCTGGCTTGCAAGCTGTGGAAAGAGCACTAGAATGCGCCGGTACAGAGTATCCCAGCAAGTGGATAAAGCGACATCTGTACGTCGGAACATGCACTACGTGAACGCTGACGGCTGCGGCGTGCACGCTGTGACCCGGAAGTTGCACATGTGCAGGAGCACCGCACGCGTGCAGAATTTCTGGCCGGCCCTGATGTAGACTGGCAATGGCAAGGAAAGCATTTCTGAAGAAGAGAAATTTGTTAAGATCGAGTATCAATTTAAGTGTGAGGAAGTCGTTCCTGAGAGTATTTGTATGGGGTGTAGCCATGTATGGAAGTGAAACATGGACGATAAATAGTTCGGACAAGAAGAGAATAGAAGCTTTCGAAATGTTGTGCTACAGAAGAAAGCTGAAGATTTGATGGGTAGATCATATAACTAATGAGGGGGTATTGAATAGAATTGGGGAGAAGAGGAGTTTGTGGCACAACTTGACTAGGAGAAGGGATCGGTTGGTAGAACAAGTTTTGAGGCATCAAGGGATCACCAATTTAGTACTGGAGGGCAGCGTGGAGGGTAAAAATCGTAGAGGGAGACCAAGAGATGAATACACTAAGCAGATTCAGAAGGATGTAGGCTGCAGTACGTACTGGGAGATGAAGCAGCTTGCACAGGTTAGAGTAGCATGGAGAGCTGCATCAAACCAGTCTCAGGACTGAAGACCAAAACAACAACAACTACGAAAAAATAAAAAGTTTATACCAGATGGAAGGATGACTCCGTCTTTCTCGACGCATACCGCTGCTAGATTCTCAACCTTCTTTTGCTCCGTAGCAACATCTACAACAATGAAAAATATATGCCTCACACAACTGTATACGAAGAAATAAAGAAATATCTAACAGGAATATATTACAAATGTACTTACGTTCTTGCTGCACTTCGGTCTCCATCAGCTGTTCAAGGTCAGTCAGCTGCCGCTCTAATACTGCAACAGTGAGATCAAATATTTTATAAGCACTTGTTACTATCTGAATACATCAAGAGCTTGCTGGCGACTTTCAGCTTCCAGCTGATGCTCCAATTTAACCAGCATTTTGGGAATGAATGCTAAAATAGCAAGAAATAAGAACTTTTATAGTCACTTGTTACGAAAATGTATCACAATCTCGAAAAATGTGAATACTTTGCTATCCAATTTTATAACTGTCCCAATTTAAGCTCATATTTTTGTATAAACATATATGGAATTTGCCCTTAGTTTGGACGTTTCCCATCACCAGTGCCTCTGGGATCGCTATTGGCCATTTCCTATTACAACAATCACAAGGACACGACTAGGCACAGTCAAAGACTGATGTTGGTTTTGATGGTGGTTTGGCTTTATACACCTTCGACTTCACCCTCTGTTTTACAGAGCACCAATAGGAACTCAAAATGCTCTACCAGTAAGTTATAACTTGCCTTCTTTTTCTTTAAACAGTCTGAAGAAGGCTTGCTGCAGATGACTCGGAAACATAACGCTGCTGTGAGGGAGAAAAAATTTCTGTGACAAACAGATAAAGGGAACAATCGAAAACATCCTTTGTTTGCTGGCAAGTGGCTGTATGTGGCTATGTGGCTGGAAAGTTGGACGCAGCTTCTATCTGTAGAAAAGCACTCTTTGTTAATTCTGAAACCAACAGATGAGCTGGCGCTTCCGCTCCAGCTGCATCACTAAATGTTGATGTTAGCTTTCGTTAGGGCACAGCTGTGAGAGGAGGACGCTAAACCTTGAAACCAAATCTACTGTTCATGGTAGAAGCCCGCCTCCACTTGCCTAGGGAATGGCAACTTACATTACAACAATCTGTCGATTTTTCTTTGACTACTGGCTGGCTGCTGCAGCCCCGCCCCCCCCCCCCCCCCCCTTCCCTGTGGCACCGTATGGAAGCTGAGGATGGGACCGGTAATGACAGTCCACCATCAGAGCAAGTCCCCTCACGGGAGAGTCACGACTGCACGATGCACTACATGTAGCACCTGGCAGAGCGTCCGTAGTATATATTACATTCGAAACGTAAATAAGAGTATCCAAGCCCTATGATACGCAAACTACGATCTCTGCAGTACATAAGCACCGATTTCCGATCCTCTGATTTTTTTTCGATTTCTACCACCTATCCCCTATTTATAAACAATTTCCATCTACAATTTCCATTAATATTACGTTTTCTGAAATGACAACTGAATTTTACATCGAAAATTAGATTTTACCTCGAAAATTCAAAATTCCCACCAGAACTCGAAATTTCCGCCAGTATGGTGGGGGGGAAGAGGAAGGGTGAGGACGGGGTGGAGACCCAAGTTCGGGCTGAGGAAAACACATTGCGTCACCTGGAGGCGGGGGTGTTGGGTGTGTGGCGGGTGGGGCTGGTGGGTAATTAATTGATCAGTTGAATTAAGTCGCATATCAATTTGAAATAAAATCTGAGGTGGTGAAACCCGTGCCCTACTACTTATGATGAAGTCGGCGTATCCCTTGGCGCGTGCCAAGCAATTTTTTGTTGTTGTGTTTTTGGCATGAGACGTGTAGCAGCAAAGTTTGTTCCGAAACTGTTGACTTTCGGCCAAAAACGACGTCACGTAGACATCGCTCAGGAATTGCTGAATGAAGTGGACAAGTATGCAGAACTTGTAACGAAGGTCATAACAGGTGATGGAACATGGATATACGGGTGTGCCATCGAAACCAAAGCCCAGTCGTCCCAATGGAAACTGCCCTGAAGAACGAAGACCGAAACAAATTCGACAAGTTCGATCAAACCTGCATTTCTTCTTCCTGTTTACTTCGATTACAATGTGATGGTGTATCATGGTGGTATGGTCAATAAGAAATGCTACCTGGAAGCTATGCACCGTTTACATGAAAACAGTCCGAAGAAAACGAAAAGAAAGAATGTGGATAAATCACTCCTGGAACCGGCATCATGATAATGCTCCGGCTCACACACGCTTGCTCGTGACATTTTGGCAAAAAAAAAAAAAAGCTCTTTAAGTTGCCTCAGCCACCATGTTTGCAAGACATGCCTCCGTGCGAATTCTTTCTATTCCGCAGGCTGAACAGAACTACGAAAGGACGTCGTTTTGCCACCACTGACGAGATAGGAACAGAATCCCTTAAGGAGCTGAACACACCAAGGCATCATCAGCAAACAACAGCAGATTTCTGCCTACTCTGTCCGTCAAATCATTTATCTATATAGAGAACAACAGCAGTCCTGTCACATTTCCCTGGAGCATTCTTGACAATACCCTTGACTTTGATGAACACAAATACTGGGTTCTGCAGTGAAGAGCCAAAGAATCTGGTACATCTGCCTAAATATAGTGTATCGTCCCCGCGAGCACGCAGAACTGCCGCAAAACGACGTGACACGGACAAGACTAATGTCCAAAGTAGTGCTGGAGGGAATTGACACCATTAAACCTGAAGGGCTGTCCATAAATCCATAATAGTAGGAGGGGGTGGAGATCTCTTCTGAACTTCACGTTGCAAGGCATCCAGATATGCTATGTACTGTTCATGTTCGGGGAGTTTGGTGGCCAGTGGAAGTGTTTAAACTCAGAAGAGTGTCCCTGGAGCCATTATGCAGCAATTCTGGACGTGTGGTGTGTCGCATTTTCCTGCTAGAATTGCCCAAGTCCGTCGGAATGCACAATGGACGTGAATGGATGCAGGTGATCAGACAGGATGCTTACGAACATGTCACCTGTGAGAGTCGTATCTAAACGTAACATGGGTTCCGTATCACTCCAACTGCACATGTCCCACACTATTACAGAGCCTCCACCAGCTTGAACAGTCCCCTTCTGACATACAGGGTCCATGGATTCCGTGGATTCATGAGGATGTCTCCATAGTCGTACACGTCCATCCACTCGATACAATTTGAAACGAGACTCGTCCTACCACACAATATGTTTCCAGTCATAAACAGTCCAATGTTGGTGTTAACGGGCCCAGGCGATATGTAAAGCTTTGTGTCGTGCAGTCATCAAGGGTACATGAGAGGGGTTTCGGGTCCGAAAGCCCATATCTATGATGTTTTGTTGAATGGTTCGCATGCTGACACTTGTTGGTGGCCTAGCATTGATATCTGCAGAAAATTACAGAAGGGTTGCACCTCTGTCGCGTTGAACGATTCTCTTCAGTCTTCGTTTATCCCTGTCTCGAAGGCTGTCTCCCCGGTCGGAGGTATGTCGAAGATTTGATGTTTTACCGAATTCCCGATATTCATGGTACACTTGTGAAATAGTCGTACGGAAAAATTCCCACTTCATCGCTACCTCGGAGATTCTGTGTCCCATCGCTCGTGTGCCGACTATAATACCACTGTCAAACTCACTAAATCTTGATAACCTGCCGTTGTAGCAGCAGTAACTGATCTAACAAATGCGCCGGACACTCGTTGTCTTATATAGGCGTTGCAGACTGCAGCGCCGTCTTCTGCTTGTCTACATCTCTCTGTATTTGAATACACATGCCTATACCAGTTTCTTTGGCGCTTCAATGTAGTACTTGAGAAGTCTTCGCGCCACTCACATATCTGTGAACTTATTCCATGTGCTCTTACTTCCTTTAACAGCCAGCAAGGGGGGAGGGGGAAGGCACCACGTAAAATACTTTCCTGAAGTCTAGAAATATGGAATCTGCCTGTTGCCCTTAATCCATTGTTCGCAGAATATCGTGTGAGGAAAGGGCAAGCTGATCTTCACACGGGCGGTTCTTTCTAAAGCACGCTGATTCGTGGACATAAGCTTCTTAGTCCAAAGGAAGTTTATTGTATTCGAACTGAGAATTTGTTCAAGGATTCTGCATCAAACCGAACTTAGGCATAGTGGTCTGTAATTCTGCGGGTTCGTTCTTTTACCTTTCTTATATACTGAAGTAACCTGGGCTTTTTTCCAGTCGCTTGGCGAGAGAGTCACGATAAATGCAGGATGTGTAAGGGGCCTGTGCCGTAGAGTACTCTTACCATAATCTTTCTTTAGTTCTCTATGCCATGGATGCGTATTAGTAAGTCTTCCACACGAGAGTCCGTCCGATAGTGAAATGAAGGTATGTCTGTACAATTTCTCTGCGTGAAGGGTTTCTTGAACGTGAAATTTAAGACTTTGGCTTTCGTTTTGTTATCTTCAACTGACATACCAAATTAGTCAATTAGGGACTGAATAGAAGCCTTAGACCCACTTAGCGATTTACATCAGATCAGAATTTTCTCGGTTTCTCTGCCAGATCTTTTGCTAAGGTTGACAGTGGTAGTTCTACGCTTGACGCATAGATATTTTAACACATGCACTACTAACCTCCGCTTGTCGTCATTTGTGCGCTCGCTTTCGAACCGAGAGTGCAAAGCCTCTGCTTCCTCAACGTCCTCTGAATTTCGTTATTGAACTACGGTGGATCTTTCCCATCCTCTATCCACTATGTACCCGTGGTCTAGGGGTGCTCAGCGTGTTCGGTGAGAGGGTTATCTGCCCTCGTAACAAAAAGACTGAGTTAATCCATCAACAACGAACTTAAACGGAAGTCTTACGACGTCCGCCCCGAGCAGATTCAGCCAACAAAAGCGAACAAAATGAGATAAAAAAAAGGGGGTAGCGTCTTTGACTCATAATCAAAACGTTTTCGGTCCCGGGTTGGATCCCCGCCACTGCCTAAATTTTGATAAATAATCACAATTGGCGGCCGAAGACTTCCGGCGTAAGAAGTCAGCCTCGTTTTGCCAACGGCCTTGTCAAAGAGGGCGGAGGAGCGGATATAGGTTCAGGGCACTCTCTTGTCCTAGGGGTGGGAAATTGCCCCTAAAGGCGGAAGAATCAGCAATGATCAACGACATGAGGATGCAGAAGGCAATGGAAGCCACTGCATTAAAGACACGTAACGTGTATCCACAGGACATGTGGCCTGTAATTGAAGGTGTCATGATGATCTCTCCATTGGCAAAAGATTCCGGAATAGTCCCCCATTCGGATCTCCGGGAGGGGACTGCCAAGGGGGAGGTTACCATGAGAAAAAGATTGAATAATCAACGAAAGGATAACGTTCTACGAGACGGGGCGTGGAATGTCAGGAGCTTGAACGTGGTAGGGAAACTAGAAAATCTGAAAAGGGAAATGCAAAGGCTCAATCTAGATATAGTAGGGGTCAGTGAAGTGAAGTGGAAGGAAGACAAGGATTTCTGGTCAGATGAGTATCGGGTAATATCAACAGCAGCAGAAAATGGTATAACAGGTGTAGGATTCGTTATGAATAGGAGGGTAGGGCAGAGGGTGTGTTACTGTGAACAGTTCAGTGACCGGGTTGTTCTAACCAGAATCGACAGCAGACCAACACCGACAACGATAGTTCAGGTATACATGCCGACGTCGCAAGCTGAAGATGAACAGATATAGAAAGTGTATGAGGATATTGAAAGGGTAATGCAGTATGTAAAGGGGGACGAAAATCTAATAGTCATGGGCGACTGGAATGCAGTTGTAGGGGAATGAGTAGAAGAAAAGGTTACAGGAGAATATGGGCTTGGGACAAGGAATGAAAGAGGAGAAAGACTAATTGAGGTCTGTAACAAGTTTCAGCTAGTAATAGCGAATACCCTGTTCAAGAATCACAAGAGGAGGAGGTATACCTGGAAAAGGCCGGGAGATACGGGAAGATTTCAATTAGATTACATCATGGTCAGACAGAGATTCCGAAATCAGATACTGGACTGTAAGGCGTACCCAGGAGCAGATATAGACTCAGATCACAATATAGTAGTGATGAAGAGTAGGCTGAACTTCAAGACATTAGTCAGGAAGAATCAATACGCAAAGAAGTGGGATACGGAAGTACTAAGGAATGACGAGATACGTTTGAAGTTCTCTAACGCTATAGATACAGCAATAAGGAATAGCGCAGTAGGCAGTACAGTTGAAGAGGAATGGACATCTCTAAAAAGAGCCATCACAGAGGTTGGGAAGAAAAACATAGGTACAAAGAAGGTAGCTGCAAAGAAACCATGGGTAACAGAAGAAATACTTAAGTTGATTGATGAAAGGAGGAAGTACAAACATGTTCCGGGAAAATCAGGAATACAGAAATACAAGTCGCTGAGGAATGAAATAAACAGGAAGTGCAGGGAAGCTAAGACGAAATGGCTGCAGGAAAAATGTGAAGACATTGAAAAAGATATAATTGTCGGAAGGACAGACTCAGCATACAGGAAAGTCAAAACAACCTTTGGTGACATTAAAAGCAACGGTGGTAACATTAAGAGTGCAACGGGAATGCCGGCCGCGGTGGTCTAGCGGATCTAGGTGCAAACCCCGGAACCGCGCGACTGCTACGGTCGCAGGTTCGAATCCTGCCTCGGGCATGGATGTGTGTGATGTCCTTAGGTTAGTTAGGTTTAAGTAGTTCTAAGTTCTAGGGGACTGATGATCACAGATGTTAAGTCCCATAGTGCTCAGAGCCATTTGAACCATTTTGCAACGGGAATTCCACTGTTAAATGCAGAGGAGAGAGCAGAGAGGTGGAAAGAATACGTTGAAAGCCTCTATGAGGGTGAAGATTTGCCTGATGTGATAGAAGAAGAAACAGGAGTCGATTTAGAAGAGATAGAGGATCCAGTATTAGAATCGGAATTTAAAAGAGCTTTGGAGTACTTACGGTCAAATAAGGCAGAAGGGATAGATAACATTCCATCAGAATTTCTAAAATAATTGGGGGAAGTGGCAACAAAACGACTATTCACGTTGGTGTGTAGAATATATGAGTCTGGCGACATACCATCTGACTTTCGGAAAAGCATCATCCACACAATTCCGAAGACGGCAAGAGCTGACAAGTGCGAGAATTATCGCACAATCAGCTTAACAGCTCATGCATCGAATCTGCTTACAAGAATAATATACAGAAGAATGGAAAAGAAAATTGAGAATGCGCTAGGTGACGATCAGTTTGGCTTTAGGAAAAGTAAAGGGACGAGAGAGGCAATTCTGACGTTACGGCTAATAATGGAAGCAAGGCCAAAGAAAAATCAAGACACTTTGATAGGATTTGTCGACCTGGAAAAAGCATTCGACAATATAAAATGGTGCAAGCTGTTCGAGATTCTGAAAAAAGTAGGGGTAAGCTATAGGGAGAGACGGGTCATATACAATATGTACAACAACCAAGAGGGTATAATAAGAGTGGACGATCAAGAACGAAGTGCTCGTATTAAGAATGGCGTAAGACAGGGCTGTAGCCTTTCGCCCCTACTCTTCAATCTGTACATCGAGAAAGCAATGATGGAAATAAAAGAAAGGTTCAGGAGTGGAATTAAAATACAAGGTGAAAGGATATCAGTGATACGATTCGCTGGTGACATTGCTATCCTGACTGAAGGTGAAGAAGAATTAAATGATCTGCTGAACGGAATGAACAGTCTAATAAGTACACAGTATGGTTTGAGAGTAAATCGGAGAAAGACGAAGGTAATGAGAAGTAGTAGAAATGAGAACAGCGAGAAACTTAACATCAGGATTGATGGTCACGAAGTCAATGAAGTTAAGGAATTCTGCTACCTAGGTAGTAAAATAACCAATGACGGACGGAGCAAGGAGGACATCAAAGGCAGACTCGCTATGGCAAAAAAGTCATTTATGGCCAAGAGAAGTCTGCTAATATCATATACCGGCCTTAATTTGAGGAAGAAATTTCTGAGGATGTACGTCTGGAGTACAGCATTGTATGGTAGTGAAACATTGACTGTGGGAAAACCGGAACAGAAGAGAATCGAAGCATTTGAGATGTGGTGCTATAGACGAATGTGGAAAATTAGGTGGACTGGTAAGGTAAGGAATGAGGAGGTTCTATGCAGAATCGGAGAGGAAAGGAATATGTGGAAAACACTGATAAGGAGAAGGGGCAGGATGATAGGACATCTGCTAAGACATGAGGGAATGACTTCCATGCTACTAGAGGGAGCTGTAGAGGGCAAAAACTGTTGAGGAAGACAGAGATTGGAATGCGTCAAGCAAATAAATGAGGACGTAGGTTGCAAGTGATACTCTGAGATGAAACGGTTAGCACAGGAAAGGAATTCGTGGCGGGCCGCATCAAACCAGTCAGTAGACTGATGACCAAAAAAAAAAAAAAAAAAGGAAAAATCCACTTACTAGGGACATAATTATCTACACCACTATTTACAATCTGCTTGAACTTTGCCAATAATTTCTCTACGTCCATCTTACTAGAACTAAGTGCTGTTAATTCGTTGTCTAAATGAGATGCTAACGACGGCTTATCTGCTCTGTCTAGCAGAAACACTCTTCTAGCCTTCTTGACTGCTTTATTAACTTTGGTAATCATAGTTGCTATAACAACATCGAAATCGTTAACCACCGTTTCTGTACTGACTTTGCCGATAACATCCGTCCTATTTGTAGCGAGAAGGTTAAAATATTTCAATTGATTGTGGGCTGTCGAGCTAGCTCCTCAAGACAGTTTTCAGAAGACTTGTTTAAAAGCATTTCACATGACTTTCTGTATCCCCACAGTAAATCCATAGACATCCCAGTCTATACTCGGCAGATTAAAGTCACCTACAACTAGTATTGCGCGATTTGGGTATCTACGCGCTATTGACCGTAGACCTTCGTTGAATGACTCTAGAACTGTCACAGCAGAATCGGGTGGTCCCTTAGAAACATGCAACAATTAACTGGGTTTCACCTACACCTGCTATACGCAGCCAGATAAATTCACTGTCACATTCAACTTCGACCTCAAGAGAGACAATATTTTTGTCAATTGCAATGAACACTCCCCCTCCTAAGGCCTCTAATCTATCTTTCCGATATGCGTTCAACGACTCGCTAAATATCTCAGAGCTTTCCACTTCGGCTTTCAGCTAACTCTCGGTCCCAATTATAACTTGTGCGCGAGAACTTTCCTGGAGGGCAGTAAATTCGAGAACTTTACTGCGAATACTTTCACAGTTTACTGATAAAATTGTGACAGTCGAAGTTTATGTACTCTGAACGCCGTTTGACTTCCCTTGCTGCATAACGACTGGCGAGTGTTCATCAGAGCACCTCAAACTACCGCCTAACCTAAAGAACCCTCATGTCTACTCTGCTACCCGTGAAGCTGCTTGGTTTGTATAGTGCACTCCGACCTATCAAGGGGAGTCTTACAAATCCCCACACGATACCGCAGGTCTAGAAATCTGCATCCAAGACCGTCGACAAATCCTTTGGCGGGACCTTCCACTCGGCTCCAAATCAAAGGATCCAGATCAATTCTGGGAACAATGCTACAAATTACCGCCGGCCGTCTGTACGAACTGAGGATGCCGTTAGAACCCATGCGACAGGCGTCGTTGGCGCCGACGTGACCCACAGCTTGCAGGCGAGTGCATCCTGTACGCTCGATAGCCGCTGGCAAGCGCGCCTCCACATCTCGGATGAGGTCCCGGGCAGACACACCAAATGCATATTGGATTTCTTTCCAGCCCTGAAAGCTATTTGCCTAAGAGGCTCCATAATGCGCCTAACACTGGAGCTCCCAATAACTACAATAACCAGTAACCCCTCCTCCCGCCGCCCCTGTGTGCCTGCTCGGACCCTGCTCAAGCAGCGGCCACCTGTCCACTCACAGGGCGAATGGGCGAGGCCAGGCGGCCATGCTACCTCCACATTGGCCCACCGCCTCGAACGACGCGAACGCGTTACCACCTGCCACTCACCCTGCGCCACATTCGCCGCCACCGCTACATCCCGAGGCAGCAGCCTGAAGGTGATTGACCGTAGCCAAAAGTGCATTCAGCTGTTCGCGAACTACGTCCAGCTCCTCCTGCATCCGCACAGAGCGTGCGCACATCCTACCCATCCTAGCAAGACTAGCTGATGTTCAACTTGTTGGCCTCCTAGTGTGTCACCAGTGCACACTGACGCGTTAATGAGAAATGTAGCTGGCTAATCGATGAGCAACTATTGCGGTACAGAGTGAATGAATTTACACTGAAAAAAAAAAAACGCGAAATCAAACCTCTTAAACAGAGAAACAGACAGGAAATTCAATAAATGTTCTACGAGGAAAACGTATGAAAAAGATGAACACTTAACTTACCGCTCTGTAGTCGTATATCAGCTGAGAAATGTAGCTGACTGAGTGTGTTACTAAACGAATGGACTGTTGCTTTAAAAAAAAAAATACAAATGAGTAACTATTGCGCTGCAGACTAAATGAATGTACACTTACAAAAACTTGAGATCAATCTTCTTAAACAGAAAAACACGCGTGAATTTTAACAATTATACTACGAGGAAAACACCCAAAAAGATAAACACTAACTTTTCGTTCTCCAATTTTATATCAGCTGAGAGATGCAGCCTGCGCCATTCAGCATTCGGGTGCGCAATCAACAGCCACAGCTTCATCGGGCAACACTATCTGTTAAGCGAAGTCACTGATATACGAAATGTCGACTAGCCCTTATGCTTCTGTTTGTCTAACTGGATTGACCGAAGCGAGGCGACCCACTGGGTGCCATTGTCTGACTTATCATGATTTGGGCCCGCTCAAGGAATTTCAGTTCCTTTCTTACTATCTCTGACTTCAATAGTTTTAATGACAAGCCCCTTTTTTTCGCAAGTGCGATACCTCTTCTAAAAAGAGAAAATATTTCTTAATGTCTGTTATTCAATGGGCCAAACGTGAGAGGATATGTACAGTAGGCGACAGATGGCATGCCGCCATTTTACCCCTACTCTGATTATGTAACAAGGATTCGAGTACACTGCGAGCTAACATATCAAAGATGTTCGGGCTCACATGCGGTTCCTCTTCGTCGAAATGTCTTGGCTCAAACTCGTCTAGGGTTTGAACAGCACTTGTCTCATTACACCCCCTAAATTAGACACTTGTGACCCTTTGGTTAAATTGTCTGGCTGATGGCAAGTTTGCTACATTGTATGAAACATGCAACGTTAATATAACCTATAACAACAGTAATAATAACATCGGGGGTTAAATTAACGACCCATAAATGACGTAGGCCACACAGTTGCGATCTGGTTAGAATAATGTTTATTTGGAAAGAAAACTAATAGTGAAAGTGTTCGTACTTAGAATTATTATTACTCTCGAGCGCATATCCATTTGACACAGTTCGGTTATTCACAATCTTAACACGAATTACAAGTCCAATACTCCCCTTCGTTAACTATGCATAAAGGTAGAGTTCACACCAGGCGCGTGGCTGCTCACCGCTCAGAGACTATTCCCGCGATACCACACAACGCGAAATTTTCTAAGTCGTTTCACTTCGTAGCTGCCTAAAGATCGACCGTCCACTTTCGCGTCTCCACCAGCACTGTCCCTCTGCCCGTCCCTGGCCGCGTTTCCCGCGCACCGAACATACTTGCTCAACTGACTAGGGCTGTTCCCTTTCCTGAAGCCGTCCATCTGATTGTCTACAGCTTATTATACATTATTTTACATTTTAAAATATTTAAATAACTACAGCTTGACCACTTTCACGTTCTAAATAAAGTAACAATAATACGAGTATCTATTACATAAAAAACGGTAAATTGCAGAATGAGATTTTCACTCTGCAGCGGAGTGTGCGCTGATATATGAAACTTCCTGGCAGATTAAAACTGTGCGCCCGACCGAGACTCGAACTCGGGACCTTTGCCTTTTCGCGGGCAAGTGCTCTACCATCTGAGCAACCGAAGCACGTCTCACGCCCGGTCTCACAGCTTTACTTCTGCCAGTATCTCGTCTCCTACCTTCCAAACTTTACAGAAGCTCTCCTGCGAACAGTCGGCTCTCAGCCGTGGCAGCGTGCGGACGGCCCCGCGCGCCGGCCAGTGCTCCGCTGCAGGCGTTGTTTACTTCCGCGTCGTAGCTTTAAGGCTTGTGTCCGTCCACCGCGAACAACATGTCGAGCGCTTACCGCCGTGCGACCCTTAAAGTTTCCTTCCCAGCTGAACATGCGCGACCTCGTGCACATGAAGTTGAAACGCTCATACGTGAAGAAGTTCATTTAGATCCTAACCACGTTCTCAGAATCCATTTTTCGATCACGAGTAGTGTCGTTCATATTAAAATGACAAACACCGAGGTGTGTGAAGATGTTATTCGCCGCCATGCCAATGGACTTAAGTTCAAATACTCTGATGGTCACGTCGGAGCTGTAACACTTGAACTCGCAGAGTACGGTCAACGCACGATTAGGGTGTTTGAACTACCTTTTGAAGTGCCGAAGTCTCTGCGTTACAACCATACGGTAACGTCATCGGTTACGTAGAGGAAAAATGGCAAACCTTCACGACCTACCATGTCCTTAATGGTGTGCGTCAGGTCAAAATTGAACTGAAAAAACATATACCATCATACCTGACCATTGGCGGGGTGCGAGCCATTGTCATGTACGACGGCCAACCCCGAACATGTGCGGGTTGTGGACAAGAAGGCCACGTCAGATCCGCCTGCATGCGACGCCGCCTGATCCAGACGCCGGTCGGCGAGGAAGCGTCCCAGCGGTGATGACTCAGATCCCTGTCACATACGCCAAGATTGCCCAGGAAGGTAGCACCTCTACACAGTCTTCCTGCTCCGTTGACGTCGTCTGATCAGGTAGATGCAACCGCTCCTGAGATTCCTTCTGAGGTGCCACAGACGCCAGATCCTGACCTGCCGAATCATCGCAGCACTGTGACTGAAAATGCTACTGAGATGGACGTTGATCCGGGAGTGGTACCTACTTCTGCTTTCCTTCAGAGTGGTCCGGAGTCAGACGAAAACCACCCGCAATCGGACTCTGAACGACCTGTTCGAAAACAAGGGTCGACACGAAAGAGAAAGAAACGTAGCCATACACCCCCTGATGAATCCATTCTACGGATGAATACCAGTGATGCAGACCCGAAGATGGACGACAAACCGCTCTTTGATGACCAAAAGTCTGATGCGAAAGACCCGCCACAGGCGACCACTGGCAACGAACACCCCTCCTCACTGGCGCCGTCGCCCCCACAGGTCGACGTTGAAGAGAGCCTATCCGATGAGACGAAAACTACGTCTCCTCTCCACGTGGATGATGTGCACAGCCGATGCCCTACCGCAGTATCAGTCTCCTGGGCAGACGACGTGGAGATTGAAGGGACTGAGGTGGACGCTGCCGATGATGGGGCACCCCCATCGGTTGCGCCCGCTCCCGCGCCCGCAAACTCTCCACAATAGCAGCCTCTTCAGCGGACCGGCAAGATCGACGACCTCTGGCTCCTGAAGAAGAAGCCCCACCTGTGCCTGTGGGACTCCAACACCAGCATTATCGTGTCGCAACGATTAACCTCGCGACCATTCGTACGCCCCACAAACTAGCGCTGCTCCGCGATATGATTTATGATGCGGACATAGATATTACGCTTTTTCAGGAAGTGCATGTCGCCGATTTTTCACCACCACATGGCTTCACAGTGCATCTTTCTCCCGCTTCGGACAACGGTAGTGGTGTTGCCATCATCTTACGCGAAGATCTTCCTGCCGAAGATGTCCTATACCTCCCCAACGGCGGAGGTATGGCCGTTACTCTCTTTGGTGTACGCATCGTCAACATTTATGCGC
The DNA here is from genome assembly GCF_023864345.2 of Schistocerca serialis cubense. NCBI lineage: Eukaryota > Metazoa > Arthropoda > Insecta > Orthoptera > Acrididae > Schistocerca > Schistocerca serialis. The sequence goes on from NC_064638.1 coordinate 316,684,375, forward strand.
CGTCGGGCTCCAGCTACCGTCGTGAACACAATGCCTTCTTCGCGCATGAAGTTACACCCCTTTTTGTGGGACCACACGATGACTGGGTCATGGGTGGAGACTTCAACTGCACCCAGCGACCTCAGGATCAATTGCCGCTTCACTCACCATGCGCAGCTCTGGAAACAGTCGTCACGCGGCTACAATTTGTCGACACGTGGAGACATGTTCATGGTGATCTTTTGGGCTTTACGTACTACACTGCGCACTCCTCTAGCCGACTGGATCGCATCTACATCTCGCGATCCCTAATTCAACACACTCGACAGGCTGAAATCTGGCCTGTTGCTTTTTCAGTTCATGAGGCTTACTTCTGTGATGTTGTTCTCACAAGACAGGCAGTATGGCACGGACGTGATTTATGGAAACTGAACACGGCACTTCTTAATTCACCTGACTGTCGACTTCTAATAGAAGACACTTGGATCACATGTAATAGACGCCGACCCACGTATCCGTCTACCATATCCTGGTGGATCCAGTGTGCAAAACCTGCTCTTCGAAAAACTTTAATCCGGTATGGCAAGGATGTTGTCGCCTGGAGGGAGAGCACTATGGACTTTTACTACAGGATCCTACGAGAATGCTCCACGATGCCAGCCTCCCCTGAGCGCCATACAAGGATGAACCAAGCTAAGGCCCAAATCTGCAATCTCATGCGAAGGCATTTGGAAGGAGCGATAGTACGATCTCGTACTGCTGATCGCATGCCTCATGAACATCCGTCGATGTACCATATCATCCAAGAACGACAAAATCGACGCCGAAAATTGATTCACGTCCTAACAGATCAAGAAGGGCGTCGCTACGTAACCCAATCTGCAATAGGGAATGTGCTTCACGCCCACTACCAGCAGCTCTACGCCGCAATTCCACATTCCCCAGAGTTGATCGAGGAAGTCACAGCTCTACTTCGGTGGTATCCCAGGAGATGCGGCGATTGACATGATGTCAGAGGTGACTGATGATGAAGTCCGCGATGCGATCCGGTTAGGAACCATCAATCGCTCCCCGGGCCCCGACGGTCTTCCCCTCGAATTTTATCGCACCTTCCGTGATTTGTTAGAGTCCACCTTCACCTCCATCTGTCGGGAACTGATGTCTCCGGAAGTACCTGTGCCGGACGCTTTCATTGAAGGAATTATTATTCCTGTACATAAACCGCACGGTGGCAACAGTATCAGTGATTATCGGCCCCTCACCCTCCTTAACAATGATATGAAAATCTTCACTCGCCTTTTGGCAGCACGACTTAAAAACGTTGCCCGATATGTTGTGTCGCCAGACCAAGCATCTTTGGGAGGGGATAATAATATCCGCACGGCTTTATGCCGCTACAGGGATATGATCGCCGTTACCCAGGCACAACGCCTCTCTGGGGCACTTGCGTCTTTGGACTTTAGTCAAGCTTTTGATAGGGTTGACCATTCGTTCCTTACGGCCGTTCTCCACCATATGGGTTTCCCCGTCGCCATTATCACGGTAGTGATGCGCCTTCTGCGGGGTGCCTCTTCCAGGATTATGTACAATGGCAGACTCACTCCACCGATAATAATAGGTCGATCCGTACGTCAAGGTTGCCCTCTATCAGCAATTTTGTACGCCTTTTCCTTGGAATCCTTGCTATGTGGACTAAGACAACGTTTGGTAGGGTTGTCTATAGATCGCTACCGATTCTGTTGCACGGCCTATGCTGACGATGTAGTCATCTGTTTACGTAATGCCGACGAGGTTCGAGCTGTTTTGACGTGGGTAGCGACTTATGCTGAGGCGTCGGGTAGCTCTTTAAACGTACGTAAGTCACAAGTTCTGTTCATTGGCATGGGACTTCCCGTGGAGTGCGTTACACCTCTCACCACCGTTGATACCATTCGTTGTTTGGGAATAGATTTTTCATCTGATCACCGGCGTTCAGCCACCATCAACTGCCGACGCCTCCTTTTAATGATCAGAGCAGGTCTTATGGACCATCGCCTTCGATCCCTAGATATTCTCCAACGAGCTCGATATGTCAATATATATATCGCATCCCGAGTTCCCCATGTAGCACAAGTTCTACCTTTCCCGCTTACTGTGGCACGTCGCATATTGGCAGCGATGGCATCTTTCGTCAGCTCTGGGCTGTTGTTCAAAGATAACTATGCAACCCTTACTCTTCACGTGCCGGACAGAGCTCGCGCCCTACTTGTCAGCTCCCAGATGACGGTATGGACACGTTGCCCAACGAGCCTCACTGGTCTCCTCCTGTCGGCATATTCGCCGGTCTCACTGTCAGCCCCAGTGATGATCTCGGATGTTCCGGCCCAGTTCCATTATATACGATACTTCTTCTGGAACTCAGTTACCTACGCCTCACCTTACCAAGACAGCTTTTACTCAAGACAAAGGCAGTATACAATGTCCTCCAATTAGGTCGTCCACCTAACCCGATTGAACAAAAGTTCCCCCACGTTGACTGGCGTCATGTATGGCGCGCGGTGTTCGCCTGTTACCTTGACACGAATGTTCAATCTGTCTGGTACCTAACTGTCAATGGTAAGCAAATCAACCAATTCCGCCTTCATCGTATCCACCTCGCCCAATCACCTCTATGCTCCACGTGTGGAGTGCCAGACAATGATGAACATCGGTTTGTTTGCGGACCAGCGGCGGAGGTTTGGCACTTGGTTCGACGTATTGTGGCTTTTCTAACGCGGGACATTCCGGATCGGATTACTCCCCTTTCATTATTATTTCCGGAACGTTACTATTTTCCTCGCACAAAGACCAATGCTGTGAATTGGATTCGCGGACATGCCATTCACTACTTATTTGGACAAACTGTAAACTCTGTACTCGATTTTTGGACATACCTCAATGACCGTCATTATGTCGTTGTCCGTCACCCAAAATACAGACAATTTTTCTCAAACTTCCTTGGGAGTGCTTTCCACGAGCCGCCTCGCAGCTGAAATGTGTTAAGGCAAGAGAGAAGAAGGTTTCCTGTTTGAACCAATGAACATTTCTGAACAATTGAACGGAACACATCAATTTCGAGAAGACGTGACTCAACATATTACCAGCGGGGCGCAGAAGGCCTCTGATCAAATTACACAAAAAAAATAAAAAATAAAAAAAAATAAAATAAAATTCAGAAAAAGGAAGATTTTGTTTTGTTTGTAAGGATAGCCCTAACCTTTGATTTCCCATATTTCCCCTGGTATATAGGCAGCTCTCTGGGGTAGGTTTAGTCAGGAGCCAACGCCTGAAGTGGCCCAGATTTTTTTGTTATAGGATGAAAAGTGGTGGTGGCACTTGTTTTTTTTTTGTTCCATTTTATTAAAGGGTTTTCAAAAAAAGTGGAGAAAAAAACAAATAAAAAATGTGGAAAAAGGGGGTAGAAAAAACAAAAAACAAAAAAATATATATATAAAAAAACGAAAGAAAAAAAGATGGTAGAGCACTTGCCCGCGAAAGGCAAAGGTCCCGAGTTCGAGTCTCGGTCGGGCGCACAGTTTTAATCTGCCAGAAGGTTCAACGGTAAATTCTTTTACATAAAAGCAATACAATTTCCTTCTAACTTTGAATGCCATGGCCAGTAGCCTTGCACCAATGTGCTTTCTGGTAAATAAATAAAGAACGACAGTAACTATTATGCACTAAACTTTACGATAAATATTCTATTATCTAATAATTCAATAAGGTGTCATGCTGTCATCGTTCAATGTGTTTTGTGTGGAGGAAATGATGATCTGATGCTTAAATGTAAATATTGATAATTTAAATTTACTATATCTTTTAAACAAATAACGTTACAGAGCTGATATTTACAACATTTGTAAATATTGATAATTTAAATTTACTATATCTTTTAAACAAATAAAGTTACAGAGCTGATATTTACAACATTTGTCATTTTAATGATATGAAATGTCGATCGTTAAGATCGACCAAAGCGTTCAGGTTTCAGTATTCAGGTCTTTGTTACAAAACTTGTTAATTTCACTTTAACAGTAAATCATAACTATTATAGATGTAATCAATATTCAAGTTTTACTGTGATCACCATGAAATTTTATGGAAGATGGCAGATTAAAATTACTGTGGCTTCATTCCCTGCACTACTACAGAATTAAATAGTTTTCATAAATGTTTCTCTTTATAGGCGATTTTAGGTCCGCGATATTTAACATTGCTACGTCTCCTTGGCCACAAAAGCCTTGTACTGGGTTTCCACATGACGTAGGTTCTCGTCTGTCTCACTCGTACATTACAGCGCTTAGGTCTCATTCAGCAAAATAGACGTCTATGAATTTCCTCATCTCGTGGCGAAGCTGCGCTCTAGGTGGCACACAGTCCTGGACGACAGGGTTCGTTTCTCAATTCCTGAAGGCTGACTCTTTCGGCCATATACTTAAACGAGAGCGAAATGCTCGTTAGCTCACAACACAAACGACAAGTTTTAATGTTATTCTCCCTTAATGTGACTACTCTTATTGAAATAATAAAAAGCACACTCTCATAGTGGCCTTTAACGTGAATGAAGACAAATTGCACTGAAGATGTTCTACACTCTAAATACAACCTATCAGTGTAAATGTATTCTTTGAAATGCAAAGTCCCAAAGCATTCGTTGAAGCAGAAAGTGTCTTCAAGTTCTCTGCAACTCAAAATTATTTTATTTAGCTGAAAATTCTACATAAAATAGGAAAATACTGTGTCAACGTAATACAGTTTATCGGAATATTAATTCATCTTAAATGTGTTGTGTTCGCATTTGCTACTAGAATGAACAGAGGACAAATATACGTGTGAAAATGAGGATGAAACTTCGTAAATTGAAGAAAGGCTTCGGTTGGAAAATAATTTGTGAAACGTCTTAATATTATTTCAGATATTACTCATAAATTTCGTGAAAAACATATAGAAATACGTCTAATGGACCACGTCTCTGCACAACACCAAATATTCACAAAACGCATGAAAAGAAGCTCATTTTCGTTAATCCTAGTAACGCTATTTAGAGGCTCCAAATGTAGCATAAAAACGATATATATCTTCAGATGACTCAATGAAAAAGGGATATTGACCTTTACATATCCAAACAAAGACGCAGTCCGAATAAACACGTAACGTTGTTCACATTGCAGAAAAGTGTCCCGCATATGCACCTGAAAAATCGCATAATATTTCATTACGCCAATGAAATGCAATTATCTCATCAATAATCTTGGAGACTGCAGCTTAGAAATACCACCTCAATAATACACAAAACAAATGTCTGAACTTTACAAATCGTTAGCAGGCAGCGACGACAAGGCGAATAGCCGCCTGTCCTCAAGGCCCTATCGAACTTGAAACACTGCACCAAGCTACCTGCACCAAGTCTTTACTTGCAGACAAAATCATGACTTAAGAGTCTTTGGGTCATGTAAGTGATTTGCATATCGCACTATATACGTAACATGAAAGAAGTTCTTTAATTCAGTTTTGTTCCTCATCATCCAGTCCATACACAATATTATATTCATAGTCAGTTGATGTACTACGAGGAATGCTTATTCCATTTCCATCTGACTTGTTTTTCCTGGTGAGCTTACACAATTTTTCTGTGGCTCCAATAATATTCATCCCTCACACAGATACGGGATGTGGCAAAACATCCTTCCCAATTTAAAGTTCAAATACAAAACAGATGAGTCAAAATAAAAAAAACTGCAATAACGTGAATTTTCACTTTTAAACAATGTGTCACTCAGGTCGTTTCCTTCACTATCAATGCATTGCTGAATACTACTTCAGAAATTTTGTATACGCATTTCTTGAGGAGTAAGACTATGTCCTTCCTCTATTGCATTTCTCAGGGCTGGGAAAGACCTCGGCCGATGTTTGTGAACACCTTAACAAGCCTCGACTGAAAAAAAAATCCTGGGGAATAAAGTTTGGTGATCATGCTGGCCAGGGGATGTCGTGTGAGCAGTGTCTCTATACAGCTCAAACCATCCCTGGTGAATCTACTGCGCATTGAGTCCAGATGTAAACACCATCTTCTTAAAAAAAAAAAAAAAAAGTATCAGTTACCGCTTATCATCCAATCGCTCCCTCTACAGAAGCACGATCGCAATGTAGTGGATTTTCACAAGGTTTCACGAATGTTCTCTCGACTCCAGTATCGGAAATTTTAACGATTAGTGCATCCCAATACGTGAATATGCAGACACGTTTTCAAAGAATTTTGCACAGTACCTCACACAACTGACGTAATCATGTTCAAAAAATTGTTGAACAACGACCATCTTGTGCAGATGAAACTGCAAGTCGTGATGCGATATTCCAGCAAACTACGATCAGGTAATTGAAGAGCTCTAGCTTGTTTTAGAGAAGATTCCTATGAAAATTGGTGAAATGGACGTCTTACAGCGTTAATGTTTTCTGGAATTCGAGTACTGCGTGGCCTTCGTCCTCCCATTTTTTGACCATGTCACCACTTGCTTTAGTCTAGGACAACGCATGTAAACCGGCCCCCTTCCACCACACTCTATAGAAATCATTCACGTTAAAACGGTTTCTTTATTGTGACCGATATCTTTTTATTTAAACTTTAAAGTAGCGAGGATGTTTTCTTGCGCCCTTTACTTCCACGATCTTGCCTTTCCGCAGAGTCCACTCTTACAAACTAAAGTGATTAACACTACGTGTAAACTCGTTTCCTTCTTCTGAAAAAGCTAACATCCTTCAGTGGTTACCTGATGTCATTTTCTCTGGCGTTCACGTCGTTCTCATTCAACAAGCCCTCCTCAATATTCTTTTTCCTAAAGGATGACCCATCTGAACCGTCTTCCACTGTTGTGATTCTTGCATTCTCGCATCCTTATCCTCGAACTTACTTATAAAGTACTCTGTCACACCTATTCTTTCATTTCTATTCTCTTTTCCTTCTTCCTCCACTTCACTATCTTCCTCCTCACTCTCACCTAACTACTTTCATACTCTCATAACTCTTCTTCTTTATTTCATTCTTCCCTTTCATGTTTCCTTCCTTCATTCCTTCCTTTTGATTTGAATTAGCCTCCAAACCATCCAAAACTTATCTAAATCTTTTAATATCCTTTGGTAATTCTTCTTCGTGTGCGCACTGCTTATCACTTCTGATTGTTTTCTGATCTATAGTCACTGATAGGTTTCTGCTCGCTGCTTTCCTTCCATTGCTTTTTCTGGGCGTATTTTAACCATGGTGATTCTGTTGTGTTGAAAATGCTTCTGCCACATCCTTACTCCCGCTACAGTTGAGGCCCTTACTATCAGAGCTGGCCGTTGTGGCCGAGCGGTTCTAGGCGCTTCAGTCCGGAACCGCGCTGCTGCTACAGTCGCAGGTTCGAATCCTGCACGGATGTGTGTAATGTCCTTAGGTTAGTAAGGTTTAAGTAGTTCTAAGTTTAGGGGACTGATGACCTCAGATGTTAAGTCCCATAGTGGTCAGAGCCATTTGAACCATTTTGAACTTCACTGTCAGAGTCCTTTGTTTCCCTCACCTTCATTCCCTCTGTTTACCATGAATCCTCCTCCTCATTCCTTCCCGTCTTCTAATACCTTCATCTCGGTTCCCATTTGCTTACCTAATGGTAGAATCATTGTGGTCTCGAGGATTCTATTCGTTACTCCTCTTCTATTAAATCCATAGTCCGCCCCCGGTAGCTGAGTGGTTCCAAGTTGGACTTTGGCTGTGCTGCGGTGCGGACGCGCTGTTTGTGTTCCTGCCGCAGAACGAGCCCTCGTGTTGTTTACGTCGTACTCGGCCGTTTCGCGCGTGCCGTACTTAGCATATAGGTCACTATGGCGCACCAATACAGAAAATCGACGGTCAAATTTACGTTCCGCAACGAATTTGCACGGCCGAAAGCACTCGAAGTCGAACGATTTCTACGAGAAGACGTTAAAATCCCGGCGACCGACATTATCGGCACTCACCTGTCCATTGTGAGTAGTATCGTATATGTCAAGATCATCAGTGACGCAGCATGTGAACGGATCCTTCGGGAAACGAAACAGGGCCTCCGTTTCTGCCATGCTGATGGCAATGTGGGGACTATGCACGTCGATTATTCTGGCATGGTACTTGGCACGATCAGACTTTTCGAACTTCCTTTCGAACTACCGGCGGAGGACGTCGTGACAGCGCTGCGCCCCTACGGCACGGTGCATGATCATACTGCAGAAAAATGGACGCAATTCCAGACATATCCGTTGCTGAACGGAGTCCGCCAGGTCCGAATAGAACTTAAAAGACATGTACCTTCTTATCTGAATATCGGTGGCTGCCGTGCCATCGTTATATACGATGGGCAACCGAAGACCTGCTCTGGTTGTGGTAAGGAGGGACACCTCAGATCCGAATGTATTCAACGTCGCATCACTCAACTGCCACCGGCTGACGCGGACCCGCCATCGCAGCCGACGCTGCTTCCCGTGACTTATGCAGCAGCCCTCACGACAGCTACCGCTTCACCACGACAGCCGACATCCACTGTTGGGTCGCGGCTCCATCCTACAATACAGGGCGATGACGACACACCCGCTCCACCAGCTACGGCTTCAACTCCGATGCCGCCGCCCCCGTCGACGGATAACAACATACATGACGATAGCATGGCCGTAGAGTCGCTTACTGTGGCTACGGCTGCCTTTGTGCCGGAACGTCGTGACTCTTTACCATCGTCTGACACAGAAGGACACTCCAGGAAGCAACGCTCTACGAAGCGACGGAAGCGGAGGCGTACAGCAACTTCCGAACGGGATGCGACACAGCCTCCAGAGGACGACGACTCCACCTTCAATGACGACGACGCTACCACAGAGGCAGGCGCCATTTGCTGCAGTGTGGCACCACCAAACGGAACTGAGGATGAACCACACACATCTACAGTGACAAAATCGGATGCCGATTTGCAGGACAGATACCGCCCACCACCTTCTGGAGTGCAAGCACCTATGCCGTGTCCTGAGGAGGCTAGGGAAGCCGATCTTGCTTTGAGTTCCCCGACGTGGGCGGATGACCATGACGACGACGACACCATGCAAGTTACGCCAACAGGGTCCACGCCATTGGCGCCGGCTCTCTAGACAGGGCTGCAGGTGAGATTTGGGGGGATGTGGCGGTGTCAATACAGTCAGAAACGTCATAGGTAATTCCAGTCTTAATGAATAACTTGACACCTGCGGTTCGGCAACAAGCTTATCGTATTGCCACGCTTAACCTCAACACGATACGAACGGCAGTGAAGATCCAGTTGCTGCGTGAGATACTTCGTTCTTCGGATGTTGACATTGCCCTGTTGCAAGAAGTGTATATAGCGGCCCTCCCCGCTTTCTACGGTTATGTGACATATATGTCACCGGCGGACCGAAATGGCAGCGGTACGGCCATACTAGTGCGCGACGGAATTGCCATCGAAGACGTGACTTACCTTCCGTCAGGAAGGGGGCTGGCGATCACAGCACTGGGCACGCGCATCATTAACATTTACGCTCCATCAGGAACTGACCAAGGCCGTGAACGATCGCTGTTCTACTCGAAGGATATCGCCCCCCTCTTTATCAGTCGCTTCGATCAATATATCTTCGGCGGTGACTTTAACTGTGTGCTCCACCCCAAAGACCAAGTCCCACATTTCTCGACTTGTCAAGAACTTCGGCTCCTGGTTCGAGATCTGCTTCTCACCGACACGTGGGAGACAGTGCACGGTGACCGTCCCGGGCCGACATACCTTACTAGTCACTCAGCCTGTCGCCTAGACCGCATTTATGTCTCACGCGCTCTATTTTATTACACGATGCTCCGCGAACTCGCCAGCCAACCACCATCTCCAAACCGACAAATGGAAAGCCACCGAATTAAAGGTAAAATATTGTCTCTTACGAGGAAACGTTTGAAGGGGGTCGTTGTGCGATCGCGACGTCAAGACCAAGCGGAAGGAGAAAACCCGTCTATGCATCACATCGTGCTCGACAGCCGCCGACGCCGCCAGCAGCTGATCACGGACCTCGTATTGCCAGGTGGTAGGGTCGTCATGACTCAGGCGGCGGTTACAGAAGCCTTTGCGGGTCACTATCGCCGGTTTTACGACGAGGTGAATTCAGAGGAAGCGGACGATCACGACATACTGCAGCACGTGTCGCACACCCTCCACAATGCATCAGCGGCGACGCTGTTAGCTGAACTTACACGGGACGACATCGAGGACGCGCTTAACAAGGGAGCCCTCAACAAATCTCCCGGGCCAGACGGACTGCCGCTCGAGTTTTATCGGACTTTCCGCGATCTAATGATGCCCCGATGGATCATTATGTACCAAGAACTGATGACCCCCGGTTGCCACGTGCCACCAGCATTCGTGGAAGGGCTCCTTATACCGATACACAAGTCTTCCAGAGGTCGGACGGTCGAGGACTACAGGCCAATTACAATGCTGAACTCGGACTATAAAATCTTCGCCCGACTACTCGCCAGTCGCATAAAGAAGGTTCTGCCCCTACTCCTCTCAATGGAGCAAACGACACAGGGCGGAGTGACCAACATGCAAACGGCAACCATCGAATGCAGGGATTTAATAGCCATCGCCACATCCTGTCGCCTTCGAGCTGCTCTGATCTCCATTGATTTCGACCACGCCTTCGACAGAGTTCGCCACAGGTTCCTTCTGACCGTTATGGCCAGCATGGGCTTCCCACCTGACCTTCTCGACATCTTTCAGCGCCTTTTCGGTGGAGCTGCATCCCGTGTACTGGTGAATGGACGGATTGCTGGTCCCTTTCCGATCCGACGGTCAGTTCGCCAAGGATGCCCACTCTCCATGATCCTTTACGCGATCGCACTCGAACCACTTGTCGGAGGGTTGAAACACAGGCTCTCGGGCATGTCATTGAGGGATCACACCTTTCACTGCAGGCTATATGCTGATGACCTTCTATTACTTGTCCGCTCTGGTGACGAGGTACGCTCGGTGATAGAATGGATCAATCGCTATGGATTGGCAGCGGGCAGCCTCATGAATGTGGCCAAGTCGGCAGCGATGCCCATTGGGAGAGGTCTACAGGAGGACGTTTTAGCCCCACTCCCACCAGTCAACAAGATCCGGTTCTTGGGCATAACATTTACACAGGACGTGCGCCGCACGGCTGCCATGAACTATGCACGATTACTACAGGCAATACGCACAGAAGTTCGCCGGAAGCTACTTCAGCGTGTGGAATACCTCAACCTTCACGTGGCGACTAAGATGATCCACATGGCCCAAGTCCTACCGATATCGACAGCGATGGCCCACAGACTGCAAGCAGCGTTTGGATATTACCTCACCGCCGGTCACCTATTCAAAGTCCGCTACGAAACACTCACCCTCCCTCCGCGTGATGGCGGACTGGGACTTATAAATGTACGAGCGAGGGCAACAGCGTTATACTTGTGCACAATGATGAAATTGTGGACCCACAAAGATGCTTCCCTTACGGGACATCTGTTAGAGGAAATGCTGCCGGCGTCTCTTCTGCCACCTGTCACGGTTGCGCACATTACACCCTCACTCTCGCACCTCTCGGCTTTTATTCTTGACTATAGTTACGTGCACCCAGACCTTCCCAACACTCGCACTCCCAAGGCGAGAGACGTTTATAGGCTGCTGCTGAGATCCGTCCCTCGCAATGTGATTGAGAGGAAGAGCCCTACGACCCTATGGCCTGCAGTGTGGAGAGCGGTCCAGAAGCCGTTCCTCCCCCACGCGGGTAAGAACCGCGTGGTACCAGGTGGTGAACGGGAAGGTTGTAACTCGACAACGACTGCACGCTATTGGGATGACGGATTCCCCCCTTTGTCCACATTGCCACCTCGTGGATACTGACGAACACCGTTTAACATGTGGATCGGCGTTAGAGGTATGGCTGCTAGTGCAGAAGATCCTCGCCTGCTACCTACGAATCGCGCCTCGCACAATTGAGCCACGGCTCCTCTTTTGTCCAGAGGATACTTATTTCCCACCTGCGAAGACTCACGCTCTCACATGGTTTAAAGGCATGTCCATATACTACCTCTTTCGAGATGATGAGAAGATGGTACTTGATTACTGGCAATTTCTCCAGGACAGTCATAGCACACTTGAGTGTTCACCCCGATACCGACAACTATTTGCGAACTATTTGCGCAGTGTCTTCGATAATCCCCCTCACAGTTGGGGGGTACCGGGCAGAGGATGACCGCCGTCTAGAGCTCCAAACGCTGCGGAAGGTTGTACCAATTTGGAACATGGAATCTGTACGCAGATGGGCAACGCACACGGAATGGCGTGCAGGATTTGGTTACATTTTTCTTTCTTTATTCTCTATCAACACACTATTGGTTTCAAATTCTATTTCATAGTTTAGGAGGAACTCTTTTTCTGTTGTTGCTACGGATGTACATTCTAATTTTGTTTGTCGTAACTGAAAGACGCCTTTTTCCGTATTAAAAACAACAAAAAAGTTGGCAGAGAAATAATTTCCAATAAAAAAATAAAGGAAAAAAGGGGGTAGCGTCTAAAAACAAGTGGTCAGCGCGAAAAAAAGGGGTAGCGTCTAAAAAAAAGTTGGTAGAGCACTTGCCCGCTAAAGGGGAAAAAAAATAAAAAAAAGGTGGATAGAGCGTCTACCATGTAAGCAGGAGATCCCGGGTTCGAGTCCCGGTGGGAGCACACATTTTCCGCTGTCCCCACCGAGGTCAACACCTGTCGGAAGCTGAGGGTTTCAATTAATTATTATATATTTAAATAATGATTTATTATTAAATAAAAAAAATTAAAAAGTGGTCAGCGCGACAGACTGTCAATCCAAAGGGCCCGGGTCGATTCCCGGCTGGGTCGGAGATTTTCTCCGCTCAGGGACTGGGTGTTGTGTTGTCCTAATCATCATCATTTCATCCCCATCGACGCGCAAGTCGCCGAAGTGGCGTCAAATCGAAAGACTTGCACCAGGCGAACGGTCTATCCGACGGGAGGCCCTCGTCACACGCCATTTTTTATGAAATCCATTACCTTCCGACTTTTCGTCTCATACCAACATCCCATCCCACAGACCCTGCTCAAAAACCGATACAAAACGCATCCTGTTGCACTCTCATATTTCCTATAAGCTCATGGGAGTTTTCTGCAGGAAGCTGTATTACGTCGTCTTCTACCAGATAATCTAAATTTTCTACCAGTTAACATGATCTCTCATATTTTCTCTACTATTCCTTCTACCTTTAGTGTATTTTCTAAATTTTTGTCTAAACCATCTCATAGTTTCACACGTTTTGACAGTCCACCCTATTGCATCTCATGCCAAACTTTGTTCTACCAATTTTATTTTCTTGTTCTCTAGGTAATCTTCAAGCATGAATCTGACGGATTCGTCTGTAAACACTACTGGGTGTACATTTTCCTTTAAACGCCTACCGTATTACTGCATCCTTCCATCCAACTGACTGATATTTTATATCCATTCCTTTCTAAATGATCTATTTTTTTCTTATCCCTTTGGGCACACTTTGATTTTCTTCTTTTCCTGAACTGCAGATACTAGCTTGATTTGCTGATCCTGCTCACAGTTGTTGAAAAATTTTTCAACTAAACGAGTATACCTTATTTCTGACTACATAGACTCTTTATTAGACTATTTCTGACTCTAATTCTAACTTCATTGACCTCACTGACTTTAATTGTAACACCACGGCATCACTGTTTGACTTCAGTTCTGACTGCTCACACTCCGTATTGGTTTACGTAGCAATTAGTGCTTCTGTTAAAGACTAATATATTTATTCTTTCTTTTTGGTTGTTGACTTTCTAACCCTTCTAGACTGAAGCTGTCTCAGTCTTCACTCTTCCATAATCCTGATGATCCCATTCTGTATTTTTGATTTTTCCCTTTTATCAGATTCCCCTTCATCTATTCCCTTAACCACCTTCAAGTAACTCATATTCCCCAATTCCCCCATCTCTTCTTTTACATGTGTTGACTTCTTACTACCTGCATCTACTTGTGGAGGTGAAGTATTTACATATTCACACTGTCTTCCTATATTCGTTCTCACTTGAACCTTATTTTAAAATATCTGTACTGAATTCCTGTTTCCCTGGTATTTTGACCTCAAAAATTTTATTTCTTTATTCTCTTCTTTGACGGATCTCGATTTCCTACTCTAGAGTTTCACGTCATGAACCTTTGACTACTTGGTCACCAAATATTGTCCTGGTCGCAGTTTCAGACACTTTCACTGGCTTCATTGATTAAACTACTTTGTATCATACGTCTGCTCACTGTTGTTACTTACGACAGTCTCGTTTGTTTATTTCTGATTTACTGTTAATAAAAGTAAAAACCAGAAAGACGTTCAGTATTCTCATAATCTTGTATATACCGTTGCTGGTAGTATTACTCTACCCAGGATTTACACCCGTCGTCATTGGTTCTTCCCATAGGCACTGATTACTGGTGTAGCTGTGTCTCCCACATACCACCAACTATATGGAGAAAGTGAACCACAGTTCCTCATTAAAAACAAATTCCGGCCTCTTGGATTCATAACGTGGTGGATTGTTCTTTTTTTCAGGTTAACAACTCACTCCAGCTGCCTATTTACCCTTTCGCCTGGACGCAACTGTCTTCTTGGGATCAGGTTTCGCTTTCAGGGCCACTTGTCCCAAAGCCACTGACCGACAACATAGTAAAATTTTACTCAAGACTCATTTGCTTCCTTCATTAAACGCAGCTTGACAAGTATTTATTCTGTAATAACTTTGAAATTACCTATTTTTACTTGAGTCACTAACAATAAATAGGCCATGCATGTGCAACTTTCTTCGTGGCCTACTATTGGCCGTATCTGCCGTGTGATTGTCTCTGATCCGTAGCTAGGAGACCGCGTTAAGTGGTCGCATAGTCAGCGGCGGCCAGGCATATAGAGCGGTGTTCAGCTAGCTGCAGAGAAGTGACTTGCTGGCAGCAGTGATCAGTTGGAGGTCTGGGTTTACGAGTTCGTGTGAGCAGTGTTGGGCAAATATAGCTGGAAGGCCGAGGTCTGGCTCGTGGAGTGTTACTGACACCATCACGCCTGTCAGTACTTGACCATTGGAGGAAGCAAACCAGCTCTGTGAGCCTTTTCGTGTCCATATTGTGGACTATATTGTCAGACATTTTGCTACTGGGCAGTAATTTTGTTCTTAACCTATGTGTGAGGCTCTGTATCCTGGCTGCTTTTGGTCCTACTTGATACTTGTGTTGTTCTGCTGGCCGCTGTTGTGAGCGAAAAGCGCTCGTTTGTGGGTGCTCGTTTGTGTTTTGCTACTGGGCTATATCTGATTTTCTGAAAACGTCTTTCTGATTTGTGACGAACGTATTAGATTTTGATTGGTTGTCTACTCGCCACGTAACTGAGCAGCGTAGCTGGCTCGTTTGCGTGTACAAAGACGAGCTTTCTGTCAAATAGTTCTGTAGGATACCTGCCTGGCTTATTGATTGCTTACGCTATGCTTGTCAGTCTTCTTTAAACTTTCTTGTATTTTATTAAAGCAGTTTTTATTATTAATGTTGACTATTACCTATCTGTCTGATATATTACCTACTCATCATCATCAACAGTGTTCTGCCAAAAGGCAGGTTTTCACACGGTAGTTCTCCAGGCTGTCCGGTCTTCTGCCATCCTCTTCAGGTCTGCATAATTTTCTTCCCTTTATGATGTCTATCATCTTGTATTTCCCTCTTCCTCTCAGTCTTCTCCCACAAACCAATCTTTCCAAAGCATCTGCTAGCATCACTCCCTTCTCAATGAATGCTCCAACCAGTTCTTTTTCCTTTCTCTTACAACTTTCAGCAGACATCTTCTCTCACCAACCCTTTCCAATGCTCTTTCATTACTCACTCTTTCCACCCAGCTTATTCTCTCCATTCTCCTCCACATCCACATCTCATATGCTTCTAACCTTTTTTCATCCTCTCGCCTCAACGTCCATGTTTCTGCCCCATATAGTCCCACACTCCAGGCAAAACATGTGCCAAGCCTTTGTCTCAGACTTTTATCTAATTTGCCACATAAGAGTCTCCTCTTTCTGTTGAATGCATCCTTTGCTATGGAAATTCGAGTTTTCGTCTCCTGGTGACAACTCAAGTCTTCAGTTATTGTGCTTCCAAGATATTTAAATGCACTTACTTGGCAAATGGTAGATTATGCTATTTTAATATTGGACAGCCTTGTTTTGTACTGATGACCATACTCTTTGTTTTTGCTGTGTTTATTTTCGTCCCATATTCCACACAAGCTTCATTCAGATCTTTCAACATGTCATTCACTGTCCTCTCACTTTCTGCCATGTCATCAGAAAATCTTATACATTCTATTCTCTTTCCACCAATACATATTCCTCTTTTCCCATCTAAGCCTTTCGCAATAATCTCTTCAAGGTGTGCATTAAACAGTGAGTTTATAAAAACAGCGTTTATTCAATACTCGTCAAACTTTTAAGCGCTTGCCTTGCTCTGATGTTTTATACGTCCTTTGTATATGATTTAGTGCAACTGCTCTTCTCTAAATCCCTTTTGCAAAGGCCTAAGCGACGCTGTCTAGAGGTGGCATTTAGTGTAAGTTTAACGTGATGGTTCAGTCGGCCACTGTACTGTAAAGCTCCCTGTGTTTAAGTTTAAGCTTCTTCAAAGTAGTTCCTAATTTCTATAAATCCGGGAGCACCTTCCCCTGTTGTAAGGCTGCTGCACGGCCGCTTGTTAAGGTTCCTCGTCGTGTAGTTCTGTCCACATAAGTTTTCTCGGTGTTACCGGTAAACTGATCTTTATGCCCGAGGCATTGTGTTGCTTAAGAAAATTTTGTGTTAAAATTGTATTGAACTGGCTTCACCATGATAGATATTTATCACAGTGACGTAAGCCGTTTGTGAAGTTGCTCAGAATAATTATCTGGTTGATCTTAACCTGTGCTCTTTGTTAACCACTTGTGATGCCATTGCTTAAAATTTTATACTACTTGTCCTCGGCGTGGAAGACATCATTGGGCCATAAGCCGTTCGTGTAGCTGCTAAGTATTACCAGTTTATGTTTTTTATTTCTCTGTTAACGATCAACCCCAACGAGCAATTAACAATTTGGAAGTAACTGCTTAGTACTTCAATTGTTTTATAATTTAATTTTTACCTCCAAAGCAGGGCAACCTTTCCGGTTTTTTAATTATCATCTTACTCTCAAGAATTTCAAGGGTTGTGTTTTTACTGTATAAGTTTTACATTTTTTTATTACTAAATTTCTGTTCTATTACACTTTATTTTCCGAGTCCAACACTTTCCCACTACCCAAACAGGTCCATGCCGCTTGAGTAAACAATAGCTTCCGAGCAATGCCATTGTGCCCACAGAATCTAACAGCGTATTTGTATTTGGAATACCACCGACGCCGAAAAGCGAATTGATCACAGAAAATGTCAGACCAACACAGTAAATAGACATTACAGAAAATATGCTTATTAGTGCCTACTACAGGTGCCCAGTGTACAAATATTCAAAGAAAATGGATTTTAGTGTTTTATTCTTCGTTTTAAAATTGCTATGTGTGCACAGTTATTATTAAACCTTAATTAAAATATAATGTTTGAACTGTTTGAAAGGCAAAATGGGTACTCTCTCAGACAATAGCGAACTGGTTAACAAAAGATAGAGACTGTACTTTCAAAACACTGGTACTGTTTTGAAATTATACAGGCTTCTTACTTTTTGATGCTTCCTTCACCTGTAGCACTGATAGAACTTCGTACTGGGAACTATCATTAGTGAATTGTAACTGAAATTTAGTATTTATAATGTCATCCATTCTCTCAAAAAAAGTAACAAACCTGTTGCTCAGACCAATTACGATATTTATACTATTTGCAAGTTAAGTGAGATCTGACTATCTATCCAAGGGATTCAAACTCTTCAGTTGATTATTCTACACCTCTGCTGCTCGCCGCTTCTCAGGAATCTGTTCTTTAAATGGTACTTTGTCTCTACTGCTACTCTCTGTAACCGATTTTTGGCACCCACCCGTTCACTTGCTGTCACGTAACGAATCCCTGATTTATTGTTACACAGGCATTGATTTGCAACTAAACCCATAGAAATGCACTCGTTGAAGTACACAGTACACTCATTATTCAATGAAAAGTTATACGATGACTTAATTAGTTTACAGTAGCTGGTAAGCTGATACTGGATTGACGACAAGTCTCTTTGTAGCACTTACATAGATAAATTTATACTCTCAGTATCGCTAGTGGTGGCTGAGAAGCGCAGTATCACTCCATTTTCTCCCTACAGGCCTATGTCAGCATCGCATGTCGTTCCTACCACGCCTCATCTTTCCTCAGCTGGTTCTGCCAATGCGTTCCCTGCCTCTGACTTTATGGAACCACTCCACTAACTCCTTGGGCTTAGCCAGCCACTTTTTTTCATTTAGTAACGGGAGGTGGACGAAAATATTGAGACACAAAAAACACAACACATTACCAAATCTAATACAGTTTAGGAAAACCCTTGGCATTCCGGCTGCTGTGGCCGAGCGGTTGTAGGCGCTTCAGTCTGGAACCGCACAACCGGTACGGTCGCAGGTTCGAATCCTGCGACGGACATGGATGTGTGTCATGCCCATAGGTTAGTGAGGTTTAAGTTGTTCTGAGTTCTAGGGTACTGATGACCTCAGATGTTAAGTCCCATATTGCTCAGAGCCATTTGAATTTGGCATTGAAATTAGCATGCAGTTGCCTCAGAATGAATACAGGTTCTGTATGGTAGGGAATCTTACACCATTCATTCTGCAAAATAATGGCAACTTCAGTCATGAGTGATTTTGGAATTCATGATTGCCCTGCTTATAGAGCTCCCTTCATGTTGTATTTATACTGATAAAGTTCGCGAGTGCAGCATCCAGTCCTGCGTTAACTTTTGCAGCTGTCTTATTTTTCGTCACAATCCTCTTCAATAACCGTCTGTCGCGATCAGTGAACACACACTTCGGTTCGTACTGTGACTCAACGGATCATGTTTAGCGCAACGTTCAGGCTTGGCTAGAATTTGCGTTTATGTTCAAGCATGAATTTTTCGCGGCATTTCCATATTTTTGTCCAACCCTTGTAATTTTAATTGATCTTGGACGTAGTAATACATTTCGACTGAACTTTTCTAAATCTAATAGAAATTTCTACTTCTTCACCAGTCAGTTTCAAAAATGTATGTGAAATCTTATGGGTCTTAACTGCTAAGGTCATCAGTCCCTAAGCTTACACACTACTTAACCTAAATTATCCCAAGGACAAACACACACACCCACGCCCGAGGGAGGACTCGAGCCTCCGCCGGGACCAGCCGCACAGTCCATGACTGCAGCGCCAAGACCGCTCGGATCATCCCGCGCGGCCCAGTCAGTTTAACCCACATTTAATTAAATGATTTGATGATCACGTTTAATTTTCAAACTACAGTCTTTTGACGGGGGACAGTTCGCAGCCCAGATCGTCCACTTCCTCTAGGCGCTTCATTACCATGTATAGACTGGAAACGCTATCGAAACTTCTGGCGACTGGTGGCACAGGTTTGCACCAAGCTCCCCTTGTCTTCCTTCGAGTATTCTCCACCATCCATGGAAGCATTACATGTGGCTTTAGCTGGAAATGACATAGATGAAGAAGCTTGTGGGCTCTTCTCATCGACGATCTGAGGCCATTATCAAAGCTAGACGTGGCGATTCAAAGCATTAGTGTGATGTCTCCTATTTTTTTGTCCGCTGTGCTTACTACTGGTCTCGTACAGGCGTTTTACACCATTTATCTCACCCGCTGTTACATTATGGTAATTTTTTGTGGCTTTGCTCTTTACCATACGGCTTTTTACAGCTGTTTCCATGTACACTTTACGGAAGCCTGCTTTTAAACTGACTGTAATTTTCTCCGTGAGCACAACTCGTGGACTCATGACAAAATTTCTACTCTTGGTAAGCAACGATTTCAGATAATGTATGGGTAAATTAATGGTAGTGTGGGAAGTATCTACGTGACAAGTCACCCGATTAATCTGCAAACTGTCAAAATTCTTCTTCAGCATACTAAATGGTTCAAATGGCTCTGAGCGCTATGGGACTTAACTTCTGAGGTCATCAGTCGTCTAGAACTTAGAACTACTTAAACCTAACTAACCTAAGGACATCTCACACATCATGCCCGAGGCAGGATTCGAACCTGCGACCGTTGCGGTCGCGCGGTTCCAGACTGTAGCGCCTAGAACTGCTCAGCCTCCCAGGCTGGTTTAGTATACTAGACGCTATCAAAATATGCTTCCCAATAACAGCAAGCAATAATCTATAAATTTTATCCCATTTTCCAGTACATAATTTATTACTGGTAGTAATATGCACAGACGTTAACTTCCAGATTGTGTCTCTCAAGTCCCCGCTGCAACTGGTGAACTCACTCTCGTTGCAACGTCTCCTCCGTACGTTTCATAATCCTCTGCGACTTCGCCGAGCCGAGTAGCTGCTTTATTCTCAGAAACTTCGGAACATCGGGGGTCGTGCAACGAGACGGATATGTGGGGGCACCCAAAAGTTTCACTCTCTCCTTCTGGAATCTGTCCAGGCGTCACACATCTTTTGACATCTTCTCCCCGCAGATGAGTCTAATAGTAAAATGCGAACTTTCTCGCTTGGAAATGTCACACTTATTAAAATTATCCAGACTATTTTGTGTGGTCGGACGAATTTCTTGGAGACTTGCTGCGTTTTGTCTCCATCTGTAGAGGGCATCTTCAACGATGCTGCAGCTTTTTTGGAAGCCCGCTTCACACATTGGCTCGTATCTGACTGAAGTGAAATATCCTTTCCGCATACTGTGACGTAAAGGTGTGCCTCGTTCGCTACACCTGGTGCCCAATGATGGATGATCAGAGTTCAACATACCATTCAGTTCCGCATCCAGACCGTGAAGCGTGTTCCGAAACGGCCGTTATATCTGTTTCTCCCCTTTTATAGCTTCCATTTTTTTTTTTTTTTTGGTCATCAGTCTACAGGCTGCTGACTGGTTTGATGCGGCCCGCCACGAATTCCTTTCCTGTGCTAACCTCTTCATCTCAGAGTAGCACTTGCAACCTACGTCCTCAATTATCTGCTTGACGTATTCCAATCTCTGTCTTCCTCTACAGTTTTTGCCCTCTACATCTCCCTCTAGTACCATGGAAGTCATTCCCTCATGTCTTAGCAGATGTCCTATCATCCTGTCCCTTCTCCTTATCAGTGTTTTCCACATATTCCTTCCTCTCCGATTCTGCGTAGAACCTCCTCATTCCTTACCTTATCAGTCCACCTAATTTTCAACATTCGTCTATAGCACCACATCTCAAATGCTTCGATTCTCTTCTGTTCCGGTTTTCCCACAGTCAATGTTTCACTACCATACAATGCTGTACTCCAGACGTACATCCACAGAAATTTCTTCCTCAAATTAAGGCCGGCATTTGATATTACTAGACTTCTCTTGGCCAGAAATGACTTTTTTGCCATAGCAAGTCTGCTTTTGATGTCCTCCTTGCTCCGTCCGTCATTAGTTATTTTACTGCCTAGGTAGCAGAATTCCTTAACTTCATTGACTTCGTGACCATCAATCCTGATGTTAAGTTTCTCGCTGTTCTCATTTCTACTACTTCTCATTACCTTCGTCTTTCTCCTATTTACTCTCAAACCATACTGTGTACTCATTAGACCGTTCATTCCGTTCAGCAGATCATTTAATTCTTCTTCACTTTCACTCAGGATAGCAATGTCATCAGCGAATCGTATCATTGATATCCTTTCACCTTGTATTTTAATTCCACTCCTGAACCTTTCTTTTATTTCCATCATTGCTTCCTCGATGTACAGATTGAAGAGTAGGGGCGAAAGGCTACAGCCTTGTCTTACACCCTTCTTAATACGAGCACTTCGTTCTTGATCGTCCACTCTTATTATTCCCTATTGGTTGTTGTACATATTGTATATGACCCGTCTCTCCCTATAGCTTACCCCTACTTTTTTCAGAATCTCGAACAGCTTGCACCATTTTATATTGTCGAACGCTTTTTCCAGGTCGACAAATCCTATGAAAGTGTCTAGATTTTTCTTTAGCCTTGCTTCCATTGTTAGCCGTAACGTCAGAATTGCCTCTCTCGTCCCTTTACTTTTCCTAAAGCCAAACTGATCGTCACCTAGCGCATTCTCAATTTTCTTTTCCATTCTTCTGTATATTACTCTTGTAAGCAGCTTCGATGCATGAGCTGTTAAGCTGATTGTGCGATAATTCTCGCACTTGTCAGCTCTTGCCGTCTTCGGAATTGTGTGGATGATGCTTTTCCGAAAGTCAGATGGTATGTCGCCAGACTCATATATTCTACACACCAACGTGAATAGTCGTTTTGTTGCCCCTTTCCCCAATGATTTTAGAAATTATGATGGAATGTTATCTATCCCTTCTGCCTTATTTGACCGTACGTCCTCCAAAGCTCTTTTAAATTCCGATTCTAATACTGGATCCCCTATCTCTTCTAAATCGACTCCTGTTTCTTCTTCTATCACATCAGACAAATCTTCACCCTCATAGAGGCTTTCAATGTATTCTTTCCACCTATCTGCTCTCTCCTCTGCATTTAACAGTGGAATTCCCGTTGCACTCTTAATGTTACCACCGTTGCTTTTAATGTCACCAAAGGTTGTTTTGACTTTCCTGTATGCTGAGTCTGTCCTTCCGACAATCATATCTTTTTCGATGTCTTCACACTTTTCCTGCTGCCATTTCGTCTTAGCTTCCCTGCACTTTCTATTTATTTCATTCCTCAGCGACTTGTATTTCTGTATTCCTGATATTCCCGGAACATGTTTGTACTTCCTCCTTTCATCAATCAACTGAAGTATTTCTTCTGTTACCCATGGTCTCTTCGCAGCTACCTTCTTTGTACCTATGTTTTCCTTCCCAACTTCTGTGATGGCCCTTTTTAGAGACGTCCATTCCTCTTCAACTGTACTGGCTACTGCGCTTTTCCTTATTGCTGTATCTATAGCGTTAGAGAACTTCAAACGTATCTCGTCATTCCTTAGTACTTCCGTATCCCACTTCTTTGCGTATTGAGAGTCTATATCTGCTCCTGGGTACGCCTTACAGTCCAGTATCTGATTTCGGAATCTCTATCTGACCATGATGTAATCTAATTGAAATTTTCCCGCATCTCCTGGCCTTTTCCATGTATACCTCCTCCTCTTGTGATTCTTGAACAGGGTTTTCGCTATTACTAGCTGAAACTCGTTACAGAACTCAATTAATCTTTCTCCTTTTTCATTCCTCGTCCCAAGCCCATATTCCCCTGTAACCTTTTCTTCTACTCCTTCCCCTACAACTGCATTCCAGTCGCCCATGACTATTAGATTTTCGCCTCCCTTTACATACTGCATTACCCTTTCAATATCCTCATACACTTTCTCTATCTGTTCATCTTCAGCTTGCGACGTTGGCATGTATACCTGAACTATCGTTGTCGGTGTTGGTCTGCTGTCGATTCTGATTAGAACAACCCGGTCACTGAACTGTTCACAGTAACACACCCTCTGCCCTACCTTCCTATTCATAACGAATCCATTTTCTGCTGCTGTTGATATTACCCGATACTCAGCTGACCAGAAATCCTTGTCTTCTTTCCACTTCACTTCACTGACCCCTACTATATCTAGATTGAGCCTTTGCATTTCTCTTTTCAGATTTTCTGGTTTCCCTACCACGTTCAAGCTTCTGGCATTCCACGCCCCGACTCGTAGAACGTTATCCTTTCGTTGATTATTCAATCTTTTTCTCATGGTAACCTCCCCCTTGGCAGTCCCCTCCCGGAGATCCGAATGGGCGACTATTCCGGAATCTTTTGCCAATGGAGAGATCATCATGACACTTCTTCAATTACAGGCCACAAGTCCTGTGGATACACGTTACACGTCTTTAATGCAGTGGTTTCCATTGCCTTCTGCATCCTCATGTCGTTGATCATTGCTGATTCTTCCGCCTTTAGGGGCAATTTCCCACCCCCAGGACAAGATAGTGCCCTGAACCTCTATCCGCTCCTCCGCCCTCTTTGACAAGGCCGTTGGCAGAATGAGGCTGACTTCTTATGCCGGAAGTCTTCGGCCGCCAATGCTGATTATTTATCAAAATGTAGGTAGTGGCGGGGTTCGAACCCGGGGCCGAAGACGTTTTGATTATGAATCAAAGACGCTACCCATAAACGACGGGTCCTGCAGTTATGTTTGTTTAATCGTTTCTTCAATTTTCGTAGTACCCACTTACACATCACAGCTACAACGTATAATTTAAATGCTTAGTTTTTTGCGATCGTCGCCACCCGCGGTGGTCGAGCGGTTCTAGGCGCTTCAGTCAGGAACCGAGCGACTGCTACGGTCACAGGTTCGAATCCTGCCTCGGGCATGGATGTGTGTGATGTCCTTAGGTTAGTTAGGTTTACGTAGTAGACTGATGACCTCAGATGTTAAGTCCCATAGTGGTTAGGTGTTCCTGTATCTTTAAATTGGGTTTCCTTGCTAATTTTGCGAAACTCTTAAATACTGTCTCACAAACGTTTAATTTGAATGGCACGACCAATTTGAAGAACAGACAAATGACTTGTCCTTGGAGAGCTCCTGTAGCCAGAGGCAACAAACATATTTATGGAAAAAGTTCCGTTAAATGCACTGTACGTTTGTATTGTGGAAGTATGGCAAAGAGGAACTAGATCGTTTTCATTAACATCTCGGTAAGACTAATCCAAAGGTTCATTTTACCATGAAGGAGGAAGTTACATTTTCTGGATGTGGCTCTCTTCACGAAATAATATAGTACCATGGGCCACATGATATACAGTAAATCCACATAGACGAATTGTTACAGACACCAGGCTTCATCACCCAAGACAAAAACGGCTAGAGCGAGGAATATCTGTCAACCAGGTATGCTCGACGGAAAATTGGAATCTCTGGGTTTCGCCCACTGAATTGAAAAAAGAATTAAAACCGATCCGTAAAGATCGTAGATTTGTACTGCACTCTGGCAAATTCACAGTTTTGCTACTGTACATAAACACGTTACTCGGAGCTCAGGGAAGAGCTTGAAGGAACAGCGTATCGCATCCAAAATATATAATTAGCAATACCTAAAGTCGGACGAAAATCCTCGCAAACAGCTGCAAAAGGCAGGAATTTACAGGATTAAATTTAGTTTGCGGATGTGTACATGTTCATCTACATCTACATCTACATTTATACTCCGCAAGCCACCCAACGGTGTCATTACCTCCCTTTCCTGTTCCACTCGCGTATGGTTCGCGGGATGAACGACTGTCGGAAAGCCTCCGTGCGCACACGAATCTCTCTAATTTTACATTCGTGACCTCCTCGGGAGGTATAAGTAGGGGGAAGCAATATATTCGATACCTCATCCAGAAACGCATGCTCTCGAAAGCTGGACAGCAAGCTACACCGCGATGCAGGGCGTCTCTCTTGAAGAGTCTGCCACTTGAGTTTGCTATACATCTCCCTAACGCTATCACGCTTACCAAGTAACCGCTCTTCTTTGGATCTTCTCTGTCTCCTCTGTCTACCCGGACAGCGCACTGTGGAAAAACGACTGGTACACAAAGCGGCTACAGAAGTGGAGAAACAAACAGATCAGCTGTTCGGGAACGTCCTTTGCAGCCGGGAAATCATTAGAATAGACTTGATAAAACTCTTTCCCTGCCAAGAGCGAATACTACGACAGGCTATACAGAGAGCTGACAGATTATTAATACATTGGTCATTTTAATCGGAAGGAGTAGGTGTAAAACACGACATTTGGATTCTCGTGCTGATATGTAACTGTGTTTCACATTGGAACTATAGGAAGAGCGGGCGATAGAAACCGACACAGTCCAACTGCGTTAGAGTTTTGAAAGTTTGTGACGCACGAGAGTACGCGGAAACGAAATATTATCTCACTCAGTAATGAGCCCGAGTGTGAATCGACTTTCATCGAAGCAACAACTTCTCATGAAGATGTCCGCCGCAGATGGAAACGAAGTGTTGGGTTTCCGCCAACCACGTCATAATAGCCAGGGATATTTTAATTAGTTTTTACATTCCGTTGCCTGAATGTTTAATTCTCCTGGAACGGTTTCTACATACACCGACATATCTTAAAACCTGGGGGTGATATGGTAATTGAACAGTAATCCATTCTTATATATGAAGAGGGTGTTCTCACTCTTGCACATGCGATTAGCGCCAGGAAGGAAATCCTACCACTAACTGTCACTGACATTGCCAAAACCCATATAGCATCGCCAACCCCATAGACAAACTAGAAAAGACGAGGAAGAAGAAGAAAACGAAGAAGAAGTAGCACAAGAAGCTGTGTCGTTTCTCATTCTTAGTATACGGAGCATATTTCCTTGTAGGCCAGTAGCTGTCGGTTCCGAACAACAGTGACACGTGTTGCTCACAGTATTCGAGTAAACTGCCAGTTTTCATTTGCAGATCCTGTTAATTTACGTTATGTTAGATTAGACTAAAAAACTTCTTTCACGGAAACTAAAAGTATTGAATTTATGGGTATTTAATGCGAATTTCTCAAAACACTGCGAATTGTATAGGTAACTTTAAAATTACTAAAAGGAAGTGCTGTACTTCCCTTGTGGCTATCACTCATGTAGAAGAATCCATGCGGAAGACTTCCTCTAGAGTGCACTTCTTGCTCGTGTTTTTCCTTTATAAATATTATCAACTGACTTTATGTACTTATAATTACTGATTGAAGTAGGACATGAACCAGCTTATTTCATACACAAGGGCAACTCTTCGTGACAACCATTAATGTCCTCAGTAATTAGACACGATGAGAGGTAAAACGCTTATAATATGTTACGTCTACTGTATACTACTAATTAGTATTCATAAATCCATTTTCATTATCCGGTCCACCCAGATACTCAACAATGACGTCTTGGAAGTACTCTCTTCAGAGTACCTCTCGCATCCCCCGTGCAGATGAACGACTTGTGTATGGCGGACAAACGCAACGAATGCGGGCAGCAAAAGGTTCGGCTTCTGTTACGACCCTACAGGCTACATTCTGCTGCCGCCGCGGTCCTAAACTCAAGGCCGCGGCTGCGCACCTGTCCCGGTCTAAACACTTTCTGGGACACAAACGAAACGCACATTCGTTGCACAACTACGGAGAACCTGATTAGGTTAGTATGTCTGTTTACAGACAAACGTACCAACGCAGTTTACACTGGCCAATTAAAATTGCAGCACCATGAAGGTGATATGAAGCAAACTTCAAACTGGTGTGAGTGGTACTACACTCCTGGAAATGGAAAAAAGAACACATTGACACCGGTGTGTCAGACCCACCATACTTGCTCCGGACACTGCGAGAGGGCTGTACAAGCAATGATCACACGCACGGCACAGCGGACACACCAGGAACCGCGGTGTTGGCCGTCGAATGGCGCTAGCTGCGCAGCATTTGTGCACCGCCGCCGTCAGTGTCAGCCAGTTTGCCGTGGCATACGGAGCTCCATCGCAGTCTTTAACACTGGTAGCATGCCGCGACAGCGTGGACGTGAACCGTATGTGCAGTTGACGGACTTTGAGCGAGGGCGTATAGTGGGCATGCGGGAGGCCGGGTGGACGTACCGCCGAATTGCTCAACACGTGGGGCGTGAGGTCTCCACAGTACATCGATGTTGTCGCCAGTGGTCGGCGGAAGGTGCACGTGCCCGTCGACCTGGGACCGGACAGCAGCGACGCACGGATGCACGCCAAGACCGTAGGACCCTACGCAGTGCCGTAGGGGACCGCACCGCCACTTCCCAGCAAATTAGGGACACTGTTGCTCCTGGGGTATCGGCGAGGACCATTCGCAACCGTCTCCATGAAGCTGGGCTACGGTCCCGCACACCGTTAGGCCGTCTTCCGCTCACGCCCCAACATCGTGCAGCCCGCCTCCAAATTGTGTCGCGACAGGCGTGAATGGAGGGACGAATGGAGACGTGTCATCTTCAGTGATGAGAGTCGCTTCTGCCTTGGTGCCAATGATGGTCGTATGCGTGTTTGGCGCCGTGCAGGTGAGCGCCACAATCAGGACTGCATACGACCGAGGCACACAGGGCCAACACCCGGCATCATGGTGTGGGGAGCGATCTCCTACACTGGCCGTACACCACTGGTGATCGTCGAGGGGACACTGAATAGTGCACGGTACATCCAAACCGTCATCGAACCCATCGTTCTACCATTCCTAGACCGGCAAGGGAACTTGCTGTTCCAACAGGACAATGCACGTCCGCATGTATCCCGTGCCACCCAACGTGCTCTAGAAGGTGTAAGTCAACTACCCTGGCCCGCAAGATCTCTGGATCTGTCCCCCATTGAGCATGTTTGGGACTGGATGAAGCGTCGTCTCACGCGGTCTGCACGTCCAGCACGAACGCTGGTCCAACTGAGGCGCCAGGTGGAAACGGCATGGCAAGCCGTTCCACAGGACTACATCCAGCATCTCTACGATCGTCTCCATGGGAGAATAGCAGCCTGCATTGCTGCGAAAGGTGGATATACACTGTACTAGTGCCGACATTGTGCATGCTCTGTTGCCTGTGTCTATGTGCCTGTGGTTCTGTCAGTGTGATCATGTGATGTATCCGACCCCAGGAATGTGTCAATAAAGTTTCCCCTTCCTGGGACAATGAATTCACGGTGTTCTTATTTCAATTTCCAGGAGTGTATATGCTTGGACATCCAGACGATTACCAGTTCAACAGAAGCTGATGACGTAGGTACGAGTAACATGGTCTTCATTTTCGGTTTAAGGATAGATCACGTAGCGGGTTCTGAGCCGTGCTGCAGCTCGTGTTGGTGCCTTGTGTAGGTTTCTGCCAGACCGTATCGTTTAGTTGGCATGGTTGCGTTGTTTCTCTTCTTCTCATATCACTGGTGCCACTCGGTTTCGTAAGCGTTGTCTGTCCGCTAGTGGAAGCAGCGGCGCTTATCGATATGTTGTTCCTTTGGGCGATCTCGTGCTTCTTCCGTGTGGTGTGAGTGGGGAGTTCGGTT